>NW_027468848.1:10839995-11214995 GCF_046254945.1 Alosa pseudoharengus
TGCTGTTGCTCAGTGTTCTGCTGGACCTGGAGATGTGGAGTGTGACCTCTGCACTGGGAGAAAACTCAAAGCTGTCAAATCCTGCCTGGTTTGTCTGTTGTCTTACTGTGAAACTCACCTCAAAGCTCACAATGACCTCAATCCTGGGAGAAAACACTCGGTGATTGATGCCACAGGCCAGCTGGAGGAAAGAATCTGCTCTGAACATCAGAAGGTGCTTGAAATATTTTGTCGTACTGATCAGAGTTGTATCTGCTACCTGTGTACGATGGATGAACACAGAGGCCATGAAACAGTCACAGCTGCGTCAGAATGGAAAAACAAAAAGGTAAGTAAGTTACTGGAGCTACACTTTTTGATATGACACATTTGATTTGAAAGGTCTGATACACATAATGTGTTTGAATAAAGAACATTAGGTGTCTTGAAGTCTACTGATTTTTTACAACATCTCCTTCTCAGTAGAGAAGGCATGAACCAGGAAATCATAGCAGGTGCAAAGTGCAACATGTATAAATTCTGTCAAACATTGACATACTGTAGCAGCATCGGCGGAATACCATACCGAACAAAAGGTTCAATGTTTTTTAAGGCTCTGAGCCAGCTTGACTTGTATTTAATGCACAATGTCAGAGCTCCTACTGAAAACAAATGAATAGAGCATAGCACTGCTCTCAGATGCTTTCTGTTACAGTAACTGTTCAAATGCACTTCCTGTTAATCAGATGCACTATGTATATTGTCCTTGTAATGATTCTATATTGTTTTTTTTATAATTCCATTTTATGTACTTTGCTTTTTAAACTGGTTTTAATATTGCCCCTTATTATGACCGCCGCTAGCAAAGCCGTCATCTACTTCCTGAATTTTTGGTCAACGATACCCGGGACACCGTAACACCGGTGCACATGAAATTTGGTGGGTATGTAGCCCCACTAGACTTTTACGGAAAAATTTCGTTTCGTCCCCGGGGGCCATTTTTCGCCACGATATGGCAGTTTAAGTCCGCTTGATACTGTAAGGCGTAAACCATTGGTTTCCAAAGGAGATTTTATTTGTGTCACCAGCATAGCCTATTGACAATTTATGTTGTAAATAGGCCTACCTTATAAGCCTACCTGTAGCTTAGGGAAGCTAACAGCTTTCTATTAGGATCTAGTTTGTTAGTTACAGTTTTGTCATAACCCTGATGCATTTTTGCATTTAGAATAGCCAGAGCGTGGATATCTCAATCGAAAAAATTAAACAATAGCGAGTGCCTATGGACTAGGTTGGGTGAACCCAGCCTGATCTGCCCGCTATTTATTTTTTGATTTCTTAAAAGATTGAGCTTGGTCTGGTGAAAGCCAGACTAGCCATGGACCTCAGTTACACAATGCAAGGGAACATGAATCAGCCTATATTTGCACGAACAATAACGGACAACAGCTCTTCAACTTTGGCCCGTTAAAATGTGTATGAACAGTCTAGCGACGCATTTCATCAAGGCCCATTTGGACATGTCAGTTATTTGCACCACTAGATGTAAAACAGCATTTCGTTTCAGACTACTGTTACTTAATTTGTGCATTAACAATAATGTTTCAGACTACTGTTACTTAATTTGTGCATTGACAATAAAGTATCACATGAACTAAAGATGACTAAAATCTTATGTAGAAGAAGAAACATTCACAAAAAATCCATCCATCCAAAAATTACCTTTGTTTTTGATAGCTGTTGAAAACGGCATGGAACTGACAGAGATGTTTTTGTGTATAAATAAATAAATAAATAAATAAATAAATAAATAACATTATGCTGATAACTTTTGCTTTTCCCAAATACAATGTAGCCTACAGGTGTAAGTGACCTTTCATCAATCCAGTTGCAATGGATGAACTGTGATGAACTGCCCTACTTGTGATTGTTTAGAGATTTTAAAGGTTTTATAACAATGCTACATCTTCTTTGGCTATTCTACAATCTATTCACCTTTTCAGCACCAGTAGGCTACTTTCTGTGCAGCCGCACACACACACTCAGGCATGCCAAACAAGCATACACAAAAGTTTCAAGAGTGGGGGATGGAGTAAAAGATGGAGACAAATTGAAGTGTGATTTATTTTCACGGAACAGATGTACAGGACTGAGCGGCGGTCATATTTTGTACCGTGATGCGGTACATCTAGTTTTTTTTAATTTACTATTATTTGCTTTTGTTCATGCAAAGCACATTGAATTACCCATGTGTATTAGAAATATGCAATATAAATGAACTTGCCTTAAGTATGTCTGCCTTTTTATCAACAGAAGCAGTTGGGGCAGACCCAGAGGAGATTCCAGCAGAGACTCCAGGAGAGAGAGAAGGAGCTGCAGCAGCTGAGGAAGGCTGTGGATACTCTCAAGGTGAGTACTGACCACAGAAAAGACAAACTGCTAATTGATTAAGGTTTCAGCTCTCTAATATAATGTATAATTGTTATGGCAGCTGTGTTGATGTGCTATTACCAGATCACAGGTATAAAGTTATTTTGTGTCAACAAACTCTTTTTTTATCCCATCGCTTAATGATAGTCATGATGAATTGTGATGAATAATTGGCACACATCCAAAGAAAACTATTAGTATAGTAGTAGTGTTCTATTAAATATTAGTAAGTACAATACATTGTACTTACTAATGTAATACTTACTAATGTAATATTAATGCTGAATCGTGGGGAGTGAGAAGAGTCTATTAGCAGTAATACGTTGTAATTCCATCCTCAGACCAGACTGTGCCCAGTGAGTAAGTGTGCCACTGCTGTTATCTTTACAGCACACAAAGACCCACTGACACCATGAAACACTTTCAGCTTCACCTCCCTCTGTGTGTCTCCTGCCCTCCTCTTTGTGTGTCTCCTAACAGAGCTCTGCACAGACAGCAGTGGAGGACAGTGAGAGGATCTTCACTGAGATGATCCGCTCCATTGAGAGAAGGCGCTCAGAGGTGACAGAGCTGATCAGAGCTCAGGAGAAGGCTGAGGTGAGTCGGGCTGAAGGACTCCAGAAGCGACTGGAGCAGAAGATTGCTGAGCTGAAGAGGAGAGATGCTGAGCTGGAGCAGCTTTCACACACAGAGGATCACATTTATTTCCTCAAGGTGACATCATTAATTTCAATTAAATTAAATACATTTCCTGAATCTGAAATTACTAAATAATTAGTGGGGGGGGGGGGGTACATTTCAACATCAACATCTCAAACATCTCCTACGGGCAACCCTTCACTCAACACCACCATCTACATGCTGTACAGTCACTAAATGTTTGCATACAAATGCATCTCTTGTATGAGCCAACATTGGGTAGAACTTCACAAAACCTGGCACGCCCCCAGAGGCTGTCAGGGTGATCATACACATCACATTTGTAGCAGTTCAGGACATCTCAGCTGAAGATGGTGGTGATTAAAGAGCCATGTTTTTGCATTTTCATTTTTACTGGGGAGTGCAACATCACAAATGAGTGGTTATGGGCTAGGTCGATGTGGGTCCTTGAGACTCGCATGCCACAAACATTTCGTTATCTCGGGTGCAATGGGGTGGGTAGTTGCATTTTTTGGCTTCCGGGGGCCCCAGCACAGGGTGGGAATTTTCTGTGAAAGTATAAGTTGTTACATGCCCACCAAGATTCATGTGCCTCAGTGTTTTGTTGTCCCAGGAATCATTGACCACAAATTCTCTCATACAGACTCTAGAGGCGGTCATTGGTCATGATAACATAACAAATTCTATGACAGAGAGAATTCAGTTGATATATCTTTCTGTGCAAAGACATTGGTGTGTAAAAATAACTGTATGTGTGCTGTGTAATGTGTGTATAATGTGTGATAAGGATTGTATTGCTTTACATGCAGTAGGTATAATAACATATACACATACTTAAACACATGAATGCACAATTACCAACACACTAAACAGACTGATTTAACCCAAATCAGTTTTAACTGATTTAACCCATTATGTCTGCAGCCTTTGGGGAAACAGCCCTGACCTGACCTGACTCCCACCTTGTGGTTCTCTCTGCAGAATGTTGTGTCAGTCACTGCTGCTCCTTGCAGTACAGTTCCAACCAGCATGAGCTTCAGCCAGAGTTTCTCTTTTGAGACTGTGAAGGAATCTGTCTCTGCAGTGAAGGTGCAGCTGGAGGAGAAACTGGATGGCATCTTCAAGCTGGAAGTAGCCAAGATATCTGCAGCAGGTTGGACAATCATCTAGAATTGACACACAACCATGCACTACTTTTATAAGACACTGTTATGTTTGAATTGCTATGGATTCATTTTGACTGCATGTTCTGTGTCTCTCAACAGTGACATATATCCAGATCATCCAGTCTTTAGAATGTGAGTCTGTCATTAAGTTACATTACATTCTACAGCTGAAATATAACTTCCTTCCAGAGCTAACAAATGTTAAAAAACAAACATTTCCCAAAAGGTTGAGCACACACAAGATAATATGCAAAGTGAGATGTGTGTTGGTTTGTTCTGTAGATCCTGGGTGAATGAGTGTCTCTGTGTTGGTTCCCAGATACTGATCCTGAACTCCCAGTCGGAAGAACAAGCAGTAATGACAAACTGCCACCAAACAGTAAGTCTTTAATGACTGATTATAACATCCTCTAAGCCTTTACATTTGGGGTCTAGTAAAGGAATGATATTTTCACTGAATCTTTTCATCTTTCAATATTTTCTCAGCTGCCAAAAGAAACTCTAAGAAACTTTATAAGGCCCTTTATATATTATGGCTAAACATGCAGTAAGAGGCATGAAGTAAGACTTTTATGAAGGATTTAGGAGAAAAAAAAACAAACACACTAGATCTTTGAATTTATCTATAACAGTAGACAAAGGCAAAAGCTGATGGAGATCAGAGATAGAGATAGAGTTAGAATTCAGCTTTAATGAACAATAACCTTAAAATGCACTTCAATCAGATTACATTCATTACTTCTGCAGTTGTCTTGTGATAGTGAACTGATTGAGGTTGGGAGGTTGTAGGCCTTTAAGTTTTAAACAGCTGGGGACTTACTTATTATATACTGTACACATTCATTAGAAAAAAGGTACATACTGTAGAATAATGAAGTTTATGTAAGGTGCAGCCTTTCTCCTTTTCTGTTATAAGTTATAAGTTGTTACAGGTATATGAGCTGTTTGGTCCAGCACTTTGAGAAACTATAAAAATAACTAGAAAATGTCATTTCGAGGAAATTACCAGTGCATGAAAATATAAACATACTGTATATTAACATAAAATGCAAAACAAACTTTTATTTGATAACAGTTGGCAGAAGTCATAAGTCAGTTGAGTAGTTTAAATAGTTAAATTATTTAATAGTGAATTATTGTAGTGAGGACATTTATTTTGAAACAGTTGTGGGCAGAGAAAATAGTTGAACAGGATCTGTAGAGCCAGATTGTATGTTTAAAGCCTGAGACAGAGTATATAGTTTAAAAGTTAAATGTAGATAGTGTAATGGATGTTGATAGACAGAAAGTTGAATGGATGTTGATAGGCAGATTGTTTAATGGATGTTGATGGGATAGTTTAATGGGTAGATGAGTGAATGGTTTGAAGAGGATGAATGGATAGAAAGTTGGATGGAATGTGCCTTATATCCTTGTAGAATGGAGATACACAGAGAGAGTTGGCCTAATTGAGCAGAAAGCAGTTGATACAGGTGCAATCAGTTTAACTAGCTTTTTGATGGGACCTAGTTGAGCAGCTGGAAGTTGATACAGGTGCAAATCAAGTTAATTAGTCCATTATGATGTCATAGTCCCCATACAAAGTCTACGGGGAAAAATAAGCTTGTTTTTTATTAATATCTCAAAAAGTATAAAGTTTACAAAAGTGAAAAATACATTCCTCAAGGCTCCTTTTCAAGACCTACGTTACAAAGTTAGAACGAAGTTTCTACGTTAAACGGTTGAAGCTGAATTAGAAATTTGGTGGGAAGAATAAGAAGAAGAAGAAGAAGAAGACTTCGGATAACAGAACAGTGCATTTCCATGCACTGTAATTAATTGAAGCCTGCTCCTATACCTGTGTATAGATATATTCATGTCGTCATGTTGGTCATCATAGCTAACAGTGTGATGATTCATAAATTAGACAAAGTGACTTACAAATGCTTACTCGTGTTATTTATACCCAGATGTTTTTGTCATTTAGTGTATAATATATCAACTTAATCGACCCATTTGCTCTGCAGTTTATTGGGTTAAGGAATTGATTCAAATGGTTACATTACATTAAAATGAATCATCATTTACCTGACACTCTTATCCAGAGAGACTCACAGTGAACTAACTACAGGAACTACTGAAGCTACTTGGGGTTAGGAGCCCTGCTCAGAGGCACAATGGTGGCAGCCCCTGGGATCAAACTCACAACCTTTAGGTGTTCCATTTGGAAGCCCAGATCCCAAACCACTAGACCAGCAGCCCCCACATCTGAAGGTCTTCTGAACCTGCTCTTCCCATCCTGATGAAGATCAGTGCTGCTTGAATGAGTGCATCTCCATCTTCACTTTGGTTCAAGTTTGGTTAGTTATAATGCATTTCTTCTTTCTCAGTGTCTGATGTCCAGGCTGCTGTTACTGAGCCAGTAACCAGAGAGGAGTTCTTAAAGTGTAAGTTGGTCTGGTCTACAAACACTGAGACAAACATGTACACATACAGTCATTCATTGATGAAGTATTTGTGGAATCACAAACACACACACACACACGTTCGCAAACACATGCATGCAAACACACACACGCACACACACACACACACATACACACACACACACACACACACACGCGCGCCCACACACACGCACGCACACACACACACACTCACAAACATAACCACATACACTTTTAATCTTTTTGAAAAGAGGCAGTCAGTGAACACTTACATGTACTGTACACTTGCACACAACCATTCATACCAAAATGTACAGAATCACACACACTGTTCTGTCTTTCTAACTAGCCAGCAAATAAATGGCAGACTGAAACGGCTTCAAACAAGGATTCCTTTTACTTGCAGAAATCACGCGTGACAGGCATAGCATCTCTCATAACACTCTCTAAACTTACGTCATTCACGTCTAACGTAACGTGCACTGCATTATGGGTAATGTAGTATTACTGTGTAACTCAAATACAATTTCAAACGTAAATTGTTCAACATCATTAAACATTAAGCTGCAACATCCTCCCTCCCGATGAATAATAATTCATCACTCAAGTCTCTAAAGGATATAGCAATTGAACTGGTCTTCTCAGTAAAGTCCCAGATGATGTGCGGACCACACAGGACCTCACTTTCCCGTCACGACCTGGAAATAGTTCATCAACTCTTCCCAGCTTCCAAGTCTGTCTTGGCATGTTGCTATCTCCAAGGAGGACGATGTCGCCCACCTTCAACGAGGTAGGTTGCGGTGTGTCACAGCGATGGGCTGATCTCAGGTCCAACAGGTAGTCCTTTCGCCAGCTGCTCCAGAAACTGGTCATGAGCCGTTGCCTGTACCGCCATCTCTTTGTCATCTCCTCTCGGTTCAGTGTTGTATTCCCACTGCCAGCTGGAAACTGCTTCGGTGGCAGAGAGGTAAGTCTTTTTCCCACAAGGAAATGGGCAGGTGTCAGCGGCTGTGGCTCATCTAGGTCATTGTTGACAAAGGTAAGTGGTCTGGAGTTCAAGATGGCCTCCACCTCTGTCAGGATGGTGGTCAGTTCTTCAAAGCTAAGGGAAGCTCGCCCTAGAGTTTTTCTCAGGCAGGTTTTCACTGACCTGACGAGTCGTTCCCAGAAACCACCCCACCAGGCAGCTCGTTCAGCAATGAATCTCCACATTATACCCTTCTCTGAGAAGTATTCTAGGAGTTGCTGATCTTTGATGCCCTTCCAGAGTTCTTTCAGGTCTTGGTCAGCTCGCTTGAAAGTCTTTGCATTATCTGAGTAAATTACTTTGCATAGCCCCCTTCTAGCAATGAATCTTTTCAGAGCCAACAGAAAATGCTCTGTTGTTTGACTGGAGACAAGCTCCAGATGGACTGCTCTCGTCACAGCGCAGGTGAATAATGCAATATAGGCTTTACTAAGCGCACCACCAACCTTGACATAGAGCGGCCCAGCAAAATCCACACCTGTGACTTCAAACGGAAGGGATTCTGTAATTCTGTCACGTGGCAATGGAGCAGTAACCTGCTGCACAGGCTTTGCTTTGAATCTTCTGGCACACATTGCACCTTGATAGAACACTCTTCACAAGCTGTCTCCCTCTCATTATCCAGTGTCTTTCTCTTATTTGCACCAGTGTGTCTCGCACGCCTGCATGCATCAGGTTCTCATGGCTGTGCTGAACAAACAACTCACAGTATCTGTTCCTTGCAGGCAAAATCCACAGATGCTGCTGTCTGAAGCTGAAATCCGACTGCTGCAGCCTGCCTTCAACACACATCAAGTCATCCTCATCCAGAAATGGCCTTAACTCTCTGATCGATCTTTGAGTCCTTTTTTAATGCCTTTCCAGCTTTCAGGAGAGCGACTTCTTGACTGAAGTTCTGGCGTTGCGTTAACTTTATCCAGTACTTCTCTGCTTGAAACAACTCCTCTGCTGTCAGCTCTCCCTTTCTCTTTAGTGTCAAGTGTGTGTTGTCTGTAAATCTCTTTATCCAGGCTGTTATTCGTAACACTGACTTCAGCTTACTGTATCTTTGTAGGTCTAACACCGGTTCTGTTGCGTCATGCTCTTCACTGCTCAGCTGTACAGTTACATGTTCACTTACGTTCAGTTCTTCTTCAGCCGCATCGTCTTCCACTGAATGGTCATCAGAGTCTTCCTCATGTTCAGATGAGGTCAGGAACACAGGCCCCTTCCACCACAGGCGATTCTGACTCAGGCTCACCACAGTCTGGCCACGGGTGGGTAGGTCAGCTGGATTTTCTGTTCCCTTACAGTGAGACCATGATTCGGGGTCAGTCAGAGATTGAATTTCTGCCACCCTATTGGCAACAAACTGCTTCCACTTGTGCGCTGAGCTGCGAATCCAGTGTAGCACGATCATTGAATCCGTCCACATGTGAAGTTGATAGATTTCAATTTTCAGCAGGTTCATCAAATTTCTTGCAAGCCTTGCTCCTATCAATGCTCCCATAAGCTCCAGACGTGGTAGTGACAATTTCTTCAAAGGGGCCACTCTTGACTTAGATGCAACCATCCTTCTGTCTTTCCCCTGCCACTGCAGGTAGGCTACGGCACTGTAGGCCTTCTCACTAGCGTCACAGAACACATGCAGTCTCGTTCCCTTGTCACTTTGCTCATCCTTTTCTCCATACCATCGCGGTATATAGATCTGGTGTACATGGGGAAGTTCAGAACGCCAGCTGTTCCATTGTTGATTCAGGTCAGGTGGCAGCTCCTCATCCCAGCTCAGCCCTCTTTCCCACATCTCTTGCAGCAGGCATTTTACCCTTATGGTGAAGGGTGTTAGGAAGCCGAGGGGGTCAAAGATGCTAGCATAGTGTTGCAGAACGCTTCTCTTTGTGCTGTTCTTTGTCAGTTTTTCCAGCAGAGGTCTCAGATCAAACACAAAGTCATCAGTCTGTGTTCTCCACACTAAGCCTAGTACCTTTAACACTGTTCCATGAGCCTCTGGCTCCTCAGTGGGTCCAATGGGTGTCTCCTTCCACCTTTCTTTCAGTGCTGCAGAGTTCGTCATCCATTTTCACAGGTCCATGCCAGCAGCAGACATGATTTCCTTTGCTCCGGTCGTTACAGAGACGGCTTCGTCTACATCACGGACACTAGCTATAAAATCATCAACATACAATGACTCCTTAATAAGCTGTACAGTGTGAGGCTGTTCTTCATACTGCCCGAGATGTCTTTTCACTGTAGCTGCTAACAGGAATGGGCTTGGGGAGACTCCAAACACCACCCTGGTCATCCTCAACACGCGCAGCTTCTCAACAGCTTCTTCCCTTGGTGAAGCAGCGAGCCATAGAAATCTCACTGCATCTCTGTCTTTCTCTGCAAGAGAAATCTGCAAAAAGGCCTTCTTGATGTCTGCCATGAATGCGATTTCATGCAGTTTGAATCTGATCAATATGCCGAGCAGATCTGGATTGAGGTTCGGACCGGTCAGCAGACAGTTGTTCAGGGAGGGACAGCCATCTTCATGTGACGAGGCATCAAACACCACTCTCAACTTTGTTGTCATTTTGTCCTCTCGGAGCACAGCATGGTGAGGTAAGTAGTATTTGACGTTCAATGTTGAACACTCACCCTCGGTCACGTCTTCAGCAATGCCCTGTTGTAGATAATCTTCTACCACTTCACTATATCTCTGGAAGAAGACTACATCTGCCCGCAGCCTCCGTTTCAGTCCTTCAAACCTTCCCTTTGCGATTCTGTAGTTGTCTGGGAGTTCTGGTTTCTCATGTCGCCACGCCAACTCCACTTCATATCGCCCATTCTTGAATTGCGTTGTTTTTTCAAACCTTTGAAGAGCTTCTTCATCTGTATGACCAAGCTCTGGTCTTGCGATACCAAGAGATTCAATCTCCCAGAATGCTTTCAGCTGGCTTGAAATCCGTCTGTCTTCTTCAATGTGAATGTGCATACACATTGCTTCAGTGATGCTCGACATTGTCATTGGGCCTTGCACAGACCATCCTAATACACTTTCAAGTGCAACCAGTGTGTCAGTGAGTCTTTCTACGCGGCCTGACACAGTGGTCCAGTAGTAGTCTGCTCCTATAAGCACTGACAACTCAGTGTCAGCGCCTTCTTCAGTTGCGTCAGCAAACTGCAGACCTCTTCTTTCCAGTTCACGCTGGATACGCTCTCCTGGAACTTTCATCACAGCAGTGCACACTTGTGGTGTTTCGATCGCTTCAATTTCTATTTTCTGTCCCTTATTCCAAATGTTCTCCAGAACGAGTTTCACAGTGTTGCATTTGGTTGTCACAGGAGCAGCAGCGCCAAATGTATGAAGAGTGAAGGTCTCTTGTCTTACAACAGGCAGCTTTAGGGCCCTTGACTGTTTTTCACACACAAAGCTCCTCTGACTTCCTCCATCTAGCAGGCAGCGTACGACTATTCTTCCACCTGGACCCACTGCATATGCCTGGGCAGTCTGTAGCAGCACTGTACTCTGGCTCTTTGGTTTGACTTTCATGGAATGGGTAGCGAATGAAGAGACCACATCTTCTACATTTTCACTGGTGACTGGCAAATGCTCTTTACGGTTTCCGCATACAGCACTGTGATGTCTTTTTCCACAATCGTCACATGATGTGTCTTTAATCCTACAGTTTCTTGCTATGTGCCTCGTCCCTAGGCACACAAAGCATCTTCCCATCCTTTTCAGAATATCCCGCCTCTCAGCTACATTGTGTGAAGGACAAAGTTCTGGTCTGTGCTCTGCACTGTCACAAAAAACACAATTCTGTGTCCTCAGACTGGCCATGTGCAAAGCAGCGGCTGATGGCAGGCTCTGTCTTTTCTGTTTCAGCTCACAAGCTGTATCATTTCTTTTAAATGTCTTATGTAGACTCTGGTTAACCTTTTCTTTGTTACCTCGTGTCAGTTGCATGGTTCTCTCTATCTCATTTTGTAGAAACTCCATCACCTCTGAGACTTTCCATTCATCACTCAATCCTCTTTGCCGGCTGTACTGAAGAGCTATGTCCTCGGGTATCAACTGCAGTAGGATTGGGCAGAGTAAACTGCCATAAGTCTCTGACACAACACCCAGTGACTCCAAACTGCGTATCTGGATCTCACATTCATCATACAGCTGTCTCAATGCAACAATGTCTGATGATCTCTTCACAGGGGTAAGATTCAGCAATTTTGTCATGTGTGCATTTACTACAAGGTCTTTTCTCCCATATCTCTCATGTAGCAATTCCAATGCATGGTCATAGTTGCTGTTTGTTAACATCAGCCCTGCTACTGTCTTAGCTGCAGCACCAGAGAGGTATGACTTCAAATAAGTAAACTTTTCCGTTTTACACAGTGTCTCATTTTGGTGAATAGCAGTCTCAAATTGGTTCCAAAAGTCTCTCCATAAGCTTATATCACCACTGAATCTTTGAATGCTCAATTTGGGTAACTTAACAGAGTTCTGAATTGGAGTTCTGTCTCCAACACCTCTTCTTGGGCTACTCACGCTTTCACGAGCTTGTATCATTCTCTGTGCACGCGTCCTCACCGTGATCACTCGTTCCTTGTATTCCTCCGTGTGCGTGATTTCTGTTTCCAACTCGTCCGTTGCAGTTCCCTGTTCAATTCCTCGGTCTAAATCCAACAATACTTCTTCTTTAGTAGACAAGTTCGCCAATAACTCACGCAAACGTCCAACATCAGCATTGTCCTGGCTAAGCTCCGTGTCGGAGCTTTGCAGGAGTCTCGTTGTAGCTCCACGCATCGCTTGTCGCTTTCTGACCAATCTTTCTGTTTGTTCTTCCATTTTCTTTCGTCGTTTTCGTTTCTGACTAGATATTCATTTTTAGAACCCAGGTTTTAGAAGCTGTGAAACTGTTCATATGCAGGGCAAACATTATGTCACAGGCTCATGCGACTGTCTCATGTCACTAATAGGTCCTGACTCTGAAATATCTGTTACGGCGGGATACAGTCCAGGCACAGCAGCTGTTTCGTGTGTCCTAGTAATATTTGATAAGATGCTCCCCAGTCCGACATGCTGCTGCCTGTCAGTCAGAAAGCTGATGATCCACTGACAGTTAGAAGCAGGCATTGATAACTGGGTGAGTTTCTGATGTTGGAGTTCAGGCATGATGGTGTTGAACGCCGAGCTGAAGTTCACAAACAGGATCCTGGCCTACGTCCCTGGGGAGTCGAGGTGGTACAGGATGAATTGCAGTCCCACCGTCCAGTTGCCGACCTGTTTGCCCTGTAGACAAACTATATCCTTCAGATGGCACAACACCAGTCTTTCAAAGGATTTCATGACCACAGACGTCAGGGTGACGGGCCTGTAGTCATTTATTCCTGTGATGGACGAATTTTTGGGGACAGGGATGATGGTGGAGCTTTTGAAGCAGGAAGGCACCTCACACAGAGGGGAACACACCATCAGGTCCTGGAGCCTTCTTGATCTTCTGCTTCTGAAAGAGCCGGTACACATCCCTCTCGCAGATTGTTAGCGCAGGTGGGGGAAGGGATTGGGTTTTGAGGGGAAACCTATGATAATGGGTGCTTTTCAGACCTGCAGTAAAAGTTATTCAGGTCATCAGTCAGTCTGGAATTATCTGCAGGTGGGGGTGATGGTCTCTTGTAATTTGTGACCCGTTGCAAGCCTCTTCAAACTGATACAGGGTTGTTGGCTGAGAGGCTATTTTTTAGCTTCTCACTGTAGCTTCTTTTGGCTACCCTGATCTCCTTTGTCAGCTTGTTCCTGGCCTGCTTATATAGGTCCCGGTCCCCACTCCTGTAGGCCTCTTCTTTTGCTTGGCGTAGCTTCCTAAGATTAGGAGTGAACCAAGGTTTGCTGTTATTGTATGTGCAGAAGGTCTTGGTTTGCACACAGATGCAAATACTGATATAGGATGTTACCATATCAGTGAGGTCATTGAGGTCTGTAGCTGCAGCTTTAAAAACGCTCCAGTTGGTGCAGTCAAAGCAAGCCTGCAGCTCCAGCTTGGATTCCCTTGTCCATTTCTTAACAGTTTTTGACACAGGTTTAGAAGTTTTTAGTTTCTGCCTGTAGGTTGGGATGAAGTGAAGCAGAAAGTGGTCTGAGAGTCCTAGAGGTGCCTGGGAAACGACATGATAGGCATCTTTTAAAAACTGTATAACAGTGGGCCAATGTGTTTTTGTCCCTGGTGGGAATCTTGATATGCCGTCTGTATTTAGGGAGTTCCTGACTGAGATTGGCGCTGTTAAAATCCCTAACAATAATGGTGAGAGAGTCTGGGTGTTTTTTCTGAATGTCTGTTATCTGGTCAGCTAGCTGTTGTAATGCCTCTTCTATGCAGGCTTGTGGTGGAATGTAGGCGCCGACCATAACAAACGAAGAGAATTCCCGCGGATAATAGAATGGCTTACAGTTAGGGATGTCCGATATTGGCTTTTTTGCCAATATCCAATATGCCGATATTGTCCAACTCTCAATTTTCGATTCCGATATCAGCCGATACCGATGTCGATATGTGGGTTATTTTTCCTCAAAACTAATTTAGGTAACATCACATATCTCCTGTTGTGGAATTAACACAACATGCTTAATGTTACTGTGATGCCCCACTGGATGCATTCTTGAATGCAACAAGGGATACCTTCTTATACGTGATTTCTGCAACAATGGTAGGCTAGCCTACTGAAAACGTTTGGATATTCTGTTGTTTTCTGCTGTTGGTTAAATAGATAGACACACATATAGGGAAAACACTTGATATTGAATTTATGTGCTACAATGCAGGCCTGTTAACTCAATGACAACAGTGGTTTATTTAAACTACATCATAAGGATTTATTTCGTCAGTCATCATGCTCATTTTAATGAGTAAGAATGAAAGTTCTGCTGTATTTATTGCCAACAAAATTCTGCGATATCTCCCGCGAGTCACGTCAGGCAGACAGTAGCCTGTCTGTCGGGATGAGCTGCCCTCTGTTGTAGCTCCTCCTGGCTAGCCTCTGAAGATCACGTTTACGTAGTAAGCCAGCCATCCGCGCTTGTTTGTATGCTTCAAGACACAGCTTGATGAGGTCATCATCTGTGCGCCGGTAAACGCTTCAGGAGCGCATAGTAAGAGTTGCTGGATCAGTGAAAATTGGAGAAAAAGTTCCTAAAGAGGTTTGCCTGATGTTTAATAGTTCTTCCCTTGTAAAAGTAACTGCTAAAATATTGCAGAAAACGTGATAAACACACAAAAACAAAGTACTTGAGAGCAAAGTATCCAGGTAGCCATCTGCGGCGACATCTTGGATCCACACGTACATGTACACACGCATTCATTCATTCATTCACTCCACTCTTAGAATTTGAATCTGTCAGTTATATTCCATGCCACAGATTCAAATTTAAGAGTACACATGACAATAATATACAAGCAAACCAAGATGTGTGTTGGTTTGTTCTGTTGATCCTGGGTGAATGTGTCTCTGTGTTGATTTTCCAGATTCTGATCCTGAGCTCCCAGTCAAAAGAACAAACAGTAATGAGGCACAGCCACTACCAGGTAAGTCTTTACTGAATGATTCTAACAGCCTCTAGGCCTTTACATGTGGAGTCTAGTATAGGAATGATAGTTTCACTTAATCTTTTCATCTTTAAAACCTTCTTTCAGATGTCAAAACTAAGAGACATGGGAAAGGGCCCCAGTGTTTGAAATTAAGACACTAAAAGTGTTTAGGAGTCAAAAAAATGGCTGATCTTTAATGCAATAACTACATACGTATACAGATGGCCATTATCAGCAACCATTCATCCAATATGCCAAAGGCACATTTTTTTATACTAATCTGATATAATATTAAAAGGCTAACTGAGAAAACATTGGAGAACCCTGGAGCAAACAGGTGGCCAATCAGAGATTTCAAACGAACGAGGGAACAACTTGTCGCAATGCAACACACTGTTTTCCCTTGATGAAAGTAAAACCATGAGTTTTCCCACATCTCAACTTCGGCCAAAGTTTTCAGAAATAATCGTTTTCAGTGATAAAACCTCATTGAAATAATATGCATTTGTTCATCTGTCATCTGTCTCCCTCTAGCCACAGCGGTTTTTTTTGCAAACAAAATCAACCTAAGCGTGCTCAGATGACGTGATAGACGAGGCACTGTTGCTCACCTGTCCATCATCGTAATAGCCCAATTTGATTGGTCCAAACAGCTCTTGTTCGAGCATAGTTGCCCCGCAACAGTGCCAGACCGACCTTACATGTTGTGAGCGGGGCTAAGTTCGGAGTTTGTAAAGCCCTCCTTACACTGATAGACTTTGTAAAGATTTGCAAAGATTTGGAAAAGATTTTTGAAAGACTACAGTCTCAAACCCTCTCACATCTAAAGACAAGTGATAGAGTTTTAAGTCACAGACTATGATTTTGCAATGACTAGGGATCTTGCAGGGTCACTTTTTACAAGACTGCAACTAAATTCCTTTAAATTATTACCCATCCTGCAATAGATATCAACAGGAACTGAAATGATAGCGTACTAAACTCAAAGTCATATTTTCGTGTTTCTGCAGCATTGTTTCATGCGTGACATCTCTAACCGATATGGAGTTGTTCTGTCACATGGAAGGGCTGACTAAAGATGTATAAGAAACAAAATAACAAATGATCATATTATGGGTTTCATCAGGTCCCTTGCTACAGCTGTCGCCTACTTTGCCCCTTCCTGTTTGGTGTTGGAGAGAAGTCACTATTGTTTTTTATTGTTCACGTCACTATTTGCATGAGCCACGACTAGAAAGACTTGCGATAATATTAAACATGTTTGATATTGTCGTAACAGCAAAACTAGAAAAAGACTGACTCCAATTGACTTAAAACCTCTAAGATTGGCACCTTACACTTAACAATCTAGTTGACGGGAGCGCGCCGCGATTCCAGTACAACTCCCATGATTTCTGTACGACTTTGGAAATTTAGTCACCGACTGTAAAAACAGACCAAAATCGTACAATGTAAGGCTGCCATTAGTAGTAATGCATTTTTCCTTTCTCAGTGTCTGATGTCCAGGTGCCTGACCCAGTAACCAGAGACGAGTTTGTCATAAAAGAAACCCACCTCTGAACCTCTTTGATGTACCAAGTATCCGAAGGAGACAATGCAGATGAGAGATGCCGAAAGACTGTTGATCTGTATTCACCATATTGCAGTGAGAATACAGTCCAAACAATGTCTAGACTGAACTGTCAGGCAATAGGATGACGATGGACCAGCTTGATTTACCCCGATGAGATCTGATCTGATCTGAATGTGTCTATGCTCTACCTTTTATGCTCCTCAGCGTTTGAGAAGTGCCTCCTTTAAGAAACGTCACCAAACTCTGCTCAGCCAATCAGAATTGAGCTGAGCCCATTATAATGGTGGAAACCTTTTGCTGTTAATACATTAAAAAATATGTCTTATACTGTGTGTGATTTTGGTTGTTTCAGTACTTTCCAATCTGATGTAATGTGAGACTTTATTATGACCGCCGCGCAGCGAAGCGGCGGTCATATAGGTTTAGTCAGATTTTTTTTTTTTTTTTTTTTTCTTTTTCGCATGTCCAAATTTCCGTCAATGATTCCCGGGACACTGAAAGACCGGGGTAGACGAAACTTGGTGGGCATGTAACCCCATATGGATAGCATGGAACCCTCGTTTTTCGTTTTGATCTGATCTGTAGCCCCCCCGCTGGACTGCACCCCTCGAAAGGAGGGTAGGGCAGACACAGTTTTCTGTGAATATCTCGAGAACCGTAAGGTTTAGGAGGACCATTTTTTTTTTTGTATGTTGATCTCAAGGGGCCATGTCAACCCATTCCATAACCACTCATTTCATGTATAGCGCCACCTAGTTAAACACAAAAAAGTAAAAATTAGGTGTTGTAATCGCAGGTATCTGTGACCTAACATAGTCAAAACTGCATGAAATTGGAAGTGTAGGATCATTATGACACCCTCTGAATGCATGCCAAGTTTCGTGGAATTCCGTTCATGGGGGGCCACACAATAAATTAATTTATGTTACTATACACCAACTGGCCTGTAGGTGGCCGGAGACAGTTTTCTGTGAATATCTCGAGAACCGTAGGGCCTAGGAGGTCCACCTTTTTTTGTATGTTGATCTCAAGGGGCCATGTCAACCCATCCCATTACCACTTATTTCATGTATAGCGACACCTAGTTAAAAATTAAAAAGCAAAAAATTAGGTGTTTTCATCACAATATCTCTGGCTGACATGGTCAAAACTGCACGAAATTGAAAGTGTAGGATCATTATGACACCCTCCGAATGCATGCCAAGTTTTGTGTACTTTCGTTCATGGGGGGCCTTACAATAAAACAATTTATGTGTACATTTAGTGACGTACACCAACAAGGATTCCCGGGACACTGAAAGACCGGGGTACACAAAACTTGGTGGGCATGTACCCCCACATAGATAGCATGGAACTGTCATTTTTCGTTTTGATCTGTAGCCCCCCCGCTGGACTGGACCCCCCGAAAGGAGGGTAGGCCAGACACAGTTCTCTGTGAATATCTTGAGAACTGTAGGACCTAGGATGACCATTTTTCCGTATATTTGCCTGCAGGGGTCATGTTAACCCAGTTCATGTGCACACATGTGCACAAACAGATACACACACACACACACACACATTCACAGTAATCATACGTATGACCAGGGCCGGCCCGAGGCATAAGCGAACTAAGCGGCTGCTTGGGGCCTCCTGGCCACCAGGGGGCCCCCAATCGAGTTTCTTTTTTTTTTTTTACATAATAAATAACGTAAACAAGTGACATCAATGAATGAATAAATGAAACAATTATCATTCAAATCAAGAAAATTATGATTTCATGATTAATATGCCTGCCTACTGCTACTGTGTCTGCCAGCCTTAAAGTAGACACCTCGGGTGCATATACAATTCGTGCAGACACTGCATCAAGTTCAACAATCGGAAGAGACGGTAATGTTCAGACAAGTCACAAAAAAGGACGTATCCCTCTGGTGCCGAAAACAGAACGAAGAAAATGACAGAGGAGGAGAAAAACGAGCAAGATACAGGTATGTTTTGCATGATTATTTACAGTATGTTTTGTGCTTGAGGTAGCTAGCTAGCAGTCATGATCTAATATAAGCCATCACCAGAGCTAAATCTCCGCCATCAACAGAGAAATGTCTCCCATTAATATATATTTATCTAGATGTATTTCAGATGTCAAGGATATTGGGATTGTTTTGGATGTTCAATCAAGCATGTACCCTAGCTCTAGGTGGGCTTATTATGTCGTAAATTAAAGTTAGCTAGCTGACTGAAGTGGACATTAGCACTACAGTAGCTACATGAAAACGTAGCTGAAGGCAAATTTACCACAGAAGGATTGTTTCTGATTTCGCACCTGAAAGTGTTGATAGTTTATTACTGCTCTATAATATGTGACATAGTGGAAAGTCTGATAGCAACAACAGACTAAGCCCAGGCTCCCAGTCCCAACCCAACCCACTGACTAGCGCGACTCTGGGCATCGGTAACGTTCCAGCTTCATAGGCAAAGATGGAACAGTACGTCCGCTCTGCTCTAAGATCTTTGGAGAGAGATGGTAGTGTTTGAGAAAATATACCATGTTGGGTGGGGAGACTTCTGTGATGAAAATAAATTTACATTTGATTAAGATAGTGGCAAGTGATGTAGCGGTGCTACCCTAATATTTAGGCTGCAGTAGATCACCATGTTAAGCGTTCACCATACTGCAATTAAGTATACTCTTTTGAGTATGCCTCATTTGCCAATAGAATATGAATTGTTACATGTGGAATTGCTTGTTATTTGAGTGTAAGTAATGATAGCAAAATAAACTCATTCTGCTCGATCAACTATGCACTTATGCAATATTTTTTTTTTTTCAGAGACACTGTTGAAGTCCTTTGGAGCACATCTCTACCTCTACCTAACTCTACCTACCAGAAGGTGAGGTTTTCTTGATGGCAAATGGTTACATAGCCTGTTAATATGACACGACACATTTAACATCGTTTTATTTATTTATGTATTTATTTAATCATTGCAGATTTGTCCACTGCAGAGTTGCAGATGCCTAAAAACCAGGAACGAAGTAGGAATAATTATCTATTTTTTGGGACATTTTATTTTTGATTATTAATGTTTGTCTATTTTGTTTTTATTTTGTAGTTGAAAATTGCTCATTTAATGCACATTTGCGGATTTGTTCAGCAAATCTGTTGAAAAACAAGTCATTAAACTGATGTACTTGTTTACAACAAATACAAATGCTGTTGTATTTTGTTATTTGTCAATTCAACTTCAGTAAACCACCCTTAGTGCTTCACTTTGAATATTAATGTTTCAAATAAATCTGTGATTTTAGTACCCTCTAAGATTAAAAGGTGACAGGGTTGGTGTAAATAACAACTATATTAATACATTGGTTTACCAAGCACATGGGGCCAGAAGTCTAGATTGGAGACCCAAAACATTTTTGGCATGTGAGCAAGGATGGATTACTGAATGAGCCTACCGAGCCCAAGAGGTCAAGGGACCCTGAACCCCAAGTAGTTGTGTGAATTCACTACCAATAAGTCAAAAAGCAAAAGGCTATGAATCTGAACAAATTTAGGTACTGCCCTTCTCCAGCTGACCATCCCAAAAATGCACCAGAATAGAGGAAATCACATCTAACCCCCCACCCCCCACACACACACACACACACACACCCGTTTGTACCCACATTTGCACAAAGAGGGTAGGGGGAGAGGGTCCTTATGCATCTGTGTCCAGGGGGACAGTAGTTCATAATCAGTCGCTGTATTAATACATAACCTCACTGTATTAATTTATAATATGACATTATAGTGTGAAGTTGTCAATTATCACCAAGCACAGGTGACTGCGTTGTGGGAGGGGGCCCCCAAATCAAATTCTGCTTAGGGCCCCCAAAAGGCTTGGGCCGGCACTGCGTATGACACATACTCACACAGTAGACATATGTACGCTTCCATGCACAGGCACATACGCAGGCACACACACAAGCACGCACACACACACACACACACTCACACACACACACACCCACACACATAACATAAACATAACACAAACAATCAAGAATTTCTCAGAATTATGAACAGGCAAGATGGGGGTGGGGTTGTATAAAATGAATTTTACATGTGAAATCTATGAACTAATCATGTTTTGGTACTTGTTGTCTAGCAGATACCAGTGAGAATTGAGTGTGGATAATGCAATTTAGTGAGACAGTTAGAATCATATAGGCCTTTCAGCGTGATTTCTTTTTGTGGAAAAAATGTGCTGGACTGGGCGGCGGTCATATTTTGTACCGCTCCGCGGTACATCTAGTTAATTGAGATGATGATCCCACTGTGACAATCTCATACTGTTGCAGCTTTACATCACACACACACACACACACACACACACACACACACACACACACACACACACACACACACACACACACACACACACACACACACACACACACACACACACACACACACACACACACACACACACACACACACACACACACACACACACACACACACACACACACACACACACACACACACACACACACACACACACACACACACACACACACACACACACACACACACACACACACACACACACACACACACACACTCATTTTCACAGTGTGACTGGATGGATTGGTGTCTCACCCAGAGAAAAGTCTATGACTTGCGTCCGCTAGTGATTGTCTGTTTATCTGTCTGTCTCTCATACAACCACACACATACACACTGGGATAGAGAGACATATGTGCCGCACATTCTCAGAGAAAGTTGCCGTCACTCCTCCTTATCCATGTGGCAGCCACTCCTCCTGATGATAATTCAGGAAACCAAAAGTGACCTTTCACACTGCTGTGTCCTCTCCTGCTGTGTGTGGTCAGGACAGGACATGGCGCATACTTCAGCCAAAAGACAGCAGTCTTTCACTTGTTCCGTTTGTCTAGATCTGCTAAAGGATCCAGTCTCCATTCCATGTGGACACACGTATTGTTTGGGCTGCATTAAAGGCTGCTGGGATCAGGAGGATGGTAAAGGCATCTACAGCTGCCCCCAGTGCAGACAGACATATAGGCCAAGACCTGCTGTCAGTAAAAACACTGATTGCTGAGATGGTGGAGGACTTTAGGAAGACTGGAATCCAGGCTGGATTGTCTGTTGTCTTACTGTGAAACTCACTTCAAAGTTCATAACGATTTAAATCCAGGAAAAAAACACTCAGTGATTGATGCTACAGGCCAGTTGCCGGAGAGGATCTGTTCTGAACATAAGAAGTTGTTTGAAATATTTTGTTGTACTGATCAGAGTTGTATCTGTGCACGATGGACGAACATAAAGGCCATGACACAGTAACAGTTGCTGCAGAATGGAAAAACAAACAGGTGAGTACTGGAGCTACACTTGTGTCTTCATTATATTTGAGAGGTCTGATACACGTTTAATGTGTTTGAATAATCAAAAGAACACTACTGTAGTGACTATAAGACTATACTTCTTAAAGTCATGGCAGCCTCAGCTGAATAAGATACTGTACAATGTTTTTTCAGGTCCAATGTATTCAGTCTCTGATATGTCTTTTCCACCAAAGCAGTTCTGGTGCTGGTTCGGAGTCAGTGCCAAATATCGAACCGGTTCTTTGCTTTTCCACACAAATAAACCTGGTTCTGGGCCAACAACTGGGGCAGATCGTGACGTACCTAAAACAAAAAATGTGCGACGCCAGCTTGACTTGTGTTTAATACATAATGTCAGGGTTCCTACTGAAAACAAATTAATAGAAGCATAGCACTGTTCTCAGATGCTTTCTGTTACAGTACCTGCACTTCTTGTTGATCAGAAGCACTAGGCCTATATACAGAATGTTTGTCTTGTAATGATATTGTGATTTTTCATTCCATTTTATGCACTTTATTTTTGAAACAATGTTTTTTATATTGCCCATTTATGTTTTTTATTTACTATTATTTGCTTTTGTTAATTCAAAGCATATTAAATCAGTCATGTGTATTAGATATGCAATATAAATTAACTCACCTTAAGAACAATATGTCTTATTATCAACAGAAGCAGTTGGGGCAGACCCAGAGGAGATTCCAGCAGAGAATCCAGGAGAGAGAGAAGGAGCTGCAGGAGCTGAGGAAGTCTGTGGAGACTCTCAAGGTAGCCTATTGACCACAGAAAAGACAACTGCTGATTGATTAAGGTTTCAGCTTTCTAATTGTTATGGCAGCTGTGTTGATGTGCTATTACCAGATCAAAGGTATAAAGTTATTTTGTCACAACAAACTCCCTTTTTTATACCATTGATTATGATAGTCAGGATTAGGGATGTAACGATTACCGGTATAATGGTAAACCGCGATAAAAATGTTGATGATAACAATTACCGTTTTCATTTCAAATATCATGATTATCACGGTTGATTACCACGGTGTGGAAACCGTGTGTGTGGAAATCCTTCCCAGCTTCATCCGAGCCTGCTTCTGACATACAGTAGGCCTGGTACAATGAAACAAAACTGGTACCCTACTGATTCTGTTATCTACTTGATGGATTTAACTGTGATTCGGATTTGGCTACACCTGCTTTTAAAAGGTGGAACATTTTCACTGCAAAATGTGCACTGTATCATGTAGCCACTCTGGAATGGATTTAATGTGGACACGCACATAAAAACACGCAGTCACGTTCTCAGGAGAATACCGTAGCCTAAAGTTTTATTTTGAACACTTACTTTTGTCTCATTCAATGGATCTGTCAGGGTTGGCGGATAGGACCCAAGCGCAAGACTCTTCCAGGCCGAGTTTCAGACAAAAAACACTTTATCATCAACTACAAACTTTACAAACTACTTACATACATACGGGGCTTCGACAAGACAAACAGAGAGACGATCCGACAGGGAACAAAGAAACAGGAGGGTACAAATACACATACCAATTAACAGAAAGACAGAGGACTGGACGGAACCAACGAGACAATAACAGGGAACAGGTGAGGAGGCAGAAATGGAGGGAAAACAAACAAGACAGGAAGCAGACCAAATAAGGAGATGGGGCGGAGACAAAGACAGGTGACAGGCAGGTAACACAAAGCACATGGGGAACAGGCAAAAACAAACACAGGACAATACACAAAATGGCCACCAGAGTGGCACAAACGTATCAGTCCAGGCCAGATCCTGACAGTACCCCCCCCTCAACGGACGCCTCCTGGCGTCCCCAAAAAAGTCCAACCAGGGTGGGCGGAGGGGGCCTGGACGGAGGGACTGGTCCGAAAGACCGTAAACACGGGGCAGACTCAGACGGGGGCAGACTCAGACGGGGCGACAGACTCAGACGGGGCGACAGACTCAGACGGGGCGACAGACTCAGACGGGGCGTCAGACTCAGACGGGACGACAGACTCAGACACAGGGGCAGGGGAAGGGACAGGAACAAAGACAGTGACAGGAACAGTGACTGGGATGGTGACTGGGACAGTAACAGGGACGGTGACTGGAATGGTGACTAGGATGGTGACTGGGACAGAGACACAGACAGAGACAGAGACGGACACAGTGACGGGAACAGAGACGGGAACAGAGACGGGAACGGTGACTGGCACGGTGACTGGGATGGTGACTGGCACAAAGACAGGCACAGTGACTGGCACAAAGACGGGGACAGGGACAGACCACTCGGGAGAGACAGGAACAGAGAAGGGCTCGGGCAGAGGCGGGGCCGGAGAGTCAGAGGGAGGCGGATCCGGCTCGGGCAGAGGCGGGACCAGAAAGTCAGAGGGAGGCGGATCCGGCTCAGGCAGAAGTGGGGCTGGACAGACAGGCAGAGACTGGGTTGCCGACGTGGCGTCGGGAGACGCGGCTGCAGGCGTGGCGTCGGGAGACGCGGCTGCAGGCGTGGCGTCGGGCGACTGGGCTGCGGGCACAGGAGCGGACTCGGCTGCGGGCACAGGAGCGGACTCGTAACATAACACCGGGTATAACAACCGGGTAACACCGTTACTTAAGAAAGCTTCTCTCAACCCTGCTCAAGTCGAGAACTACCGCCCTGTCTCACTCCTGCCTTTCTTATCCAAAGGCATTGAACGAGCAGTCTCCAAACAGGTCTCTGACTTCCTTTCACAGAACAACCTTCTGGATCCAAATCAGTCTGGGTTCAAAAGCGGCCACTCTACCGAAACGGCTCTGCTGTCTGTAACAGAAGCCTTAAAAGAAGCCAGGGCGACCGCTAGGTCATCAGTACTCATTCTGCTTGACTTATCGGCTGCCTTTGACACGGTTAATCACCGCATCCTTCTCTCTATACTCGCTAACATGGGAATCTCCGGTTCTGCTCTCTCCTGGTTTGAATCCTACCTCACAGGACGCTCGTTTAACGTATCATGGCTTGGTCAGCTATCTGCACCTCACCATCTCACCACAGGGGTCCCCCAGGGCTCAGTACTGGGGCCCCTTCTCTTTGCTATCTACACCACCTCCTTGGGACAGATTATCCGTTCGCATGGCTTCTCATACCACTGCTATGCAGACGACACACAGCTCTATCTGTCCTTTCCACCTGATGACCCCTTGGTTTCAGCACGGATCTCGGATTGCCTCTCAGACATAGCTACATGGATGAAGGCACACCACCTCCAGCTGAACCTCTCAAAGACTGAACTGCTGGTCCTCCCAGCTAAACCTACCATACACCACGACATCAACATCAAATTTGACTCTCTGTCTGTTTCACCTACCAGGACTGCAAGAAATCTAGGAGTTGTTCTCGACAACCAACTAAACTTCTCAGATCATGTTGCCTCAGTCGCCCGGTCATGCCGTTTCGCACTCTACAATATACGGAAAATCAGGACTTACTTAACTCAAGATGCCACCCAACTTCTGGTTCAGGCAATAGTCATCTCACGACTTGACTACTGCAACGCCCTCCTGACAGGTCTCCCAGCCTGCGCAGTGAAACCACTTCAGATGATCCAGAACGCGGCGGCGCGCCTGGTCTACAACCAACCCAAGAGGGCACATGTTACCCCGCTACTCATCCAGCTACATTGGCTACCTATGGCGGCCCGCATCAAATTCAAGGCTCTAACGCTTGCCTACAAAGTAGTCTCCGGTTCTGCTCCCACCTACTTGAATGCCTTCATACAGACATACGCTACCTCCAGACCACTGCGCTCCTCAGACGAACGACGTCTAGCTCTACCTCCGGTACGCTCAGGCCAATCCAAACTTTTCTCATCTGTTGTTCCTCGTTGGTGGAACACACTGCCAGTTCCTACAAGGGCAGGGACATCCCTCTCCATTTTCAAAAAACTCCTGAAGACCCAGCTCTTTAGAGAACATCTCCTCTCATAGCAACACTACAACAAGTCTTGCTGATCTTAGCACTCAACAGCCGTCTTAAACGGACACGTAACTGTTAAAAACAGCACTCACTGATGCACTTATTCTTACTGTACTTATTCTTATGTTTTTTTTAAATTGTCCTAATATTGTTGAGAATCGCTCTAAAACTTAAACTGTTTACCATGTTGTTAGTCGCTTTGGTTAAAAATGCGTCAGCCAAATGTAATGTAATGTAATGTAATGTAATGTAATAAAATATAATGCTCAATCCTGCAGTCTTTGTGTGTGTGTACGTGTGTGTGTGTGTGTGTGGAAGGTGGGGTTTTAATTTGTAAACATCTCCTACGGGCCAACTTGCCCCCCCCAAAGGTTGTCAGGGAGATCATACACATCACATTTGGAGCAGTTCAGGACATCTCAGCTGAAGATGGTGGTGATTAAAGAGCCATGTTTTTGCATTTTAATTTTTACTGGGGGAGTGCAACATCACAAATGAGTGGTTAAAGGGAAACTTGGCAGGATTAGCTATATTTCCCCCTCTGCTGGAGAAATTGTGCATTATGCTATTTCAAACTGTGGAAAAAGGTAATGATAAAGCACATGGATTTGTTTACAAGCTAGCGAAACGGTTAGCATAACTTCGGCAGAACAATGTGGATGTTACAAGGTAAGAAACACGATTTAAAACAAGTTTCTTGTTTCTCACTTCTCTTTCCGGGACGGTAGTCTCAATGTTGCAAGATGGTTTTCCGCCTGGGGGCAGCGGGGAAAGTCACCATTTTCACCGAACAGGTCATTTAACCATCCAAATGATGTCTAAACGGGTTTATTACGTTGAAATAGTTGCCAAGTTCTCTTTTAAGGGCTAGGTTGATGTGGGCCCTTGAGACTAGCATACCACAAACATTTAGTTATCTCGGGTGCAACGGGGTGGGTAGTTATTAAACGAAAAACTGCATTTTTCGGCTTTTGGGGGGCCAGCACAGGGAGGGAGTGGCCCCTGGGGACCAAATGCTTATTTTCCGTGAAAGTATAGGGTGTTATATGCCCTCCAAATCTCAGTGCCTCTGTGTTTTGGTGTCCCAGGAATCATTCACCACAAATTCTGAGACTCTAGAGGCGGTAATTGGTCATGATAACATAACAATTTCTATGACAGAGAGAATTCAGTTAATATATCTTTCTGTGCAAAGACATTGGTGTGTAACAAAAACTGTATGTGTGCTGCGTAATGTGTGCATAATGTTTGATAAGAATTGTATTGCTTTACATGCAATAGGTATGGTATGTAACATACACACATACTTAAACACATGAATGCACAATTACCAACACACTAAACAGACTGATTTAACCCAAATCAGATGTAACTGATTTAACCCAAATCAGATTTAACTGATTTAACCCATTATGTCTGCAGCCTTTGGGGAAGCAGCCCTGACTCCCACTTTGTGGTTCTCTCTGCAGAATGTTGTGTCAGTCACTGCTGCTCCTTGCAGTACAGTTTCAACCAGCATGAGCTTCAGCCAAAGTGTCTCTTTTGAGGCTGTGAAGGAATCTGTCTCTGCAGTGAAGGTGCAGCTGGAGGAGAAACTGGAAGGCATCTTCAAGCAGGAAGTGGCCAAGATATCTGCAGCAGGTTGGACAATCATCTAGAATTGACACACAACCATGCACTACTTTTACAAGACACTGTTATGTCCGAATTGTTGTGGATTCATGTTGACTGTGTTTTCTCTCTTGACTGAGTCTGTCATTGTTACATTCATACTGTTACATTTCCCTCATGGGATCAAAAGAGTATACAGTACAGTACTTATACTTACTTACTTATACATTCCATTCTACAGCTAAAATAACTTCCTTTCAGAGCTATCAGGCCTGTCACAAATGCTAAAAGGAAATTTTTTTTTAAAAGATGGACACATGAAGATAATATGCAAAGCAAGATGTGTTTTGGTTTGTTCTGTTGATCCTGGGTGAATGAGTGTCTCTGTGTTGGTTCCCAGATACTGATCCTGAACTCCCAGTCAGAAGAACAGTCAGTAAAGAGATTCTGTCACCAGACAGTAAGTCTTTAATGACTGATTCTAACAGCCTCTAAGCCTTTACATCTGGGGTCTAGTAAAGGAATGATAGTTTCACTGAATCTTCTCATCTTTCAAATATTTTCTCAGCTGCCAAAACTTAGAGGTATGGGTGTGTTGCTGGTCTCTAAGAAATAAAGGCCCTTCATTTAATATAATGGGTAAACATGCGGTAAGAGGCATGAGGGTAAGACTTTTATTGAACTGATTGAGGTGGGTTAGAACTGAAGGTCCCCTACACATGCCTTTACCCTCCTAATGAAGATGAGGGACTCTTGACTAAGGGCATATCCATCTTTACTTGTCAATCGGAGATTGTAGGCCTCAAACAGCTGCATTACTTATTATATAGATATTCATTAGAAAGGCCACACCAAATAATGAAGTGTATGCAAAGTGCACAATTTTCTCCTTTTCTGTTATAAGTTATAAGTTGTTACAGGTATGCGTTGTTTAGTCCAGCACTCTGAGAAACTACAAAAATAATTGATTGAAGCCTGCTGCTATACCTGTGCATAGTGATATCCATGCTGTCATATTGGTCATGACTAACAGTGTGATGATTAATTAATTAGACAAAGTGACTTATAAATGGTTTTGTGTTATTTTTATCCAGATCTTTTTGGTCATTCAGTGAATAATATACAAACTGAATTGACCCATTTGCTCTGCAGTTTGTTGGGTTAAGGAATTGATTCAAATGGTTCCATTACATTAAAATGAATCATCATTTAGCTGACACTCTCATCCAGAGAGACTCACAGTGAACTAACTACAGGAACTACTGAAGCTACTTGGGGTTAGGTGCCCTGCTCAGAGGCACAAAGGTTGCAGCCCCTGGGATCAAACTCACAACCTTTAGCTGTTCCATTTGGAAGCCCAGATCCCAAACCAGACCAGCAGCCCCCACATCTGAAGGTGTTCTGAACCTGCTCTTCCCATCCTGACGAAGATCAGTGCTGCTTGAATGAGTGCATCTCCACCTTCACTTTGGTTCAAGTTTGGTTATAATGTTTTTTTTTTCTTTCTTTCTCAGTGTCTGATGTCCAGGCTGTTTTTACTGAGCCAGTAACCAGACAGGAGTTCTTAAAGTGTAAGTTGGTCTGGTTTACAAACACTGAGACATGTACACACACTCAAGTATTCATTCAAGTTTTTGTACAATCACACAAAGACACCCCCCCCCCACACACACACATAAACTCACAAACATAACACAATACACACTTTTAATCTGTTTGAAAGCAGACACTCTCACATTCATACAAAAAAGTACAGAATCACACACACACACACACACACACACACACACACACACACACACGCACAAACACTGCAATACACTAGTCCTCTGAGTGTGTCCTCTTCTCTCTTCTCCTCCATCAGACTCCTGTCACTTCACACTGGATCCAAACACAGCACACAAAAACCTCCATCTGTTTGAGGGGAACAGGAGGGTGGAGTGCAGAGCTGAGCTCCAGTCATATCCTGATCATCCAGAGAGATTTGATGGGTGGGAACAGGTGCTGTGTAGAGAGGGTGTGTCTGGACGCTGCTACTGGGAGGTGGAGAGGAGTGGGGAGGTTGATATAGCAGTCTCATATAAAAGCATCAGCAGGGAAGGAGGAGGTGCTAAGTGTGGGTTTGGACATAATGATCAGTCCTGGAGTCTGCTCCTCATCAGCTCCAGCTCCTCTTTCTACCACAATCATAAACAGACTAAACTCCCTCTATTGGCCAGCTCTAGAATAGGAGTGTATATGGATCACAGAGCAGGAACTCTGGCCTTCTATAGCATCTCTGACACAATGACCCTCCTGCACAGAGTCCAGACCACATTCACTCACACACTCTACCCTGGGTTTACATGTTACTTTACTGGATCATCAGTGAAGCTGTTGTGATCCCAGACCATGTAGGCCCAATCCCACACACTCTAGCCTGGGTTTTATATAGTATGTACTAGATCATCAGTGAAGCTGTTGTGACTCACACTATATACTGTACAGCAGGACAGAAATGTAAAGACCCCAGACACATACAGATAGATGCTGTTACTACATTCACACAAACACCCAGAAACACATTACATTTCATCAGCACACATATAAGCCACCACTCACATGTAAGGATCTGGCAGCTGCCTCTCAGCTACCTTAGATTCTCTTTTCTTGGGGAAAACAAAACACCAAATCACTGTCTCATCTCTGGACACCAGCAGATATCACAGCGTCTGCACCTCTGGACCTCTGCTGGAACACACATCAGCACACCACACATAAACTACTGGGTGGGAAATGTGTTGATGAGCCCAGTGTTTCACCCCCTCTGATCCTCTCCCACAATCCATCTCCTCTCCCTCCTGCTCCCCATAACCCTCCTTCCCCTCCCCCAGGTGTTCAGGTCTTTAGATCCTCTGTAGTTGGACACGTGTCTGATGGAAAAAAAAAATTAACAACAATTGCCTCTACATATACGTAGTCTTGTGATATGTATTGGGTTTTATGATGTGTTTTGTGTTAAATTCACATGTTAATTACAAGTTGTTGAAGTACAGAATTTGCTTATCATAGGACATGTGGAAATCACAACAAGAAAGATCATATGATGATTGTGAAAACAATACATTTTGTAGTGTAAGTCTATGAGAAAGAAACATCAGGGAATATAGCCTTAATGTACAAGTCTATACTGTAGTTTATACAGTCTATGGTAATGTACCCTACCACCTCCATAGAATGTTGTCCAACAGAACACTAGAACAATCTCAACCCAGATCAGAATGCTGAAATCATCTGTGTTCTGTGGGAGAGCAAAGACTCACCCTGAGTGCTGCATGTGTGCAGTGAAGCTGATGTGTGTGTCTAAACGTATGTGATGTTGGTGGCAGGGGTAGACGTGTAGGTGATAATGAAAATAAATAATTATGCAGATATATGTTGGTGATGATGTATCGTGTCATTTGTCTTGTCCGGCAGGTTTCAAATTAACATTCATAACTATTTTGGGAAAGTAACATTCTAGCAAATATGTTTATATGTGTGTTTTTAAATATATATTTTCTAAATGACATTCATATCTATTAGGCTAGGACTTTTATGTGTTCTTGATATTTTAACCTAAACTGCATTGCTTAATGGCCCATTCCCAGTAGACATCCAGGAAGGCATATCTCCAGTGGGTAAAAGAAGGTGTACAGGGCATCCTAAATGTGTCTGAGGGTGCGACTGTTGAAGCATTGAACATTGAACATTGAGCGACTGTTGTGTAGGATTGAACATTGAACATTGAACGACTGTCGTGTAGCATTGAATGCTCTCTGTCCACCCTGAATCCGTTAAATAAGCTCTTCTACTGCATCATATTTCTCATTCAAAGCAGCAGAGCAGCACGAGCAACAGAAATAACATAGAGACGGTTGCATCACGCTGCACTGCAGCACGTTGTCTACAGTTGTGTACTTTCCAATTGAATACAGTGTTAAACTCATTTTGTCGCTAACGTTTGCTTGCTTTGCATGCAGTTGGATATGGTTTAGCCTGGGTGGGCATCATGGTCAGGTGATCAAGCCTGGCAGAAAAAAAACAGGCTAATGGTTCAATTAAATGACACTCCACATGAAACACACATGAAACATGAAACACACACACAGACACACACACACAAACACTAGTTAACATGTTCCTTCTTAAATTAAGTACAACCAGATTGATATCTGATCTCATTTGGCAGATTACACATGACCAACACACACACACATACAATTTAGCTCCGCCCTCTAACAGCTCCGCTAGTGCCAATCCCTTAGATCCGCTAGTACCCATCCGCTAGTGCCAATCCCTTAGTTCCGCTAGTACCCATCCGCTAGTGCCAATCCCTTAGTTCTGCTAGTACCCATCCGCTAGTGCCAATCCCTTAGTTCCACTAGTTCCCATTCGCTAGTGCCAATCCCTTGCTGCGCTGCAGTCTTCATGAAGAATTTGCATACCCCGCCCCCTCTGGAGGGGACTACCCTATATAACGCAGCGTGGTACCGCTGAAGAAATGTACAGCTTGCCCTGGTTGGATTTTGGACCTGCATGTCCAGAGCTCCATCTGCCCTGGAGCGAAACACGCTGGAGACACGCTGGCTCCCCAGCCAGGCTGCGGGATGAGTGCAGCTCTCTCCCTTCTAGACAGACGGGAGGTGGCTGCGCACTTTGATGCTGAAGTCCCTCTGGAGCAGGCGCTCAGTGAGGTACTGGAGGAAGTCTCTGAGGCTGACGTGCTGGAGCTCGAGTGACACTCTCCTCTCTCTACGCTGCCATCCTCTGGTCTACAGCTGCCCCAAGCTACTCCCCAGCTGGCCAGTGACCCACACAAGCCAATGGAGTTTGAAGCTTATGCGAAGGCTCACCCCTCGACACCATCTGTGGTGGTCCCAGTGTTTTCTGTCTTCCAGGAGTTTGTGCAGAGTTCCTGGACGGCCCCATCCAAAGCCTCCCTCCCAGCAGTTTGTGTCCTCCCTGCACAGCCGTTGCAGGCTGGTTGGAAGGATTTGTGAACAGCGCGCCTCCAGTAGACAGCCAGCTGAAACACACACACATCTGGAGCCCATGCTGAAACACATCTCCACACCTCACACCAGCCTCTTGTGTTGAGTCCAGTGTTGAGTCCCCTCTGACCTTCCGCTCTCTTCTCTTGTTCCCCCGACACCCTCTTCTGTTCCCTTCATCACACTCACAGCACCTGACTTCCCTTATTATCAGATACATGCCTGATGGAAGCTCTAATGTGACAGCATTTCAGTGTCTAAAGAGACTACTACTGCTGTTGAGGTAGTTGAGGGTCAGTCTGCTGTTGAGGAAGGTGAGGGTCAGTGTGCTGTTGAGGAAGATGAGGGTCCAGCATGCTGAGGAAGACCGCACTCACCACCTGCACGGCTTTACTCATCCTGTGTGACCACACCCTAACCCAGATCAGCAGTTAGGCCACGTTGCTGGGCAGGAAGCAGATGACCAAAACCACCACCACCACCATAGCCAGGGGGGTGAGGGTCCTTTCTAGTCCTGCTGTGGTGATCTAGACCAGGGGTTCCCAAACTACTTTTCAGCCTGCGACCCCCAAAATAACAGTGCCAGTGACTTGTGACCCCAACTATCCTCTGAGGTGATAGAAGTATACAAATAGTGGACGCTAATGTTGTTAATCTGTCGTAATCACAGGAGGTCAGGAGGGGCAAAGAAAATCGAAAGGCTTTTATTTGAAATGTGCCACTACTATTAGTTTATCTTCTGTGACAATTATGGCTAAAATATGCTATTTCTAATAGTTTAAATATATATATATATATATTATATATATATATATATATATATATACATTTCTGAAAATGATTTAACGACCCCTGCTTGCTGTCTCACGAACCCCACTTTGGGAACCACTTAGCCAAGTAGCCAGCACAGAATGATAGCACCACCACCACACTGAGGAGGAAGGAAGTCAGCCAGGGCCAGGTGGAAGAGGAGAGAGGATGGATCTGCTCTCTCAGGGCCTCATGTGTCAACAGAGGGCCAGCCAGTTAGATTTAAATTCAATTAAATAACATTTTGAATGAGGACATTTTGAATTGGTTGCTTAATGTTATAGCATTTACGTTTACATTTCAATACTTTTTGAAGTTTCTCAGTCAATTTCATGATACATGAAGACTGGTGCGTGCATTAACAGTAAATAAGGTTGTTTTACTCTTAGGTTGGAGCAATGAGCCCATACTGTCAATTGTCCACATTAATTGGTCATATCAGCCATGCAGAATTACCTGGCAATCTTTGTCAATAACAAATGTGTTTTGACCGTGGCGAGTCTGGCGACGAATGTGAATGTGCTCTGCACTGACACACCCCTAAATGCAACAAGGAAGTCTTCCCCAAGCTGCAGCACACCGAATTCAGAAGAAACGAAACTGAAAGTAAAGAGTGGTTTCAGAGGTTTCTAAAGTGTTTGTCGTGCTCAGGAAGAATGGCAGAGGCGATTTCAATTAACCAGGACCTTTTTATCTGTCCGATTTGTTTGGATCTATTGAAGGATCCAGTGACTATTCTATGTGGGCTCAATTACTGCACGGGCTGCATCAAGGGCTGCTGGGATCAGGAAGATCAGAAGGGAGTTTACAGCTGCCCACAATGCAGACAGACTTTTACTCCGAGACCTGTTTTAAACAAAAATAACGTTGTTGCTGAGCTTGTGGAACAACTAAGGAAGACCAGAATTCAAGGTACTGCTTCTTCTCAGTGTTTTGCTGGTCCTGGAGATGTGGAGTGTGACCGGCACCGGGAGAAAACTAAAAGCGGTAAAGTCCTGCGTGGCGTGTTTGTTGTCGTACTGTGAGAGAGTGTGACTGTTCACACACCATGGAGCATGTATCCCTAACTTAGCATATAATAATAAATCATTCCTGCAATGCCAAATTCACAAGAGCCAGAGAGACCCACTACTGATAATTACAGTATGTTTATGTTATATCCTATATTATAATCAAATGTGTCTATTATTGTAAATGTGTGAAGTAGTATACCATTGTACATGGGTCCCCCAGTCATATCGGTATATGATACCAATTTTGGCTAATTGACTGGCCTTATTTCTGCCCTCAGTGTGGGAACATGCAGTTGGTTGATTTATGTTTTTTTTATGATTCATGTCTTTTTTTTTTTGTTGGCAAGGTGCCAGGTTGCATATTTTGGAGCATTGTAAAGAATGCTGCACTACTTTTCACCACAATCCAAGTTTTCCAGCCCACAACTGGTTATTATTATAAGGAGCTCCAGGGGTTCATATTGTGCTTTTTGAGAGGAAAACCTTTCTAATCATTAGGCTAATAACAATATTTTACATCAGACATACAATGAAAAATATTATTATTCCTACAGATGTTTATTCGTACAACTAGTCATATGTATTGCCTGAAATTATATTACTTATTAAATGTTTCTTTCAGAAGCAGAGCTACACAGAATAATGTGCTGTCTTCCCAGTTATTACTGATCCCATCTGCTCCTTTGTGCCAATTAAAGATTAACACACGGGGTCATTTCTAAATAAGTGGTATCTCTCCCAAGTCCCAATAAAGACACTGTTTGCTCAGATCATGCAAAGAAACAGGCTTCTTAATGACTACATTTATGAATCAAAATTTCATGTGAGGATTAAATTACTATTGACTGTACAGTGTAAGCACTATGTAGTAACGTGTAGTCTGGTATTGTAACTATGTCACTTACTGTAGAAGGAGATGGAGGAGACCAAGAGGAAACTCCATCAGAGACTCCAGGAGAGAGAGAAGGAGCTGCTGGAGCTGAGGAAGGCTGTGGAGACTCTCAAGGTGAGTACCGAGAAAACTACAGACCCTTTCAACTGCATAGCCAAACAGGTGCTCTCCTTAGGCATTCCCTGTGGCACAGTTATCAACATTGAGCTAATGGTAACTTGGGGACAAACAAGAATGTTGTACTGACCAGAGGAGAGGACAGCAGCTGGCTGCCATGTCAGAGCTCATCTAACGGTAGCCAGTTGATACGTAGCTGTGCAGTGTGTAAACCTCCCTCCCAACACCTTAAGAGACGCGCTAGGGTTTTACACTTGTTAGCGTGCTCGACTCCCATTCTGAGGTGCTGCAAGTTGCGGTTCAAGACAGTACGAGTGCAGGCTGAGCCGCTCGGTCAACACAATGCAGGTTACACTCAGTCCGGGCTCTCAATCTCAAAGAGGAGTCACTGAGTCACTTTCCAGTTCCTCTGGTCCACACTGTGGGTAACAGGCTGTGTGGAAGAGCTGAGTGAGGGCTGCTTTAGATCAGAGACTTTCTAATGAGGAGACACAGCACTCAAAAAATCCTCCATAGAAATGCATGGGGTTAGTTTGTAACGCCAATATGGCCATTGTCATCACATATCCCACCCATTTCTCGACAAAACGTCGACATGTAAATACATTGAGCCAATCATGTGGTGTGATTTGAATACATTGAGCCAATCATATGATGTGTTGTGAAGACATTGTGCCAATCATTTGTTGTGAACTCGCCGCTGGAGCAAGGTTGGTGTCATGAAGCCTTTCCCACTCGCATTTCTGCCGAATAGGATGCCCGATGAGTGCCCAAAAAGCGTTGCAATATGGCCACCGAGTGGAGGGACTTGCCTAAAAGGACTTTGTTTAGATGGACCCTCCTCTTTGTGTGTCTCCTAACAGAGCTCTGCACAGACAGCAGTGGAGGACAGTGAGAGGATCTTCACTGAGATGATTCGCTCCATTGAGAGAAGGCGCTCTGAGGTGACAGAGCTGATCAGAGCTCAGGAGAAGGCTGAGGTGAGTCGGGCTGAAGGACTCCTGAAGAAACTGGAGCAGGAGATTGCTGAGCTGAAGAGGAGAGATGCTGAGCTGGAGCAGCTTTTACACACAGACGATCACATCCATTTCCTCAAGGTAACTGTAGTGTAAATAGAATATTAGCGCACAAAGTATTTAATTTCCAACATCATACAATCCTCGTTGGAACATACTAATTAATTTGACATATACAACATAATTAAATTGTCTGTTTTCAGTTGAATGTTCTTGCATTCAATCAGTGCCAAAGCTCTGCAATATTGCATTCAGTGCCAAAAGTCTGCAATATGTAACCTTGGATATGCATTAGATCAGACGTCTTCAACATTTCTCAGACCAAGAACACCTATTAGAAACACAAGGGAGGGACCCTCTTGTATTACATCAAATTACGTTGCTTACTAAATCCGACCAACTATATTATATAGGACAACTTATTTTACATGAGACAGCAATGGTGTATACGATGCTAATCCATTAAAATATAAATTTTGCACAGAGATCATATATCTATAGATCAGATTTCATTGTTTCTATCCAGTCATCTCTCTCTCTCTCTCTCATTTTAAGAATGTTCAATCAGTCAGCCCTCAACCTCAGTCTGAAGACTCATTCAGCACCTCTGTCAGCCAAAGCTGGCCTTTTGAGGCTGTGAAGGGATCTGTCTCCACACTGAAGGGGCAGCTGGAGAATTTATTCAAGCAGGAAGTCATGAAGATCTCTGCAGCAGGTCAGTTATATTCATTAGAAGAGGAGAAAAGGTCGCATAAAATAATGAAGTGTATGTATACAGTATATGTATGTTATGTATAATTTGGTTATAATGCATTTTTTCTTTCTCAGTGTTTGATGTCAAGGCTGTTTTTACTGAGCCAGTAATCATAGAGGAGTTCTTAAAGTGTAAGTTGGTCTGGTCTACAAACATGAGACAAATATGTAAACACACAGTCATTCATTCAAGTATTTATAGAATCACAAACACAGGCATGTGCACAGGCACACACGCACAGACTGTCAGGGATTGGCGGATAGGACCCAAGTGCAAGACTCCTCCAGGCAGAACTTTGAAAAACACACTTTATTGACTGACAAACTTACTAACTGACAGAACTTACAGGGTAAACAGAGAGACAATCCGACAAGGAACAGAGAAACAGGAGGGTAGAAATACACATACCAATTAACAGAAAGACAGAAGACTGGACGAAACCAACGAGACAATAACAGGGAACAGGTGAGGAGGCAGAAATGGAGGGAAAACTAACAAGACAGGAAACACAGACCAAATAAGGAGATGGGGCGGAGGCAAAGACAGGTGACAGGCAAGTAACACAAAGCACATGGGGAACAGGCAAAAACAAACACAGGACAATACACAAAATGGTCACCTGTAGGGTGTACTACAAATCTCGATTAGTGGGTTAGCGAGGTATGTTGCGCTCAAAGCCAGGCTATGCTGTGACACGAAAGTGGATCCGTTTTAGTGTCGCTATATCACCATGGTATATTATGCTGTCAACCAAACCTGGTCGGGAGGAGGTTATGTGCTAAATTATAGCTCAAATCGTGTAATCCACCGCACACTGACCAATCAATTGTCTTAAAAACAAAGTTATCTCACGTGTAGGATTCTGTCATATATCTTACAGGTGGAGCTCTGCCTCTACTAACATTTTGGATCTTGAATGCGCTTTAATAGTGTTGTGCGTGCAAATATCCCACTATGGACGTGCATACCATACAACAACTGATGACAATCGATTTATTTGATGTTATAGGTTAGACACAAAAAAATACCGCAGTGTAGATTAAGCTATCGCTTATGAATGCGGAAGTAATTGTTTTTAAATAGAGGCGGTCTTGTGCGTCTCCACGTTTCACGATTGGCCAACGTCATCCCAACACCGAGAACGCGCACAGATCTGAGCTGAAAGCCTAGTTTGACAAATATATCACATAACTGCAATCGTAGTATCACTTAACGTATACCCCTGAGTCAAGGCTTTGTCAAGCCTCGATATGTCTACATAGCAGGGCTTTGAACCGGTTCAAGGAACGAAAACGAAAACCGGGAACTTTTTGTATTTTACAGGGAAAAGAAACGAAACCGGAAACGTTATTATTTTTTATGTTCTGGAACAGGAACACTTATTTAAAATAATGGTAACCGGTTAATACCGGTTTTATTTCGTTCCTCAAAGTTTTCGTTGCCTAATTAACTAAAAAAAAAGTAATTATTTTCCTGCGCACGTTACCATGACGGCTGAGGTTCACTTCCTGTGTGACATCACATCAGACATTCGCTGACTGAATGGAGAGAGAGCGATGGAAGACTCCACTCCACATCTTAAGTAAGAGGTGAATTACGATCCATCGTTAATTAAAACGCTCATTCCAAACACAATATCAATAGCTATATTTGTCGACTCCACGTTAATAATGGACTAGCGAACATTAGGCCCAGGCGCGCCTGCAGGTGTACGTCCGTACGCACTGTGCGTACCATCAAGCTAACGTTACTCAACAACAGAACATTTCCCTTGTGTGCGTGTATTCACACCAAATTGGCCTACCATACCTTCCCAAATATGCACAGTATCCCTTTAGCTGCATGCCATTGGGCTATTTACCATCTATTACGTAAAGTTAGTGAACACGTTATCAAAATTAACGTGCACGCATTTTGTTTGAGCAGGAGAGAGAATACGCACGCAGACACGCAATAGGCTACTTGTTGTTTTCTTTTACTCGGCTATCTATATATGGTTATCAGCACACAATGTTGAGCTAATTCACAAACTCAATACTCATCATGGATATCACAAGTTTAAACAACGAAAACAGAAAGGATGGAGGCAGCAAAGCTAGGAGTTATTCCAGATGGGCAAGGTAGGCAATTGGTGTGCTTGTCAGAACGTTAGACTGCGCTAAAGCCAGACGTCGTCACGTTACGCTAGAACAAAACTAAAGGTAACTTTAGCCTGTATAGGGCTGTATCAAGTTGTCCAAATGAATAGGTCATTGTAGACATTGTCGTTGTATTATTGCATGTGGATGTTGTTATGCTATGTAGGCTACTTTTTTGCTGACCAATGCACGGACCTAAAACGGACAAATATTGTTCACGAGTGATTTTTTTTTGCGGGGGGGTGTGATGGGTGTGTGTACCATAGCATTAATTCCTGCAGGCGCCCCTGATTAGGCCTACTGGATGGCCTTTCCCCCGACGACAGTTGCAATTTGTTGTTGCCCGAGTGACATAACCATGTGTCTTAATAATGTCGTTACGTTTGTGTGGAAATTTTCTCTTTTAACAATAAACTACACATTTGAAATAATTGTAGGCCTATTTAATTATTATTATTATTAATAATATAATTATTATTATGTAATAATGGTTGTAATATTATTACATTTGGTTTAAGCTGGATGAGAAAGATGTGACATATTTCTATAGCATTAAACAGCTGACAGGAACGAAATTAACCGTTCCGGGAACAGTATTTTTTTGTTCTAACCGGTTCGGGAACGTCAATTTATTGGTGGAACTCATAACCGGAAACGTTATAATTCCGTTTCTGTTCGGAACGAACCGATTGGGAAAAAAAATCGGTTCAAAGCCCTGCTACATAGCCTAGATATGTCTAACGTGCTTCGTAGTATACCCCACAGGGTGGCACAAACTCAACAGTCCAGGCCAGATCCTGACACAGACAGACAGACAGACAGACTTTTGAAGTTTTGAATAGAGACACTGGTAATTGCTATCTATCTCTAAATGAATCAAATCCACACCGTACACGCACATCATATAAAGAACACACCTACAGTACACACACACACATACACACACACACACACACACAAACCTGAAACATTAACACACATACTTTCTTTTAATCCTTTGAATAGTCACATGTACACTTACGCACAGCCATTCATGCAAAAATGTACAGAATCACACACACACACACACACACACACACACACACACACAATGAATCATCATTTAGCTGAAACTCTTATCCAGAGTGACTCACAGTGAACTAACTACAGGAACTACTGAAGCAACTTGGGGTTAGGTGCCCTGCTCAGTGGCACAATGGTGGCAGCCCCTGGGATCAAACTCACAACCTTTAGGTGTTTTTACTAAGCCAGTTACCAGGGAGAAGTTCTTAAAGTGTAAGTTGGTCTGGTCTACAAACACTGAGACAAACATGTACACACAATCATTCATTCAAGTATTTGTGAAATCAGAAACACACACACGCATGCAAACACGCACACACACACATGCAAACACACACACACACGCACAAACACACACACACACACACACACACACACACACACACATACACATTTAATCCTTTTCAAAACAGGTAGTGAAACACGCTAACATGTACACACAACCAATAATACAAAAATGTACAGAATCACAAACACACATACACACACACACACAAAGCCATGCGTAGTTTTGAATAGAGACACTAGAAATTTCAAAAATAAATAAAATCCGCACCATACACATATCATATAAACAACACACACACACACACACACACTGTAATACGCAAATACAACTCTTAAGTGTGTCCTCTTCTCTCTTCTCCTCCATCAGACTCCTGTCACTTCACACTGGATCCAAACACAGCATACAGAAACCTCCATCTGTCTGAGGGGAACAGGAGGGTGGAGTGCAGAGCTGAGCTCCAGTCATATCCTGATCATCCAGAGAGATTTGATGGGTGGGAACAGGTGCTGTGTAGAGAGGGTGTGTCTGGACGCTGCTACTGGGAGGTGGAGTGGAGTGGGGGGGTTCATATAGCAGTCTCATATAAAAGCATCAGCAGGAAAGGAGGGGGTGCTGAGTGTGGGTTTGGATTTAATGATCAGTCCTGGATGCTGCTCCTCTCCAGCTCCTGCTCCTATTTCTATCACAATAGTAAACATACTAACCTCCCTCTAGTGGCCAGCTCCAGAATAGGAGTGTATGTGGACCACAGGGCAGGAATTCTGGCCTTCTACAGCATCTCTGACACAATGACCCTCCTGCACAGAGTCCAGGCCACATTCACTCACACATTCTACCCTGGGTTTAGATGCCGTACTGGATCATCAGTGAAGCTGTTGTGATCCCAGACCATGTAGGCCCAATCCCCCACACTCTACCCTGGGTTTTATATAGTATGTACTAGATCATCAGTGAAGCTGTTGTGACTCACACCATATACAGCAGGACAGAAATGTAAAGACCCCAGATACATATAGATAGATGCTGTTATCACATCCACACACACACACCCATAAACACATCCCATCTCATCAGCACACATATAAGCCACCACTCACATGTAAGGATCTGGCAGCTGCCTCTCAGCTGTCTGAGATTCTCTTTTCTTGGGGAAAACAAAAGACCAAAACCACTCCCTCACCTCTGGACCTCTGCTGGAACACACATCAGCACACCACACATAATCTACTGGGAGGGAAATGTGTTGATGAGCCCAGTGTTTCACCCCCTCTGATCCTGACTAGAAGGAAATCTTTTTTTGAGTCTGTATTCAACTAAGTATTCACAAAATAATTAACAACAATTGCCTCGTGCTACGTAGTCTTGTTAAATTGGCATAATAAATAACAAAACAAATAAATGAAAAAAGCACACATGATCATTTTTTTAGAAGTAACTACTGAATGTGCTTATCATTGGACATGTGGAAATAATAACAATACATTTCAAAAGATGAGAAACAATAAAGCCCTCTTGAAAACAATCAATCTTGCAGTCTCTGTCTAAATCTAAAGTCTATGAGAAAGAAAACATCAGAGGATGCAGCCTTGGTAATGTGCCGTCTCTATAGAATGTTAGGTCACAGATACCTTCGATTACAACACCTAATTTTTACTTTTTTGTGTTTAACTAGGTGGCGCTATGCATGAAATGAGTGGTTATGGAATGGGTTGACATGGCCCCTTGAGATCAACATACAAAAAAAAAATGGTCCTCCTAAACCCTACGGTTTTCGAGATATTCACAGAAAACTGTGTCTGCCCTACCCTCCTTTCGGGGGGTCCAGTCCAGCGGGGGGGCTACAGATCAAAACGAAAAACGATGGTTCCATGCTATCCATGTGGGGTTACATGCCCACCAAGTTTCGTGTGCCCCGGTCTTTCAGTGTCCCGGGAATCATTGACAGAAATTTGGGCATGCGAAAAAGAAAAAAAAATCTGACTAAGGGACCGTTCGTTATTTATAAACGGGGTCACCGGAGGGATTTTGAGTGCTTCAATCAAAAGTTGCATGACCCTCCCCTGCCTGCAAGAAAATTTTCAACGACCCTCCAGCAGTCTTTTCAAAAAAGACATAACCCTCCCCGGCCAATCGTCGAAACCTAGCGCTATGAAAACACATCGACTTAAGCAATCGTTCTAAACTCATCCTCTGCTTTCTGATCTTACACATCACACTTCACCAAGATGGCCATTTCTGTAGCTTTACTCACTAACATTGTTGTGGAAACACAATAAGCATGGAAACTAAATGCACACTTCCTGCAACTGCATTAGCCTACTTGAAATAATTTACTCCTCTAGTAAGTATTCACATGAAATAAAACAATAAAACATTGAGACCATTCAACAAAGCACACTGGGTAATAACAAATTCAACACATGAACTTGTTGCTATGGACTCGTCTCTAGGCTTCCTCAGTCATTGTAAAGCTGCCAAAGCTGAACATTATCCAAAACTCAATTTCTCAGACGAGCGTCAATTTGGGAGCTTGCTACACTCCTTTCTTCTTAAATGACTTGAAAAGACCGTTTGCACAATTTCACAAATAATCTCAGGGACCGAAAAATACCTAACAAGCCAACCTTTTCCGGGTTTAGGCCTATCATTTTAACTTTTCCCCGCTGTCTTGCCGTTTTAATATTTTCCCGTAGAATATCCCATATTACTGTAATACTCTCATAACATTAGTCCTGCATTCTGGCCTGTCTCTGTGTTGTCCTGTTGTTACCCCTTGCCCTTCCAGAGAAACAGATGTATTCAAATAATCGTTTGCTTGCTTGAATGCGAACTCAGAGTGATGTTAACCTACAGTAGGCCTATTTAAGTTAACGACGTGGTTGTTGTGAGAGCACGATTCATTGGCGCTTGCCGTGTTCGTCCATAGCTATGTCTACGTGCGCACCTGCCAGGCTAAGAGCCAAATAAACCCCCCTGTATATTCACTCCAAGTTAATTGCCTACCATAACTTACCAACTCTAGCCTACACTGTAGACCAGTGTTTCCCAAACTTTTTTTCTGGCAAACCACTTTTTAAAAATGACAGACCATCGCGACCCATTTCACTTCAAATCTACCCTGCAACCACCAATATTGTTTTAGGCCACAGGTTCTCCAACTTTTCTATGCCTCCCCCAACCATAGGCCTACATTGCTATAGGATCCCTGCTTTGAACACGGTTGTGTTGCATTTTGAGCACCATCAGCGTGAAAAGTTGGAAATGACTACTGAAAAGATACGTTTTAATGCGCATCCGAGAGTAGGGCAAATTCTCGCATGTTGCGCAGTCGTCATTCGTCAGCATAGTAAGCTGTTCCTGTATTTCTAAAAATAAATGTTGTAGGCTACGTTGCGTTGCAGACAAATGGGTCCATAACACTGTGGACGTCAATTCCAATGTAAACAGCAAATAACTCAAGTCGTTATATTGTACTGTTGTATTATATTATATTGTATAGTCGTTATATCAGAACAAGAGGCGTTTGCGCAATAGCCGGAAGAATGCGCCTTTACTTTGGAGTTAGCGAGGTAGAAAACGAGAGGAATAGTGTTTAAAATGCCCATTTAAATTGTAGACTAATATAATGCACTGTTGTGCATTTTAAATCAGAAATAAGAATGTGAGGAGGTTGCTATTAACTTTAAAGATTGCATCTGCAATCGAAACTGTATGCAAATTGAATGGCCTTATCCGGTCTATGGATGTCTGCTTTAGTTGACAGCATGGTCACTAGATTTTAATCGGTAAAGTTGAGGAACTGGTATCTATTAATGTTCGTGCAAATAGGCGGATTCATGTCCCTTGCAGTTTGCAACTGCGAGGTACATGGCAGGCACCCCATAGAACGGTTTCATTTTGAGAGGTAGATATCCATGCTGGCACCCCCTCTGCGATGCGTTCGTCCCCCAGTTTCATGCGCCAGTTTCATGAGCTTTTATGACAAAACCGTGACTGTGGTAGTTAACAGTCTACATCCTAATAGAAAAATGTTAGCTTTCCTGGTATCAAATGACAAATGGTATCAGTTAGGCCTATAACACAACATAAATTGTGCTGGCGACCCAAATAAAATCTCCTGCGACCCACCCGTGGGTCGTGACCCAGACTTTGGGAAACACTGCTGTAGACCATAAACTGGCTATTTATATGACCAATGTATTTGTATTCTGTATTCTGCTTTATGAAGCAAAATTACGCACTGCTACTTGGAACGTAACACATTTTTGTTGGCAGGAGAGAGAATGACAGCGATTAACAAATTGCACTTGTTGCTGGTTACCAATAAATAGGGCCTACTATATATTTTTTTGCAAACAACAAAAACAGAAAGGATGGAGACAGCAAAGCTAGAGATGGGCAGGAACAAGGTCAATTGGTAGAAATGCTTGTCAAAACGTTAGGAGCTGGATGTGTGGATGAATGAAGCACAAGTATGCTTTATAAGCATGCACACTGTTTAAAGTTAGGCTAGGTTACACGGTAAACTACAAGTAAACCAAAGTTAGCTTTTTTAGGGCTGGATAAAGTTGACCAAATGGATATAGGCTGTTAGGCGTGAATAAAGTAGGATACTTTGTTGCTCCAACCCTTCCAACGTTAATGGGGACGGATGTTGACATTTTCCGTATTTTGCGTGAGAAACCCGGGAAATCTCCCTTATTTTCATTGTTCAATATTGACAGAGCTGAACGAAAGAGAACGTTATATGGCGACAGAAATCAACAATCAAACAAGCCACTTTGATTTTTTGCTGTTTTCATTAATACAAAAGATGGGTGACCCCCCCCTCCTAGACAAAAAAAGTTAGGTGACCCTCCCCTCAACAAAAAATAAAAAGACTAAAAAGACATGACCCTCCCCTATTTTCCTCCGGTGACCCCGTTTATAAATAACAAACGGTCCCTAAACCTATATGACCGCCGCTTCGCTGCGCGACGGTCATAAATAGTGTTTCACACATCTCAATTTTCCAACAATATTGTGTGTCCACAGGGCTACTCGTCTGTTATAATTACTCATTCTGATTTTTTGTCAGTCAGTATGTTTACATGCACAGGTAAGTCGAGCTACAGTTATAGCTCGGCTGGGATTTGACCATAGACAGTAAAAGATTTGACTGGACCACTGTCATGTTCGTAGACCAGTGTTTCTCAAAGTGTGGTCCGGGGATCACTGGTGGTCCGCAAGCTATCCCAAGTGATCCGCGAGCAGACGTGGTAAAATATAATATAGATGAGTTGTTTGCAATATTGAACCAACTTGTATGTAAATCCAAACAGTTCTGCAACACTGTCTATGTAAGATATGCCTGTTTAAATCATACAGTATGAATCCTCTGACACAATAAGCAAAGTGCAAAGACAATAAGCAAGGTGGTTTAGTGAGTAGGCCTATTGTGTAGACTAATTATAGGCTACTGTTGAAGTAGGTCTAATCTTTTTTTTTTTTAGCTAGGGTTAGTTAAGTGGTCCTGAAACTGAAAAAGTTTGAGAAACACTATCGTAGGCCAAAGTATTAATGTTTTACTCCGCCTCGCTAGATGGCGATATGCGCCCAAACACAACACATTCCCCAAACAGACTCTCCATCTTAGCCATAGCTAACTTGCTAGCGAACTTTCCATATTAGCTTACTTGCTAGCAAACTTTGCATCATCAGTCTAACTAGTTAAATAGTTGACATTACATGATGAACATTTTCGTATGGACATTCTGGGGGATGTTCATTTGTATGAGAGAAGCTTCAACTTATGGGTATGTAGCATTGTGGCATAAAGCTTAGGTAGTTAGCTTGCCAACTCAGGCAGAAATCTCCAGTGTTCTTGTTCCATGTAGTATCGTGTTGCAGCCACAGGGTTGCAGCAACAGCACGTAGACTAGCCTACAGGAAAGCTGTTGCGTATGAACTCATTCGTAATATTTTGAAAACGTAACAGCTAGATATTTTGTCTTTTCATTTTGTAGATGAAAATGAAGAGAGATTTTATCTTAGTTTTTATTTCAGGCAAAACATTTTAGTTTCGTCTTTTTTCGTCAACAATAATGCATCTTAAGATAGTCTTAGTCAGTGTTTCAGGACATTACTGCCGTCTCGTCATCGTCTCGTCTTAGTCATGAAAAAAAAAGGTCGTTGACGAACATATTTCCTCTCGTCTCGTCTGACGAAATTAACACTAGTGGCTTCACGTGTGCAATAAAGCTGATAACAACATTACATTTATATAGTGCTTCTCTCAACACTCAAAGCACTTCACAGGGAAGGGGGAACCTCACTAACCACCACCAATGTGTTGCACGGCATCCATTATGGATCAGAGCGCTCACCACACACCAGCTTGAGGTGGAGAGTGAATGCGCAAATGATACTGGGGGATGATTAGGGGGCCAGATTGAATGAGCCAGGTTGGGAATTAAGCCAGGACACGGGGAACCCCCTATTCTTTGCGATAAGGGCCATGGGATCTTTGATGACCACAGTGAGTCAGGACCTTGGTTTAACATCTCATCCGAAGGACGGCATCTCCTACTGTAGTGTCCCCGTCACTGCACTGGGGCGTTGGGATCGATCTTTTTGGCCAGAGGGTAGAGTGCCACCTACTGGCCACCAGTGTTGGGTGTAACGCGTTACAAAAGTAATGTAATTACTGTAATATATTGCTGTTTGCGGTAACGTGGTAATGTAAGGCATTACAAAAAAAAATTGGGTAATATTTTACTCGGTACAAACTTCAGTAACGCGCGTTACAATGCATTTAACCCGAAATTAAGTGGTGTTTTGTTTTGATACATATTCGCAAACACCACGCGAGAACAACAGAGGAGAAAAAATCAGCGCAAAATAGTAGAACGTTATCTCCTGATACTGGTTGAATATGACTGTGGCTGCAGCAGACTCGCAGGCGGACTCTATTTGCGGGATGGACATAACCCAGACAGCAAAATATATTTGGGCCAGATTTGGTCCAGATCTTCATTAGCATTTGGCGCAGATCCTCTAAACGGACCTGCCCCGGGGTCATTTCTTCCAACGGGCCAATACCGGAACAGGTTGGAATTACGGATCAGAGACAGATCTGGGCCAGAACTGGCCCAGTACAGTTAATATTGCCATGGCATTTGGTGCGGATCTGGCCCAGACTCATATTCTACATCTGGGGCTCATCTGGCCCTGGTCTGTGATTCATATTTAAGCTATCAGACAAGACCCACACAATTTGTCATTTTCAAAATAGTTTTTTATTTTAAAAAGGCAAAAGAGAACAGCTTAGGCCTAGGCCTACAACATAACAGAAACCAATATGTGAAAGGCTTATGTTGATAAACAAACTCCGCTAAACGCACTGAAAGAAAATGTCATGTTAACATAGTCCGTTGCATCTAACCGGCTGATGTCCCGATGATGATGACGACGGCGCTCAGCTGTGTCGGAGGAAGATTACTGGCAGTCTGGGGAGCACTGAAAGCACAGAACAGTTGGGCGATCCTGCAGATCAGCAGGTCGGTGGACTTTGACAGCGACCGTTTGTTGTTTCGTGAGAGTTCTTCGACGTTAGCTAGGCTACTCAATCCAGACTGCAGGGCAGGCTGCTATCATGGCAGCTCGCAGGTCAGCAGCAGTTCCTTGGTCGCGGCAGCGGCAGATCTCTCGCAGAGGCTAGTAGCTGTCCTGAGAAATATTTTCGAGCAGACGGTGAATAGCAGCGCCGTTCACGGATGGATGTCAGAGGACCAGGGCAAAAACTAGCCCAATGGACTAACGTTAAAGTTAGGCATCAACCTGCGATTCTTCCTTACTGCTCCTGTGAGACGTACAAAAAGCACACAAAGCAAAGAAACAAAGAGTAAATATTAGATTCAACATCCAAAGATTATTTATTTTATAACAGTAGGCTAACGTTATAGTATGCCAACAACTCATTGCATCCCAAACCGGATAAACTGGAGGACAGCGACAATTCTTGTGGGCCTTCGATAAAAGGCTTTACAGCCAAGTTTTTCCACTCTAAATACATTTTAAACAGGCTTAAAAAACGCTGGCCGTCTAAAGCTACCTGCAGTGCTACTAGCAGCAAGGCTAGCTACAGACAAATGGCTACGAATTTGCAGCTAACACACAATGGACACGATATTAAGCGATTTTGGTGAATAATAAGCAAAGCTCACCAATTTAGCCTTAAAGCTCATGTTCACATAGTTGTGGATGCATGTTTAAAAGAGCCTAGACTACAAGCTAACCGTAGCTACTACCCAGCTTGTCTGGCACGTTTCAGGTTGTCAGAATTTCAGAGTAAACTAAGTTTGTAAACTTTCATGTTTAATACAGAACAGGCCTAAATATTTAGCAGACTAAAATGACATCAACACCAGTTTACATTTAAAATGATACTTGTATAATGTACTTACCAATAATCACAAAGACGGTGCAGCCTATCTTCCACTCTGCATAATCACATAACGTAGTTGCAGTTGCAGGTTTATGTGGGGGAAAAGTGTTCCGTTAGTTGTGGCGCGTCAGGTCTGCGCAGCTCCTGAGGATCTGGCCCACACCCGCCGGGCGGACTCAATTCAGTTGTGGCGCGTCTGGTCTGCGAAGCTGCCCCGGATAGGCACCGCACCCGCTGGATGGACTGTCACAGTCAGAAGCTACAGACAAGTCTGGCGCAAAGTTGGTGCAGATCTGCATAGTGAGTGCGACTGCTGCGCGAATCTGCCGATTCAAAAACGGATCTGGCACAGATGTAAATGCTGTCTGGGAAGCCTACGCTCATTATTTTCAGCTTGTCAGAGACAAGGCTATGAAGAACATAATAGTTAGTGCACTTTGTGTGCGAAACCGAAAGATCTCTCTATGCCTCGCGAAATAGCACAAGTAAATGAATGAAACATCTAAAGTAGTGCCACGCTAATCTTTTTGATTCTTGATAAAACACAAACTATGCTGTTGTGCATGTCAGCTTTGTGCTGTGAACTTGAATTGAAGAGAATAACGGGATAGAAATGCAGAAAAAGATTGTGTAGCCTGGCAGTGCCACCGCTCCCACCACGCGCATCACGCACTTTGCGTTGGGCACCAAAGGACAGAGGGGGCACCCAAATGTAACCAATTAATAGTAGCTTTATTGCAAACTGCGTTTCACTCTTCATCAATAACGTTTACAATGTCAAAATGCACTAACACGATGTTACATGCAAGTTTGATACCTTTTGGGTTCTCTCAATCACCACGTAGTACTAGAATTGGTGGGTCTTCAATCATTCGTTTTCCAAGCATTTAGGCTACATGAAGCACATGATATGCTGAGTCGACTGAAACGCATTCCATTCAGATAGCTAGGTGGATACCAGGCTCATAATTCACTTGTATTCGCAAAACGAAAAGTGAAGCAACATGTCATTGCATACTTCCATTTCCAAAGCAATGAAGGTTGCTTCAAACAACTTAACATTGTGCATATTATTGTTAATATTGTGCTATCAATGTAACTCAAACAAATAAGGCTTGTAAACAAGAGCTGGCAAATGGGCATTATGACAACGTAAAGATCAATGCTCTTAAAGTGACAGTGCACCATTTATAGGTAAAACATAATTTCTTCAGAAATTAATGTTTAAATACACACAGGTGTTTGAGTGTTTGAGTTATCATTTAAATGTCACTCACTCAAAGCCACTCACTTAGGGCACCGAAATGGCCAGCAGGCCACCATCTTGACATGTCTTTATTAAAGGAACCGTATGTAAAAAATGTATTTCAATTAATCATAAAATTGCCCTGATATGTCACTAGACATTAAGATATGTTCATTTCAAATACTTATATCACTGACAACAGTAGTCTGGCCAGGATATTGTCATTTAAAAAGTGAAGTTGCAGCCCTCAACTAATGTTGATGTTGTCATGTTGTGTTTTGACCTAATGCGTCACCCTCCACCTATCTACTAATCACAAAGTCAGTAGTGTTTCGTCATCCGGTTGCCAACTCTGCCAGTCAGAGGGGAGGGGAAGGGGATACACCGCTCTACAGTAAGTGTATATACAGAAAGTGTATATACAGAAAGTGATTGTAGTACCAGTTTTGGCCACAATCTTACATATGGTTCCTTTAAGCTTTGATTTACAATATAGTAGGCTCTCTATTGATTTTAATGAGTAGGCCTAGGCCTTAAAGTTACAGTATTTCTATCACAATTTAGCAGACTTTGACCTTTTGTCGGTTTTTAACAAAATTCTGACTATGATTGTTCCTTGTATTGCATCATGAGCACTGCGCCTATTGCATTCTACTGTTGTTAGCCTTAAGCCTAGCTCACTCATTATGCTAAACCACATCTCCCTCCATTGGAAGAGCAAGCTGCATTGAGCGTAATAAACTGCATTTAGAATGGCAAATCCATATTTCTAGATATTTTGGTGAAAGTAACTTAAAAGTAATGCAATAGTAGTGTAATGCCTTACAATTCAGAGACAGTAATATTATAATGTAACAAATTACTTTTAAAAGACAGTAATAAGTAATACATAATACATTATGATTTTGAAGTAACTTGCCCAACACTGCTGGCCACCCATCAACACCACTTTCAGCAGCAACCTAGGGCCCTATTATGAGAATCTCTAAAATGTATGGTCACTGGCGAATAGTTTAAACAAATTTCGGGGTTTGTCCAGTTCATATTGGGTGTGGTTTAGTTATGAAACGTTATGAAACATCTGGCGCATGAAACTGTTGAAACTGATTTTGTTGCTAACGCTCACACGACATGGTGTTAGTCTGAGATGGGATCATGGTCAGGTGATCAAGCCTGGCAGAGAAACCAGGCTAATGGTTCAATTCAATGACGCTCCACATGAAAAACATGCAATGAAGTCATAATTTTTCTCATAACACATTTATTACACAAGCAGTCCTTTCTCTGTGTGGGTGAGCAGGAGCCCTTTAGGTGTGTAGAATCACATTACTCATAACAATTATTTTACATCATTCTACTAACAGACACATCACAATCGTTTAACAGCCCACAGACACCTGAGTTGTTTTCCAATAATATATCCAAAGAGGAAGAAATAAAAAATGAAAATGGTACAGCCAAAATACATATCAAAACTTCCATCCAATTTAAATCCCCTATAATCCTTTATATATTTTAAAAGAAATAAACTATACTGCTCAAAAAAATTAAGGGAACACTTCAATCATACACTGGATCGGTACTCTGCCACTGTTTGGTTCTGAGCCCAAGTAAAACTTTTGAGGCGAGTGTTTTATTTTGCAAGAACTGTCAGACATACTGTGAATGTAGTTTGAGAATGGAGAAAAGGGTGGAAGGTTTCCAAAAATGTGTTTTAACAATTGTGGAAAACTGTAAGCATTCCTTTAATTTTTTGAGCAGTATATTTAAGCCTCACAGAGACACATACATTTAAAGAAAACATAAAACACATCATTATAGCATAGTGGTCCAGATTTGAATGCATTACTCTTTTGGCCACTTACAGGAATAAAATAACATTGAATTGCTTCTTATGGTCCTCTGGCTGTGTATTTAAATCATTTCCTAAAAAAATGAGTTTGTACACACAGTCCTGCTCTATGGACAGATGCGCTGAAACATCAACAACTGTTCTCGCCTAAATCACCACTTTTACAGTGATCCAGGAAGTCCTTTTTCCCTTTAAAGGGCATTTTCCAAGGTGTACATCCAGACATGTTAATGACCACTTCTGTTCAGATTTATGGAGTTGTCTAACCTGACTCTCGCCAGATGAATTTCGTTCCGCTTAGCTCCGCCTAGCTTCACTCACATCCATCTGGGACCTCTTCCGTTGAGAGTGATTTCTGCACCAGATTTTATGGTAGAGCCAATCAGGACGCAGGGTGGGAGTTTCATAGATGTGACATAGCGTAGAAGCGACTGTGAGACTGTTATCAGCGTCACGGGTTGGCTTCGATGTGAGTGGTTGAAGTAGCACGTCAATAGATGACGGACAAGTGGCTTATCCAATCATATGCAAGCATTTTTTGATTAGGCCCAGCCTTCTGAAGCAACACTTCAATGGATTGATCCCAGATGGATGAGTGGAGCTAGGTGGAACGAAATTCATCTGGCGAGAGTCAGGTTAGGAGTTGCCTACTTCACATCCATAAGAAGTTCCATTTTTGAGATGCATCAGAATGTGTTTATACAACAACATGTACATAATCAAATGCATCTCAGATCACCTGGGCAAGTGGTTTGAGTGATTGAATCACAGTGTGTCCTTTGCGGCTGGGGTGGTTTGATTCCCAAAACCGCCACTGCAAGTGTGTGTCGCTTTGGATAAAAGAGTCTGCTGAATATCAGTCAACTTTAACTTTGGTCCTTGTTTACACTTGTATTAGCGCTGTCCACTTATGATGTGATGGCCAAACACACATTTTAAAAATGAAAACAAAGTAAAAGGGGACCGAGTGTGGGGAGGTGAGGTGCATGAGCAGCACTTCCACCAGTGCCCTACAGGGGGCAGCAGCCGCACTGGCTCTCTGTCTCCACAAGGTGTCAGTACATATCCATGGATTGTTGGGGTCAGTACATTCTCCTTATATCTTTCTCTCTGTCTCTCTCTCTCTCTCTCTCTCTCTCTCTCTCTCTCTCTCTTATATACACACACACACACACACACACACAATCTGAATCAGAGAGTATGGGGACTGTCATCTTTCAACCACTCCCATTCCCTCATCATCTGATGGAACAGGAGACACACACACACACACACACACACACACACACACACACACAGACGAACACACACACCACACAAATCCACACACACAAACACACACAGCAGCAAACAGAAGGAGAAAATTATTAAATCTGATGTTCATTGTAAATTTGTATGTGTATTATTCACAAAGAATGTTTATTTGTTTCTACATGTGGACCTACCTGCAGGTCCTGCTCTGTTTCCTGAATGGCCTCCTGCAACAGACTCTGCAGGCGACTCTCAAAGGTCCTGCTCTCCTCAATCATGACAAGAGACTCCTCACTGGGAACACATCACACACATCACACACACACCACACACACACACACATATACACACACACACACACACGCAAGAGAGAGAATTAATAAAATCTTGTGATTGACTAGTTAATAAGTTACTTTTTAAATTAAGCACAACCAAAGTGGAGAGATTGATAGCTGATGTTATTTGGCAGATTACACATTACCAATTGCACACGCGCACACACACACACACACACACACAGGGAGACTCACGGCTGGGGTAGCGTGGTGAGGCTGCTGGGGAGGGGGGGTCTGTGTGGGAGTAGAGGGGGGGCCAAGGGTGTCCGAGCTCCATTAGGACTACCACTGACAGGACTGCGCACTTTACTCTGCCCACACACACACACACGCACACATACACACAAACACACACACATACACACACACGCAAAATACTGTACACACACACATACTGTACAAACAAACACAAACACACAAACAGACAGCAAGATAATCTTTGAAGCACAGGTTAGGATTGTCCACTTCATGATGCAGATACTGTGAGACTCAGTTGGTGTGTCTTTGCATGTTCTCCTGGTCTCTCATCTCATGTTCCCCCGACACCCTCTTCTGTTCCCTTCATCACACTCACAGCACCTGACTTCCCTTATTATCAGATACATGCCTGATGGAAGCTCTAATGTGACAGCATTTCACAGAGGCTGTAAATATTAAAGAGATTACAATATTTATCCAAATCCTGAGAATGAACAAAAGGTGTAAAATAAGTCGCTTTATCTAACATCAATGGCATTGCAATGCATCAGGTTTATGTTAAACTGTTGATGATTCTGTAGGGATAGAGTGTTAAACTGTAATCAAATATGACATCTCTTCAGGTTGTCTGTCTAATGATATTTTGAAAACTGATGAAGAGAAAGAAGTGCAAAAAACATTCAGCATTGGTTCATCACCAGGAGCAATATACAGGTTTGTCTATAATTTCACACTGTAGAACCTGCTGTTCAGTTAGTCATGTTTTGGCCAGACCCCTGTGTGGAGGTCACACAATGACCCTTTGTGTGGGGGATCAGAAGTGGATTTCCATACCAACCCCACATTCATAACTCCTCGCTGTCTGTCTGTCTGTCTTTCTGTCTGTTCTGTCTGTCTGTCTGTGTACCTCCCTGTCTCTATGCTACGGCTTGTCACTCTTTATTACATATAATCATATGCTCCATTTTGTTTAGTTTTGTTTTCATCTTGTGAACCGGGATAAGGGCACTCGGAGCTCCTTCAACCTTACTTTTTTTGTAAACCCATTTTATGAATAAAAATAAAGTTGTCCTTTATATGAATAAAAATAAAGTTGTTATTATGACCGCCGCGCAGCGTGTGTGTGTGTGTGTGTGTGTGTGTGTGCGCGTGCATGCTTGTGTGTGTGCCTGCGTATGTGCCTGTGCAAGCGTACATATGTCTACTGTGTGAGTATGTGTCATACGTATGATTACTGTGAATGTATGTGTGTGTGTGTGTATCTGTTTGTGCACATGTGTGTACATAAAATGTGTTAACATGACCCCTGGAGGCAAACATACGGAAAAAAATGGTCATCCTAGTCCCTACAGTTCTCAAGATATTCACAGAGAACTGTGTCTGCCCTACCCTCCTTTCGGGGGTCCAGTCCAGCGGGGGGGCTACAGATCAAAACGAAAAACGACGGTTCCATGCTATCCATGTGATGTGGGGTTACATGCCCACCAAGTTTTGTGTACCCCGGTCTTTCAGTGTCCCGGGAATCCTTGTTGGTGTACGTCACTAAATGTACACATACATTATTTTATTGTAAGGCCCCCCATGAACGAAAGTACACAAAACGTGGCATGCATACGGAGGGTGTCATAATGATCCTACACTTTTAATATCGTGCAGTTTTGACCTTGTCAGCCAGAGATATTGTGATGAAAACACCTAATTTTTTGCTTTTTAATTTTTAACTAGGTGGCGCTATACATGAAATAAGTGGTAATGGGATGGGTTGACATGCCCCCTTAAGACCAACAAACATAAAAAAGGTGGACCTCCTAGGCCCTACGGTTCTCGAGATATTCACAGAAAACTGTCTCCGGCCACCTACAGGCCAGTTGGTGTATAGTAACATAAATTAATTTATTGTGTGGCCCCCCCATGAACGGAATTCCACGAAACTTGGCGTGCATTCAGAGGGTGTCATAATGATCCTACACTTCCAATTTCGTGCAGTTTTGACTAAGTTAGGTCACAGATACCTGCGATTACAACACCTCATTTTTACTTTTTTGTGTTTAACTAGGTGGCGCTATACATGAAATGAGTGGTTATGGAATGGGTTGACATGGCCCCTTGAGATCAACATACAAAAAAAAAATGGTCCTCCTAAACCCATAGCCTACAGCTAGCACTGTATAACCCTACGTTTTCGAGATATTCCCAGAAAACTGTGTCTGCCCTACCCTCCTTTCGGGGGGTCCAGTCCAGCGGGGGGGCTACAGATCAAAACGAAAAACAATGGTTCCATGCTATCCTTGTGGGGTTACATGCCCACCAAGTTTCGTGTACCCCGGTCTTTCAGTGTCCCGGGACTCATTGACGGAAATTTGGGCATGCGAAAAAGAAAAAAAAAAAAAAAAAAATCTGACTAAACCTATATGAGCGCCGCTTCGCTGCGCGGCGGTCATAATAAAAAAACAAAAAATCGTATACGCCAAAATATATATCAAAACTTCCATCCATTTCCTAAGTATAAGTATAATACTCTTTTGATCCCGTGAGGGAAATTTGGTCTCTGCATTTATCCCAATCCGTGAATTAGTGAAACACACTCAGCACACAGTGAGGTGAAGCACACACTAATCCGGGCGCCGTGAGCTGCTTGCAACAACAGCGGCGCTCAGGGAGCAGTGAGGGGTTAGGTGCCTTGCTCAAGGGCACTTCAGCCGTGCCTACTGGTCGGGGTTCCAACTGGCAACCCTCCGGTTACAAGTCTGAAGCGCTAACAGGCCACGGCTGCCCCAGTAGGCCATTCTTCCTTACATTTAAATCCCCTATAATCCTTTATATATTTAAAAAAAACTCTTTCAGCCTCACAGAGATGCATGCATTTAAAGAAAGCATATATCCTTATAGCATATTAAAGGAGTTGTCCACATTTGAATGCATTACACTTTAAGTCAGATTTAACTAATTGCATTTTTGACATCTATTCTCACAGCAATAGAACAGAATAAAGGTCAGTTTCCGAGGTGTACATTCGGAGATGTGACTGACCACTGTTAAGATTTATGAAGGTGCCTACCTCACATCCATAAGAAGTTTAATTTTGGGATGCATCAGACGTGTTTATACAACAAAATATACATAACTAAATGTGTCTCAGATCACCTGGGCAAGTGGTTTGAGTGACTGAATCTCAATGTGTCTTGGTCCTTTGCAGCCGTGGTGGAGAAGTGGCAACGTCACCGACTGACAAATCAGCCAACCCAGGTTTGATTCCCCAATCCACCATTGCAACTGTGTGTCGCTTTGGATAAAGGAGTCTGCTAAATATCAGCTCAACTTTGGTCCTTGTTTATACTTGCATTAGCGCTGTCTACTTATGATGAGATGGCCAAACACACATTTTAAAAATGAAAACAAAGTAAAAGGTTTCCGAGTGTGGAGAGGTGCAGGAGCAGCACGTCCACCAGTGGCCTACAGGGGGCTGCAGACGCACTGGTGCTCTGTCTCCACAAGGTGGCACTAGAGATCCATGGATTGTTGGGGTCAGTACATTCTCCTTATCTCTTTCTCTCTGTCTCTCTCTCTCTTACACTTACACACACACACACACACACACACACACAATCTGAATCAGAGAGTATGGGGATTGTCATCTTTCAGCCACTCCCATTCCCTCATCATCTGATAGAACAGGAGACAGACACATAAGACATGCACAAAAGCACACACAAGCACACACACACACACACACACACACACACATACACACACACACACAGCAGAAGCAGACAGAAGGAGAAAATAATCTGATGTTCATTGTGCTTCTTTCAGAAGAATGTTTATATATTTGTTTCCTGAATGGCCTCCTGCAACTCACTCTGCAGGCTACTCTCCATGGCATATCCCCTAACATTTCCCCTTTCTGTGATAAATGTAAACAGCAAACAGGGACTCTTACACATCAGTTTGTTGATTCTATGGTAATTGTTGTAAGTTAATTCTCTTCTCTTTCTGATTCTGTTTCTAAGGCTTTTTACAAAACTATTGCACCTGACCCAATCCTTGCCATCTTTGGTTCAGTGGTGTTTAATCCCAACATCACAAACTATGAAGGGCAAGCCATGTCCCTCTGTACACTGTTGGCCAGGCGCCTCATCTTGCAACAGTGGAAATCAGAGATCAGCCCTCTACTCCAGCAGTGGCTTAGAGAGTTAGGCTACATACGGGAAGACTCCACTATACAATTTCTAACAAGGAAAGAATCTTCCAAAAGCAACCTCTGCTGGTCAAATGGACAGAAGCGTGTGAGACAAATAATGCCTGGGGTGAGTGTACAGCTTTTCTCTTTCTTTTTCCTGATTTTTTTCTGTGCACTATGTGGACTGTCATTATTTTATTTTTTCTCGGGTCGGGTCGGGTGTGGCAAAAGCTTTTTTGGCTTTTCTTGTTCTGTTGCTGAAAATTTCAGAAAACCCCGAGAGAAAGCTTTTGTACTGTATTGTTATACTGTATAACCGCAATGATTCCTTCAATAAATACATTTAATAAAAATGTTTTATTCCCAACACTACAGCATGGCACAGAAACCAGATATGGTGCTGGTGCTCCAAGCTGGTGATGGAGCCGGTGCACTGCTACACTCGCGCCCAGGAGCTGGTGCTGCGCCAGAACTCCACCTGGAACACCGCCTTCCTGCTGTTCTACTTCGCCACCAAGCTGGTGATGGAGCCGGTGCACTGCTACACCCGCGCCCAGGAGCTGGTGCTGCGCCAGAACGCCACCTGGAACACCGCCTTCCTGCTGTTCTACTTCGCCACCAAGCTGGTGATGGAGCCGGTGCACTGCTACACCCGCGCCCAGGAGCTGGTGCTGCGCCAGAACGCCACCTGGAACACCGCCTTCCTCATGTTCTACTTCTCCACCAAGCTGGTGATGGAGCCGGTGCACTGCTACACCCGCGCCCAGGAGCTGGTGCTGCGCCAGAACGCCACCTGGAACACCGCCTTCCTCATGTTCTACTTCTCCACCAAGCTGGTGATGGAGCCGGTGCACTGCTACACCCGCGCCCAGGAGCTGGTGCTGCGCCACGTGCGGCCCACCGTGCTGCTCATCCCCGTCTGCGGCCTGGCCTTCTGCTGCCCCCTGCTGGCCAGCATGGCCACCAGCAGCCACAACGCCACCTGGGTGACGGACTGCGGCTCGGTGCTGTCGGTGGACGTGTCCGGCTACACGTACGTGGTGCTGTACCTGGTCTTCTGCGACGTGCTGCCCGGGGTCATCGTCACCAAATAAAGGGACATACAGTGTGAGGAGGGACTGTATTGGGCATGTAATAAAGCTGACATCATACGATGAGAACACAATAAAATCATATTTCATATTTCATTTTGGGATTGGGGAGAAAGACCTCTGATTTCTCAGACTTGTGTATGAATATTTACATCCCGAATACACTTCTTTTGGAGCTCAGGAGCTCAACTGTAACTATGACATCTGTCTGGCTCAATCACCAGTTTAGTAGGTTTTCATTTTTAAAAACAAATGCTGATGCCCACAACTTCTCCAGACCACAAAACTGGCACCTACTTGACTGGGCATAACTGAGTCAGAATAAGAATGAAGAAGAGGACTTTCCACTTGCTACTTATCAGCACTGATGTGTGGGCTGACACACACTCACAAGACAAGCAGTGGGGGGCAAACAGATGTTAATAACCCTAATGAAAATCAAAGAAAGAAGAAATGTATAATGACATTTGTATTTTTAGTTATTTGATGTAAATCTGTCATAAATCTGCCTACATGTCTGTCTTTTTCCTGGAATGGGCGATGCTGATACTGAGCATTTCCTTTACGCGTGCAGATTCACTGGAGTCGACTTGGAGGGAAATACGTTTTATTATAGCATACCTTACAGAGCATTCATGGCATTAAACTAATCAATACACTACAACATATACAAACAAACAAATAATTCATATAAACTCAGTTTGTATATGGCTGGCTTCTACAGTAAAGTTAATTTTCTTACTCATTCCTGTGCAGACTTTGAGGTCTCATCAATTGTTTCATAATTACACATTATCTCCACTAGATGGCCTTATTACAGCTGATATCCACTTATAAACATATGCTGTCTTGCAGTCTACCCCATGCACTTCATTGGTTCTGAATTGGTGGGTTTACATCATTGTTGGTTAATGTTTCCCGGTTCCCAATGGGCTTACTATGTTTTCAATTAGCTAGTTTGAGAAAACAATATTTGGAGTTTAATTTCCTTTTAAATCTGTGATGTTTTCTTATTTTCTTATCCACGAGAAACACGAAATTAAAGCAATAAGGTAGGCATAGCCTACAGCTAGCACTGTATAATACGCAGGTCACAACATGTATGCAGCTTGTCATGTTATTCTTCATGATTAACAAAAGTGGGCTGGCACTTTGACACCGATCTGCGCGCAACAAGGAAGCTGGGTGAACAACGGGGAAAAACGAAAGTGAAAGAGAAGTGTTGCTCACTAGCTTCTTGTTGAATCGTGTTCGTTAGCACTTAAGTAAAATGGCAGAGGCAATGTCAAATAACGAGGACCTTTTAATGTGTCCGATTTGTTTGGATCTGCTGAAGGATCCGGTGACTCTTCATTGTGGACACAACTACTGTATGGGCTGCATTAAGGGTTGCTGGGATCAGGAAGATCAGAAGGTTAGACCAGGCGTTTATAGCTGCCCACAATGCAGACAGACATTCGCTCCGAGACCCGTTTTAAACAAAAATAATGTTGTCGCAGAGCTTGTGGAACAACTAAGGAAGACCAGAATGCACGCTGCCCCTCCTGCTCTATCTACTGCTGGACCTGGAGATGTGGAGTGTGATATCTGCACTGGGAGAAAACTCAAAGCTGCGAAGTCCTGTCTGGATTGTCTGTTGTCTTACTGTCAAACTCATTTCAAAGCTCACAATAAACTTAATCCTGGAAGAAACCACTCAGTGGTTGATTCCACAGGCCATCTACAGGAGAGGATCTGCTCCCGTCATAAGAAGGTTTTTGAAATATTTTGTCGTACTGATCAGATTTGTATCTGCTACCTGTGCACGATGGACGAACATAAAGGCCATGACACAGTCACAGCTGCTGCAGAATGGGAAAACAAACAGGTGAGTACTGGAGCTACACTTGTGTCTTCGTTGTATTTGAAAGGTCTGATACTCATATACAGTAGACTAATGTCTTTGGACAGTTACAAGAACATTATACATTACTTCTTAAATTCTACTGATTTCGACTGACTCTCTTAGTTATTAGAAAAGACATGAACCAGGGAATCATAACAGGTGCAAAGTGAAATGTTTTTCAGGCTCTGAGCCAGCTTGACTTGTGTTTAATGCACAATGCCAGAGGTCCTTCTGAAAACAAATTAATAGAGCATAGCACTGTTCTCAGATGTTTTCTGTTGCAGAAATGGCACTTCCTGTTAATCAGATGCGCTATATATAAGTATATATACTCTTTTGATCCCGTGAGGGAAATTTATGTATGACTTGTAATGATTCTATGTGTTTTTTTAACAATTTAACTGTTTTTTTTTATATTTACTATTAATTGATTTTGTTCACAAAGCACATCGAATTTCCCATGTGTAGGCTATTAGATATAATATAATTAGATAATATTAGATATAATATAAATGAACTTGCCTTAAGTATGTCTGCCTTTTTATCAACAGAAGCAGTTGGGGCAGACCCAGAGGAGATTCCAGCAGAGAATCCAGGAGAGAGAGAAGGAGCTGCAGCAGCTGAGGAAGGCTGTGGAGACTCTCAAGGTGAGTACTGACCACAGAAAAGACAAACTGCTAATTGATTAAGGTTTCAGCTCTCTAATATAATTTATAATTGTTATGGCAGCTGTGTTGATGTGCTATAACCAGATCATAGGTATAACGTTATTTTGGCACAACAAACAGTAGGCCACGGGGGCAGCACGGGGGCTAGGGCTTCGGACTTGTAACCGGAGGACTGCCGGTTCGAACCCCGACCAGTAAGAACGGCTGAAGTGCCCTTGAACAAGGCACCTAACCCCTCACTGCTCCCCGAGCGCCGCTGTAGCAGGCAGCTCATTGCGTCGGGATTAGTGTGTGTTTCACCTCACTGTGTGTTCACTGTGTGCTGTTTGTGTTTCACTAAGTCACGGATTGGGATAAATGCAGAGACTAAATTTCCCTCACGGGATCAAAAGAGTATATATAATTATACTTACTTGTTTACAAACTCCCTTTTTATCCCATTGCTTAATGATAGTCATGATGAATTCATGATGAATAATTAGCACACATCCAAAGAAAACTATTAGTATACTAGTATTGTTCTATTACATATTAGTAAGTACAATACATAATGTAATATTAATGCTGAATCGTGGGGAGTGAGAAGAGTCTATTAGCAGTAATACATTGTAATTCCACCCTCGGTTCCACCCAGACTGTGCCCAGTGAGTAACTGTGCCTCTGCTGCCATCTCTACAGCACACAAAGAACCACTGACACCATGAAACACTTTCAGCTTCACCTCCCTCTGTGTGTCTCCTGCCCTCCTCTTTGTGTGTCTCCTAACAGAGCTCTGCACAGACAGCAGTGGAGGACAGTGAGAGGATCTTTACTGAGATGATCCGCTCCATTGAGAGAAGGCGCACTGAGGTGACACAGCTGATCAGAGCTCAGGAGAAGGCTGAGGTGAGTCGGGCTGAAGGACTCCTGAAGAAACTGGAGCAGGAGATTGCTGAGCTGAAGAGGAGAGATGCTGAACTGGAGCAGCTTTCACACACAGAGGATCACATTAATTTCCTCAAGGTGACAGCATTAATTGCATTTAAATGAAATGCATTTCCTAAATGTGAAATTACATAATGATTAGATGTATATATAGATAAAATATGACGCTCAATCCTGCAATCTTTGTGTTTGTGTTTGTTTATGTGTGCGTGTGTGTGTGTTTGTGTGTGTGTGTGTGGAGGGGGGGGGGGGGGGGGGGGGGAATGGTGTGTGTGTGTGTATAGTACATTTCAACATCAGCATCTCAATTTGTAAACATCTCCTACGGGCAAACCTTCACTCAACACCACCATCTACATCTACAAAACTTGGCCCTCCCCCTGAGGCTGTCAGGGTGATCATACACATCACATTTGGAGCAGTTCAGGACATCTCAGCTGAAGATGGTGGTTGTTAAAGAGCCATGTTTTTGCATTTTCATTTTTACTGGGGAGTGCAACATCACAAATGAGTTATGGGCTAGGTTGATGTGGGCCCTTAAGACTAGCATACCACAAACATTTAGTTATCTCTGGTGCAACGGGGTGGGTAGTTATTAAACGAAAAACTGCATTTTCGGCTTTCGGGGGGCCAGCACAGGGACGGAGTGGCCCCTGGGGACCAAACGCTTATTTTCCGTGAAAGTATAGGTTGTTTCATGCCCACCAAATCTCAGTGCCTCGGTGTTTTGGTGTCTCAGGAATCATGGACCAACAATTCTGAGACTCTAGAGGTGGTCATTGGTCATAATAACAACAATCAACAATCAACATCAATCCTGCAATCTTTGTGTTTGTGTTTGTTTATGTGTGCGTGTGTTTGTGTTTGTGTGTGTGTGTGTGGAGGGGGGGGGGGGGGGGGGAATGGTGTGTGTGTGTGTATAGTACATTTCAACATCAGCATCTCAATTTGTAAACATCTCCTACGGGCAAACCTTCACTCAACACCACCATCTACATCTACAAAACTTGGCCCTCCCCCTGAGGCTGTCAGGGTGATCATACACATCACATTTGGAGCAGTTCAGGACATCTCAGCTGAAGATGGTGGTTGTTAAAGAGCCATGTTTTTGCATTTTCATTTTTACTGGGGAGTGCAACATCACAAATGAGTTATGGGCTAGGTTGATGTGGGCCCTTAAGACTAGCATACCACAAACATTTAGTTATCTCTGGTGCAACGGGGTGGGTAGTTATTAAACGAAAAACTGCATTTTCGGCTTTCGGGGGGCCAGCACAGGGACGGAGTGGCCCCTGGGGACCAAACGCTTATTTTCCGTGAAAGTATAGGTTGTTTCATGCCCACCAAATCTCAGTGCCTCGGTGTTTTGGTGTCTCAGGAATCATGGACCAACAATTCTGAGACTCTAGAGGTGGTCATTGGTCATAATAACAACAATTCCTATGACAGAGAGAATTCAGTTGATATATATTTCTGTGCAAAGACATTGGTGTGTAACAATAACTGTATGTGTGTTGTGTAATGTGTGATAAGGATTGTATTGCTTTACATGCAGTAGGTATAGTATGTAACATGCACACATACTTAAACACATGAATGCACAATTACCAACACACTAAACAGACTGATTTAACCCAAATCAGATTTAACCCAAAACAGATTTAACTGATTTAACCCATTATGTCTGCAGCCTTTGGGGAAGCAGCCCTGACTCTAACCTGACTCTCACCTTGTGGTTCTCTCTGCAGAATGTTGTGTCAGTCACTGCTGCTCCTTGCAGACCAGTTTCAACCAGCATGAGCTTCAGCCAAAGTTTCTCTTTTGAGACTGTGAAGGAATCTGTCTCTGCAGTGAAGATGCAGCTGGAAGAGAAACTAGAAGGCATCTTCAAGCAGGAAGTAGCCAAGATATCTGCAGCAGGTTGGCCAACCATCTAGATTTGACACACAATCATGCACTACTTTTACAAGACACTGTTCTGTCCGAATTGTTATGGATTCATTTTGACTGTCTCTGTCTCTCAACAGTGACACATATCCAGATCATCCAGTCTTTAGAATGTGAGTCTGTCATTAAATTACATTCCATTCTTTAGCTGAAATATAACTTCCTTTCAGAGCTAACAGGCCTCAGGCAGGCCTGTTACAAATGCTAAAAGGAAACATTTCTAGAAAAGAGCTGGAGTACACATGAAGATAATATATGCAAATCAAGATGTGTGTTGGTTTGTTCTGTAGATCCTGGGTGAATGAGTGTCTCTGTGTTGGTTCACAGATTATGATCCTGAACTCCCAGTCAGAAGAACAGACAGTAAGGAGGAACTGCCACCATACAGTAAGTCTTTAATGATTGATTCTAATAGCCTCTAAGCCTTTACATCTGTGGTTTAGTAAAGGAATAACAGTTTCATGAAAATATTTTCATCTTTCATATATTTTCTCAGCTGCCAAAACTTAGAGGCATGGGGGTGTTGCTGGTGCTCCCTATAAGAAACTAAGGCCCATCATATATTATGGGTAAACATGCCGTAAGAGGCATGAGGGTAAGACTTGTATGAAGGATTTAGGAGAAAAAAGGCAAATGCACTTAGATCTTCAAATGTATCTATAACAACAGACAGAAGCACAAGCTGATGGAGATCAGAGGTAGATTCACCTTAAAATTGACTCCAAACCAGTAGATTACACCCATTACGTATGCAATTGTCTTGTACTAAGGAACTGATTGAGGTGGGTTAGAACTGAAGGTCCTCTAAACATGCCCTTACCCTCCTAATGAAGATGAGGTCCTCTAAACATGCCCTTACCCTCCTAATGAAGATGAGGGAGTCTTGAGTGAGGATATCTCCATAGTAGGCTACTTGTCAGTGGGGGGTTGTAGGCCTTTAATATTTAAACAGCTGGAGACTTACTTATCTTGCCTTCCCTCATTTCCTGTTATAAGTTGTTAGGTATATGAGTTGTTTGGTCCAGCACTCTGAGAAACTACAAAAATAATTGATTGAAGCCTGCTCCTATACCTGTAGTGATATTCATGCTGTTGTGTTGGTCATGGCTGACAGTGTCACGATTCATTAATTAGGCGAAAAGACTTACAAATGCTTACTTGTGTTATTTACCCAGATGATTTTGATCATTCAGTTTAATAATACATGTATAGGACCCATTTGCTCTGCAGTTTGTTGGATTAAGGAATTAATTCAAATGGTTCCATTAAAATTAATCATCATTTAGCTGACACTCTTATCCAGAGAGACTCACAGTGAACTAACTACAGGAGCTACTGAAGCAACTTGGGGTTAGGTGCCCTGCTCAGAGGCACAATGGTGGCAGCCCCTGGGATCAAACTCACAACCTTTAGGTGTTCCATTTGGAAGCCCAGCCGCCCCCACATCTGAAGGTCTTCTGAACCTGCTCTTCCCATCCTGATGAAGATCAGTGCTGCTTGAATGAGTGCATCTCCATCTTCACTTTGGTTCAAGTTTGGTTAGTTATAATGCATTTCTTCTTTCTCAGTGTCTGATGTCCAGGCTGTTTTTACTGAGCCAGTAACCAGAGACGAGTTCTTAAAGTGTAAGTGAGACAAACATGTACACACACAGTCATCCATCCAAGTATTTGTCGAATCACACACATACCCTCCCCCACACACATACACACACATAAACTCACAAACATAACACAACACACACTTTTAATCTTTTTGAAAACAGACACTCTCACATGTACACTTGACAGGCCCTCTCACATGTACACTTCAGAACATATCCATTATACAAAAGATGTACACAATCACATCAAGTACACACACACACACACACACCTAAATACACACACTTTTAATAATTTTACTGACAGCTGACACACATTGTACACTGTACATAGTACACTGAGATACTGACATACATTCACATGTACACATGCATGCGACCATTCATACAAAAATGTGCACACACACAGCAATGCACAGTTTTGACATTTTTAATAGGGACATTTAGCCTGGGTTTTCCCATGCTGCCTTGCGCGCGATTTAATTCACGCTGCTAGGCAGCCTGGATACCATGGAGCAAATTTTCGCCTCAGTTAGGGGACCAATCACAGAACGGAGGGAGGGCAGCAAGACGATGACGACACACCGAAGCCGTTATGAGCTACGTACAGACGCATTTGATAGACATTCGTAGCGCCCAATAAACGGCTCTGGGCATTCGTAAACCACGTTTCAAATACGAGAAAATGAATGCCTAGTTCCCAGACCCACGTCTCAATTGAGATGAGGGTATGACGTTAGCCAGGCTAAGGGACATTAGAAATCTAAAAAATAAATCAAATCTACATAATTCACAATACTTCACAAACAACACACACAAAACACACACTGAAACACTGAAACATACACACACTTTTTTTTTCAACACTCATACTTCTTTTAATCTTTTGAATACAGACAGTGAAACATACTCACAGGTACACTTACAGTACACACAGTCATTCATACAAAATTGTACAGAATCACACACACACACACACGCACACACACACACACACACACACACACACAGTAGTCTAAGTGTGTCCTGTTCTCTCTTCTCCTCCATCAGACTCCTGTCACTTCACACTGGATCCAAACACAGCACACAGAAACCTCCATCTGTCTGAGGGGAACAGGAGGGTGGAGAGGAGAGCTGAGCTCCAGTCATATGCTGATCATCCAGGGAGATTTGATAGGTGGCAACAGGTGCTGTGTGGAGAGGGTGTGTCTGGACGCTGCTACTGGGAGGTGGAGTGGAGTGGGCATGTTTTTATAGGAGTCTCATATAAAAGCATCAGCAGGAAAGGAGGTGGTGCTGAGTGTGGGTTTGGATGTAATGATCAGTCCTGGAGTCTGTACTCCTACAGCTCCAGCACCTCTTTCAAGCACAATAATAAAGAGACTAAACTCCCTCTAGTGGCCAGCTCCAGAATAGGAGTGTATGTGGATCACAGGGCAGGAACTCTGGCCTTCTACAGCATCTCTGACACAATGACCCTCCTGCACAGAGTCCAGACCACATTCACTCACACACTCTTCCCTGGGTTTAGATGTTACGGTACTGGACCATCAGTGAAGCTGTTGTGATCCCAAACCATGTAGGCCCAATCCCCCACACTCTACAATGGGTTTTGTATAGTATGTACTAGATCAGTGTTTCCTAAACTTTTTTTCTGGGGACCCACTTTTTAAAAATGACAGACCATCGCGACCCATTTCACCACCAATATTGTTTTAGGCCACAGGTTCTCCAACTTTTCTATGCCTTCCCCAACTATACATTGCTATAGCCTAGGATCTAGATAGATAGATCCTGCTTTGAACACGGTTGTGTTGCATTTTGAGCACCATCAGCGTGAAAAGTTAGAAATGACTACTGAAAAGATTGGGGAAATTCTCTGATGTTGCGCAGTCGTCATTCGTCAGCATAGTAAGCTGTTCCTGTATTTCTAAAAAAAATGTTGTAGGCTACGTCGCGTTGCAGACAAATGGGTCCATAACACTGTGGACGTCAATTCCGATGTAAACAGCAAATAACTCAAGTCGTTATATTGTATTGTTGTATTATATTATATTGTATAGTCGTTATATCAGAACAAGAGGCTTTTGCGCAATAGCCGGAAGAATGCACCTTTACTTTGGAGTTAGCGAGGTAGAAAACGAGAGGAATAGTGTTTAAAATGTCCATTTAAATTGTAGCCTAATATAATGCACTGTTGTGCATTTTTAATCAGAAATAAGAATGTGAGGAGGTTGCTACCTTTAAAGATGGCATCTAAAATCGAAACTATCTACATGCAAATGTAATGGCATTATGTCCAGTCTATGAATGTCTGCTTTAGTTGACAGCATGGTCACTAGATTTTAATCGGTAAAGTTATCTGTGGTATCTGATGTTATCTGTTAATGTTCGTGCAAATAGGCGGATTCATGTCCCTTGTAGTTTGCAACTGCGAGGTACATGGCAGGCGCCCCACAGTACGGTTTCATTTTGAGAGGTAGATATCCATGCTCTGGCACCCCCTCTGCGATGCGTTCGTCCCCCAGTTTCATGCGCCAGTTTCATGAGCTTTTATGACAAAACCGTGACTGTGGTAGTTAACAAACTACATCCTAATAGAAAACTGTTAGCTTTCCTGGTATCAAATGACAAATGGTATCAGTTAGGCTTATAACACAACATACATTGTGCTGGCGACCCAAATAAAATCTCCTGTGACCCACCCGTGGGTCGCGACCCAGACTTTGGGAAACACTGTACTAGATCATCAGTGAAGCTGTTGTGACTCACACCATATACAGCAGGACAGGATTGTAAAGACCCCAGACACATATACACATCCACACAAACACCCATAAACACATTACATTTCATCAGCACACATATAAGCCACCACTCATATGTAAGGATCTGGCAGCTGCCTCTCAGCTGCCTGAGATTATGTGTTCTTGGGGAAAACAAAAGACCAAAGCTACTCCCTAATCTCTGAAATTAAATTAAATTAATAAATGAAAAAAAAAAAACACACATGATCTTTTTTACAAGTTGTTGAAGTACAGAATTTGCTTATCATAGGACATGTGGAAATCACAACAAGAAAGATCATATGATGAGATGTGAAAACAATACATTTTGCAGTCTAAGTCTATGAGAAAGAAAACATCAGGGAATACAAGTGTATAGTTTACAGTCTATGGTAATGTACCCTACCATCTCCATAGAATGTTGTCAAACAGAACACTCTAGAACAATCTGTCTGATTCTGAACCCAGATCAGAATATTGAACACATTTGTGTTCTGTGGGAGAGCAAAGACTCACCCTGAGTGGCTGCATGTGTGCAATGAAGCTGATGTGTGTGTCTAAACGTATGTGATGTTGGTGGCAGGGGTACACGTGTAGGTGATAATGAAAATAAATAATTATGCAGATTTATATTGGTGATGATGTATCGTGTCATTTGTCTTGTCCGGCAGGTTTCAAATTAACATTCATAAACTATTTTGGGAAAGTAACATTCTAGCAAATATATTTCTATATATTTTTTTAAAATATATATTTTCTGAAGGACATTCATATCTATTAGGCTAGGACTTTTATGTGTTCTTGATATTTTAACCTAAACTGCATTGCTTAATGGCTCATACCCAGTAGGCATCCAGGGAGGCATATCTCCAGTGGATAAAAGAAGGTGTACAGGGCATCCTAAATGCACCCGAGCGAGCGACTGTTGTGTCTCTGTGTGGGTGAGCAGGAGCCCATTAGATGTGTATAATCACATTACTCATAACAATTATTATGACCGCCGCGCAGCGAAGCGGCGGTCATATAGGTTTAGTCAGATTTTTTTTTTTTTTTTCGCATGTCCAAATTTCCGTCAATGATTCCCGGGACACTGAAAGACCGGGGCAGACGAAACTTGGTGGGCATGTAACCCCATATGGATAGCATGGAACCATCGTTTTTCATATTGATCTGTAGCCCCCCCGCTGGACTGCACCCCCCGAAAGGAGGGTAGGGCAGACACAGTTTTCTGTGAATATCTCGAGAACCGTAAGGTTTAGGAGGACCATTTTTTTTTGTATGTTGATCTCAAGGGGCCATGTCAACCCATTCCATAACCACTCATTTCATGTATAGCGCCACCTAGTTAAACACAAAAAAGTAAAAATGAGGTGTTGTAATCGCAGGTATCTGTGACCTAACATAGTCAAAACTGCACGAAATTGGAAGTGTAGGATCATTATGACACCCTCTGAATGCACGCTAATTTTCGTGGAATTCCGTTCATGGGGGGCCACACAATAAATTCATTTATGTTACTATACACCAACTGGCCTGTAGGTGGCCGGAGACAGTTTTCTGTGAATATCTCGAGAACCGTAGGGCCTAGGAGGTCCACCTTTTTTTTGTATGTTGGTCTTAAGGGGGCATGTCAACCCGTCCCATTACCACTTATTTCATGTATAGCGCCACCTAGTTAAAAATTAAAAAGCAAAAAATTAGGTGTTTTCATCACAATATCTCTGGCTGACATGGTCAAAACTGCACAAAATTGAAAGTGTAGGATCATTATGACACCCTCCGAATGCATGCCACGTTTTGTGAACTTTCGTTCATGGGGGGCCTTACAATAAAATAATTGATGTGTACATTTAGTGACCGTACACCAACAAGGATTCCCGGGACACTGAAAGACCGGGGTACACGAAACTTGGTGGGCATGTAACCCCACAAGGATAGCATGGAACCGTCGTTTTTCGTTTTGATCTGTAGCCCCCCCGCTGTACTGGACCCCCCGAAAGGAGGGTAGGGCAGACACAGTTTTCTGTGAATATCTTGAGAACCGTAGGGCCTAGGATGACCAATTTTTTCCGTATGTTTGCCTCCAGGGGTCATGTTAACCCATTCCATGTGCACACATGTGCATAAGCAGATACACACGCACACACATACATTCACAGTAATCATACGTATGACACATACTCACACAGTAGACATATGTACGCATGCATGCAGATGCATAAACACACATACGCAGGCACACACACAAGCACGCACGCACACACACACACACACACACACACACACACCCACACACATAAACATAAACGTGTACACGCACACATGCACACAATTCAAGAATTTCTCAGAATTATGAACAGGCAAGATGGGGGTGGGGTTGTATAAAATGAATTTTACATGTGAAATCTATGAACTAATCATGTTTTGGTACTTGTTGTCTAGCAGATACCAGTGAGAATTGAGTGTGGCTAATGCAATTTAGTGAGACAGTTAGAATCATATAGGCCTTTCAGCGTGATTTATTTTTGTGGAAAAAATGTGCTGGACTGGGCGGTGGTCATATTTTGTACCGCTCTGCGGTACATCTAGTTTTACATCATTCTACTATCAGTCACATCACAATCGTTTAACAGCCCACAGACACCTGAGTTGTTTTCCAATAATATATCCAAAGAGGAAGAAATAAAAAATGAAAATGGTACAGCCAAAATACATATCAAAACTTCCATCCATTTCTTAAATTTAAATCCCCTATAATCCTTTATATATTTTAAAAGAAATAAACTATTTAAGCCTCACAGAGACACATACATTTAAAGAAACCATACAACACATCATTATAGCATATGAAAGAGTGGTCCAGATTCGAATGCATTACTCTTTTTGCATTTACATTGACATGTATTCATTAGGCGGACGGGTTTATCCAAAGCCACTTACAGCAATAAAATAACATTGAATTAATCATTTCATAAAAAAAAGATGCGCTGAAACATCAACAATTGTTGTCGCCTAAATCACCACTTTTACAGTGATCCAGGAAGTCCTTTTTCCCTTGCATTTCCCAAGGTGTACATCCGGACATGTTAAGGACCACTTCTGTTCAGATTTATGGAGTTGCCTACCTCACATCCATAACAAGTTCCATTTTGGGATGCATCAGAATGTGTTTATACAACAAAATGTACATAATCAAATGTGTCTCAGATCACCTGGGCAAGTGGTTTGTGTGATTGAATCACAGTGTGTCTTGGTCCTTTGCGGCTGGGAGGATTCCCAAACCCGCCACTGCAAGTGTGTGTCACTTTGGATAAAAGAGTCTGCTGAATATCAGTCAACTTTAACTTTGGTCCTGTTTACGGTTGTATTAGCACTGTCCACTTATGATGAGATGGCCAAACACACATTTTAAAAAGGGGTCCGAGTGTGGAGAAGTGAGGTACAGGAGCAACACTTCCACTAGTGGCCTACAGGGGGCAGCAGCCGCACTGGCGCTCTGTCTCCACAAGGTGGCAATACAGATCCATGGATTGTTGGTTAGTACATTCTCCTTATCTCATTCTCTCTCTCTCTCACACACACATGTGCACACACACACACACACACACACACTCTAAATCAGAGAGTATGGGGATTGTCATCTTTCAGCCACTCCCATTCCCTCATCATCTGATGGAACAGGAGACACAGACACATAAGATATGCATGCACGCACACACAAGCACACACACACACACACACACACACACGCACACACACACACACACGCACGCACACACACACACACACACACACACACACACACACAAGCACACACACACACACACACACGCACGCACATACACACACACAAGCACGCACACAAACAGCAGACATAAGGAGAAAATGATTAAATGTGATGTCCATTGTGCCTCTCTCAGAAGAATGTTTGTTTGTTTCTACATGTGGAGCTACCTGCAGGTCCTGCTCTGTTTCCTGAATGGCCTCCTGCAACAGACTCTGCAGGCGACTCTCAAAGGTCCTGCTCTCCTCAATCATGACAAGAGACTCCTCACTCCTCACCCTATATAACGCAGCCCAGCCCACAATCGGCTCCCTTAAAAACATCAGCTTTGATGAAGAAAGTCTCATACGAAGAAGAAGAATGGAAGTCACCAGGATTACTCCAGCCACCGCCCCGGTGGTCCCGGTGAGGAAATGTACAGCTTGCCCTGGTTGGATTTTGGACCTGCATGTCCAGAGCTCCATCTGCCCTGGAGCGAAACACGCTGGAGACACGCTGGCTCCCCAGCCAGGCTGCGGGATGAGTGCAGCTCTCTCCCTTCTAGACAGACGGGAGGTGGCTGCGCACTTTGATGCTGAAGTCCCTCTGGAGCATGCAGGCGCTCAGTGAGGTACTGGAGGAAGTCTCTGAGGCTGACGTGCTGGAGCTTGAGTGACACTCTCCTCTCTCTACGCTTCCAGACTGGGATCCCCCGGAGCTGAAGGAGGATTACCCAGCGGCTTTGGAGTTTTTATCTCTGATCTACAACTGAAGGAGGATTACCCAGCGGTTTTGGAGTTGGTATCCATCCTCTCTGGTCTACAGCAGAAGGAGGATTACCTAGCGGTTTTGGAGTTGGTATCCATCATCTCTGGTCTACAGCTGAAGGAAGATTACCCAACGGTTTTGGAGTTGGTGGCCATCCACTCTGGTCTACAGCTGAAGGAGGATTACCCAGCGGTTTTGGAGTTGGTATCCATCCTCTCTGGTCTACAGCTGAAGGAAGATTACCCAGCGGTTTTGGAGTTGGTATCCATCCTCTCTGGTCTACAGTTGCCCCAAGCTACTCCCCAGCTGGCCAGTGACCCACACAAGCCAATGGAGTTTGGAGCTTATGCGAAGGCTCACCCCTCAACACCATCTGTGGTGGCCCCAGTGTTTCCTGTCTTCCAGGAGTTTGTGCAGAGTTCCTGGACGGCCCCAGCCAAAGCCTCCCTCCCAGCAGTTTGTTTCCTCCCTGCAGAGCCATTGCAGGCTGGTTGGAGGGATTTGTGAACAGCGCACCTCCAGTAGACAGCCAGCTGACTATTCAGCTGCAGCTGGACACGACCTCGGGACCTCTTCTGCCCAGACGTGAGCAGGACGCTTAGATGGATGATAAAATGTTTGTGGGCAGCGCCCAGGCGGCGTCTACCTTGAACATTGTGGGCCTAACTGGCAATGCGTTGGCTGAACTCTTCCTCTTCCATGCCCGTCAAGATGGGGGAGTGGCTTGGCAGGTCTAAGACAACTCCATCACACACTACCTACATAGCACCATCTTACTGCAAATACACACCCACTCCCCCCCCCACACACAGAGACAACTCCATCACACTCTGCCTACACAGCACTGTCTTACTGCAAACAAAGACACACACACACACACACTCCATCACACAATGCACTGCCTACACAGCATCACCTTACTGCAACTGCAAACACACACACACACACAGAGAGAGAAAGAGAGAGAGACAACTCCATCACACGCTACTTATTTCACTTTTACCATATTTCTCATACATCTCAGACTTGCACAGTGAAGATATACAGTAGAGATCAATCAAAAAGCAGAGCACTTAAGAAGACATGAGAGGACTTGAACCCTGAGAGGAATGCTGGGGCATTTGCTGGTAAAGGTCTGTAGTGGGCAGCATACCATATAAAGGCATTTGTTTGTTCTTACCAGACAGCAAGAGAATCATTGAAGCACATATTAGGATTGTCCACTTCATGATGCAGATACTCAGAGGCTCAGCTGGTGTGTCATTGCATGTTCTCCTGATCAGCATGACGAGCAGTCTGGTCTGAACTTCAGCATGACCAGCAGTCTGGTCTGAACTTCATTTGTGAGGTATTTCAGCTTTTCACCATGTATGCTGAGCAAACAGGGGCATCTAGATCAGATACCTTTGCCATTGCACTTCCCAAATATAATGATACCCTTATTCACTGTCTAACCTGTTTTCTGTTGGCAACTGCAGAACCAAGGTCTATTCATTGCTTTGTCTGTTATATTTATAAATTTAGCCAATGTTTACAGCTACATGAATGAATAGCAAATGATATTGTAGAAATTAATCCAACTGAGCCTGAGGTTGTCTGATGTTGAGGACAACGGCAGGCTGAGACTGTTCACACACAAACATCTCTGGAGCCCATGCTGAAACACACACACACACACATCTGGAGCCCATGCTGAAACACACACACACACATCTGAAGCCCATGCTGAAACGCACACACGCACACACACACACACACACACACACACACAAACATCTCTGGAGCCCATGCTGAAACACACACACACACACACACACACACACAAACATCTCTGGAGACCATGCTGAAACACACACACATCTGGAGCCCATGCTGAAACACACACACACATCTGGAGCCCATGCTGAAACACACACACATCTCTGGAGCCCATGCTGAAACACACACACACATCTGGAGCCCATGCTGAAACACACACACACATCTCTGGAGCCCATGCTGAAACACACACACACACATCTCTGGAGCCCATGCTGAAACACACACACACACATCTGGAGCCCATGCTGAAACACACACACGCATCTCTGCAGCCCATGCTGAAACACACACACACATCTGGAGCCCATGCTGAAACACACACACACATCTCTGGAGCCCATGCTAAAACACACACACACACACACACACTCACACATCTGGAGCCCATGCTGAAACACACACACACACATCTCTGGAGCCCATGCTGAAACACACACACACACACACACACATCTGGAGCCCATGCTGAAACACACACACACACACACACACACACACACACACACACACACACACACATCTGGAGCCCATGCTGAAACACAAACACACATCTGGAGCCCATGCTGAAACACACACACACATACACACATCTGGAGCCCATGCTGAAACACACACACATCTCTGGAGCCCATGCTGAAACACACACACACACACACATCTGGAGCCCATGCTGAAACACACACACACACATCTGGAGCCCATGCTGAAACACACACAAACACACACATAGACATCTGGAGCCCATGCTGAAACACACACACATCTCTGGAACCCATGCTGAAACACACACACACATACACATCCCATGCTGAAACACACACACACACACACACACACATCTGGAGCCCATGCTGAAACACACACACATCTGGAGGCCATGCTGAAACACACACACACATCTGGAGGCCATGCTGAAACACATCTCCACACCTCACACCAGCCTCTTGTGTTGAGTCCAGTGTTGAGTCCCCTCTGACCTTCCGCTCTCTTCTCTTGTTCCCCCGACACCCTCTTCTGTTCCCTTCATCACACTCACAGCACCTGACTTCCCTTATTATCAGATACATGCCTGATGGAAGCTCTAATGTGACAGCATTTCACAGAGAGTGTACAGTATATATTAAAGAGACTACAATATTTATCCAAATCCTGAGAATGAACAAAAGGGGTAAAATAAATCGCTTTGTCTAACATCAATGGCATTGCAATGCAGCAGGGCTATGTGAAACTGTTGATGATTGTGTATAAGTGCTCTGGAGTGTGTTAAAGTGTGATCAAATATGACATCTCTTCAGGTTGTCTGTCTAATGATATTCTCAAAACTGATGAAGAGAAAGAAGTGCAAAAACATTCAGCATTGGTTCACCACCAGGAGCAATACACAGGTTTGTCTATAATTTCACACTGTAGAACCTGTTGTTCAGTTAGTCATGTTTTGGCCAGACCCCTGTGTTGGGATTGTCTTCATGCACATAACTACCAATAGGTAATTGGCATTTTACTGTAATTTACTGTGTCAGTGATGAAACTTGCTATCCATGAGTCAGGACATGTTCTGGTGTTTGAATCATTTAATCAAATTTCTTTCATATGGAATAACTGATAAGCAATAATGTCTAAATAAATATTGTGTACATCCTTTGTTGTCCACTGTCCCAAGTCTCACCAGCCGTCTGCACACCTGGAAGTAGACGTACAGTAGTAGACCAGAGGGTCCAGCATGCTGTTGCGGTAGGTGAGGGTCAGCATGCTGTTGAGGTAGGTGAGGGTCCAAAGTGCTGTTGCGGTAGGTGAGGGTCAGTGTGCTGTTGAAGACCGCGCTTACCACCTCCACGGCTTTGCTCATCCTGTGTGACCACACCCTAACCCAGATCAGTGCTTGGGCCACGTTGCTGGGCAGGAAGCAGGTGACCAAAAACACCGGTGAACGTGATTTGTTCAAGTAACAGTTGTTCCTGGACCAACATTCTAAAGACGGTCCTGGACCAACAACTCTTTAACCAATCACAGCCTTGTGATGTCATCAATGTGAGTCTTCTGCTTCTCCCATTGCCATTTTGAAATTTCCCTCCAGAAACAACCAGTGGATCACCAACTTGTATCTCAATAAAAGTAGGTCCTTGCATATTTTTTGTGTAAAATAGTTGTAAAATAAAGTAATTCCGAGTGGAATCTGAATATATGCACCTTAGATTTTTTTTATCTTCGTTTTAGTTGACTTGGTTCCATATTTGTCTAATGTTAGCTGCCAGGCTAGGGACCATACATTTACTGCAATACATTAGCTTCCTAATAGGTAATTCAGTGGCTATGCATCTTTTAAATAACTTATTTCGAAGGGATACAGTAGTTGAAGTAGCTTTGAAGCTCATTTAGCAATCTTGGTGCCGCTGTTATTATGTTAGAGGCTAGGCTAGGGAACATACATTTATGCTACAAAATTAGCTTGCTAAAAGGTAGGTGCAGCATGCAACTATGTGAAGTGCCAAGCCGGTGTTATGTTAGTTAACTTGCTAAGGAGCACACTTTTGGACTACTAATGTAGCTTGGTAATAGGCTAAAGCAGTAGCTTTTGTTTGTACATGGTCCTGGAGCGACGTTGCCATGTTGGTCTTGGACCATCTTTACAATGTTGGTCCAGGACCCACATTGTCATGTTTGTCCAGGACCGGCTTTACAATGTTGGTCCAGGACCCACATTGTCATGTTTGTCCAGGACCGTCTTTACAATGTTGGTCCAGGACCCACATTGTCGTGTTTGTCCAGGACTGTCATTACAATGTTGATCCAGGACCCACATTGTCATGTTTGTCCAGGACCGTCATTACAATGTTGGTCCAGGACCCACATTGTCATGTTTGTCCAGGACCGACATTGTCATGTTTGTCCAGGACCGTCATTACAATGTTGGTCCAGGACCGTCATTACAACGTTGGTCCAGGACCGACTTTACAATGTTGTCTTTACAATGTTGGTCCAGGACCGTCTTTACAATGTTGGTCAGGGACCGTCTTTAGAATTTTGGTCCAGCACCGTTTTTACAATGTTAATCCTGGACCAACATCGCCATGTTGATCCTGGACCAACATTGTAAAGACGGTCCTGGACCAAAATGGTGGTCACTCCTGGAAGATGTACAACAAACAAAAGTGACTGCTTTAGCCTATTACCAAGAAGAGACCCAATAGTTGATATAGCTTTGAAGCTCATTTAGCAATCTTGTTGCCATGGTAATTAGTGCTAATGTTAGCTGCTAGGCTAGGTAAAATACTAAAATAGCTTGCTATTAGGCAATACAGATCTGTCAGTTATTGTTAGACTGATTTTTTTTCTTCCTACATTTCTGAGAAACTTGCCATGTTTAAACCTTTATACAATAAGCTGCAAAATATTATTTCTGCTTTGTTTATTCCAGCTCCATCATAGGGAAGTTTGTCCAGGTCCATCACAGTGAAGCTGGTTCAGGTCCATCATAAGGAAGCTGGTCCAGGTTAATCACAGGGAAGTTGGTCCAGGTCCATCATAAGGAAGTTGACCCAGGTTCATCACAGTGAAGCTGGTCCAGGTCAATCGCAGGGATGTTGGTCCAGGCTCATCATAAGAAAGTTGGTCCAGATCCATCACAGGGAAGCTGGGCCAGGTCCATCATAAGAAATAGCACTCTGCAGTCTGCACACACTCTGCTCTGGTCTGGACCCAAATGAATGGTCAATAGCCTTGTGCAATGGCAGCAACGTCTGCTACACAAGCGATACATCACTGTTTCAATTTAATCTGTTTATACTATAATTTGGGGGTGGGACATGGAACAGCAGTTTAAGAAAGATAAGATTAGTAGGGGGTTGACTTTTGCCATGTTAAGCTATGGAGACTGATGGAGTGTGGGTCGGTAAGAGTAATTATTTGGAAAAATATATTGAATTATATTTTTGTCATATTTATCAATATATATTTTGTCAATATATATTTTTTGTATATATATTTTATATTATATTTTTAATTTTCTACAAGAGGCCAGACAACATCAGAGACTATGAAAACAGACTGCCCACTTGCACCAACACCGCAATATTTCCAGATGGAAATTATCCATGTGGGCACTGAGCACAGGACAATTTCACACACAAATGTCACTCCTTTAATCAATCTATAACAGGAAAAGAACTATGGGTTAAAAGAAAAATCACATGCAGCACTACTAATTAGGTATATTTGATCAAATGTCCCTGTGGGAAAGCATATATAGGAAAAACACGCAGGGCTCTGAAGACAAGAATGTGAACACAGAAGCAACATCAGAAACAATCATGATAAGAGTCCCCTGGCGGTTCATTTAAACAAATTTGGAGGTTCATAGGGATAGAACAAGTCAAAAACCACCGAAGAGGAGGGGACATAGACAGTCAGCTTTTAAAAAGAGGCTGTTTAGATCTACCACCAGGGAACTTTAGCCCCAAGAGGGCTTAATGAAGATTTTGTAATCAGACCTTTTCTGTAATATGAACTTGTAATACTGACTGTGAACAGAAAGTCTAATGAATAATTGAACTGTATATTTTTTCAAATCTGCATTTGTATACACTAGAGATCTGTTTTGCTCTTATATAAAGTTCTACTAATGTTTCTTATAATGTTCTTATGCAATTGTTTGGCATTAGTCACGCCACAAGTTTGCCTGCCATACCTGTAAGGGTTAATGAGTCACTGAGCTGGCTCCCCCCTATACTGTAGGCCAGGTGATTTAGACCATGTGCAATGCCTGTGTTTGCAGTGAATCTGAGGAAGAACAATCAAGGTCATAACGTCTTGCCAAACTATGAGAAAAGAAAATCGAGAAAAGAAAATACCAAGGAGTGTGTGGACTTTTTCCTAAACACTTTTGCTTGTTTTTGTCCTGTATCTGGGATTGTGCACAAAGTCCCTTTACAAGTTGTTAGAGAATGGAGCCATACACTTTTCTAAGAATCTCTGAATTTACCGGTGTCACCAAGCCATATATAATTATTTTACAATCTCAGAGAATCATGTTTATTGGTTGCAAAATAGTTTGGGGTAGATTGTGGAATGACAGTGGCAACATACTGTAGAATAGCATTCACATATTATTGTAACATTGTAACATAATGTGTCACAAAAGAACAGTTAACATCGCTATAGAGTCAGGGACATCAGTATAACTTTACCCAATATAGCCTTTAACTTTTTCTTTTTGGGTAATCTTTGAACTATTGTACAGTTGAGTCACATTTCCTATTTGGAAACAGTGGCTGATCTTGCATACATTATTTGGGGACTTGCTGACTGCAGATTTAGAAACCGATATACTTTGGTTTGTTTATTAGGCACTTTGAAGCTTGCCTAGCAATGTCCATCAATAGGGGGAAGTGAATGGACAGTGTGAGCCACATGGCAGTCCCATGTTTGAGGCGGGCTACACGCTTCACAATGACAGCAAAGAGTTGATATCAGACATTCACTAAGAATTATTACCCAGCACCAATCTATGTAATAAAATCTTTTGGAAGTGCCATTAATGATATGTTATAAAATATTATAAAATATACCCGACCGAGGACCGAATATTTTAAAATTAAATAAAGGAAAACCGAATATTGATCCTTCATTTAAATTTCCAGTATTATCGTTATGTGGTATATGGGAAGTGAAACCAAGTCAAGCAGCATGCGTGTCTTGCCACAGAAAGCTGCGTTGTCTGATGGACAAAGCACATAATGACAACTCTTTGCTGTCATTGTGAAGCGTGTAGCCCACCTCACAATGATTCTGCCATTTCTATAGCTGTAACAGTAAGTGTTCACATTAATATAATGTTCCCCATACACAAAAAAATATTTGACCAAAATTTTCACAATATATTTTGAAATATATGTACATATTCAAAATTGACAGAAAAAAAAAAACAATTTTGACACTTAAAATATATTTCAATATATTTGTCCAAATAAAGTGCCCTTAACGACCCACACTCAGTCAGTCTCCATAGCTTAACATGGTAAAAGTCAATCCCCTACTAAACATCTTTCTTAAACTGCTGTCCCACCCCCTTTAATTATAGTATATAAACAGATTAATGAGGAGAAAATTAAATTGAAACAGTGATGTAAACAGTGACCATCCATTTGGGTCCAGACCAAAGCAGAGTGTGTGCAGACTGGTATTTCTTATGATGGACCTGGGCCAGCTTCCCTGTGATGGACCTGGACCAAATTTTTTATGATGAGCCTGGACCAACATCCCTGCAATGGACCTGGACCAACTTCCCTGTGATGGACCTGGGTCAACTTCCTTATGATGGACCTGGACCAACTTCCCTGTGATGGACATGAAGCAACTTCTCTGTGATGGGCCTGGACCAGCTTCACTGTGATGGACCTGGACCATCTTCCTTATGATGGACCTTGACCAACTTCCCTGTGATGTACAGGGACAAACAATGTAGCAATAAAGAAAAACAGTCTAACGACAACTGACACATTTGTATTGCCTATTAGCAAGCTATAAAGTTGGTCCTGGACCAACATTGTAATGACGGTCCTGGACAAACATGACAATGTGGGTCCTGGACCAACATTTTAATGACAGTCCTGGACAAACACGATAATGTGGGTCCTGGACCAACATTGTAAAGACGGTCCTGGACAAACATGACAATGTGGGTCCTGGACCAACTTTGTAAAGCCGGTCCTGGACCAACATTGTAAAGCCGGTCCTGGACAAACATGACAATGTGGGTCCTGGACCAACATTGTAAAGACGGTCCAAGACCAACATGGCAACGTAGCTCCAGGACCATGTACAAACAAAAGCTACTGCTTTAGCCTATTACCAAGCTACTGTAATGATCTGAGCCTAGCTGTATGACTGTACTCCCATAATGCTGTGCGTGTGTGTGTGTGTATAATGTTAATGTTGGTTGTAGTATGAGTAGTGGCGTTTGCCTTGTTGTGTATGTGTTAGCTGGTATGGTCTTTCTTTGTGTTGTACCTCATGTGTTTACCCCGTGTATTGTATGTGACTACCCTGTTTGTGTATCGTGCTTGTTTAATTGACCTCCCTTGTGTTGCCTGTTTTATGACGTTCGTGTTATTGGGTGCGTAACCAATAAAGACCATTTTGAGACAACCTTACAGTTTGTTACATTGGTGTCAGAAGTGGGATGACGACCCCTACTGGACGGGAGGAGAAAGCTGCAACCGATTACCTGGCGATGATGAGTTTCCTGCCAAGACGGCTCTTCGACAGCACGCTCGCCCATGGCCACCTGCTGAGCCCAGCAGACGGAGCCAGCCTGCAGCGTGACCGTGATGAAGAGACCCGCCCCCGGCCACAGGAGGAAACGAACCGGGCTGATGGCAGCATCCCGCCACTTGAACCCGCTCCACACGGGAGCGATGGAAACCGGCCAGTCCTTGGTGCGACGGCGGCGGTAGAAGGGCGCCCCAGCGTAAAGTTGCCCCACTACAATGGCGAAAGGCCGCTGGCGACATACCTGGTACAGGTCCGGCTGGCAGCCGAGCTGAATGGCTGGTCGGCGGAGAGAACGGGCGTACAGGTGGCGTTGGCCCTGGAGGGGGAAGCGCTACAAGTATTAGAAGACCTGCCACCGGCGGAGCAAGTAAGCTGGACCGCAATCGAAGCAGCTCTGCAGCGACGATTCGGCCAGAGAATCTTCATCAGCGATGCCAGAGAACAACTCGCTTCCAGACGGCGACACAAGGACGAGAGACTGGGCAAGTTCGCGGCTGACCTGCAGCTGTATGCCCGGCGGGGCTACCCAACGTACAGCCAGGGTCTACATGAAGAGATGGCACTGGAAGCGTTCGTGCGAGGCATCCACCCAGAGCGGCTAAAAGAACACCTTCGCCTGAGCGCCCCCAGCTCGCTGTCCGTGGCGCTCGCGGAAGCCGAACGGGTGGAAAACATCTTCCACACAACAGAGTCGCGGCATTGCGTACGCCAGACATCGATGGAGGTGACGCGGCAGACCACGGCACAGCCACCACAACGGCGCCCACGCGAGTGGAAGAGGCCGGCCAGCGGAGACGGATGCCACCGATGTGGCGAGCCGGGACACATCGCGTGGTACTGCCCAGCCCCGGCACCCCTCACGCTCGCACCCCAGTTACTAGAAGAAGGTGGCACGGCGGGAGGGGCTATGGATTGCATACGGCTGGGCCGGCTGGGCCGGCTCGGCCAAACCAGAGGACTGTATGTGGACTGCACGCTAGATGGGACTCGGTGTCGCGCCTTGATCGATACTGGCTCCACCATCTCGCTTGTGCGCCCCGGTCTCTTACCCGGCACGCTGGTAGCCAGACCCAGAGGCTGGGAAAAGACAAAAACGCGCATCACAACAGTTACCGGAGAGCGAGCGGAACTGTATGGACAAAAGGTGGTGTGCGTGTGCATCAACGGTGAGACGGCGAGCCGCCGGCTTTGGTTGGCTAGCATTCAGGATGATTGCATTCTCGGCCTGGACGTGCTAGAGAAATGGGGGGCTGTGGTGGACATTTCCCGGTTCACACTACACTTAGGGACGAGCAGCGTAGTGTTGCACACGGCGGGGAAAACAGAGCATGAAGTGCGGAGAGCTGGCGCGACGAATAACTCTCCAACTCGCTCCACACAAGCCCGCAGGAAGCAAACTCGCAAAGAGTGCTCGCCATCCAAGACTCCGCCCCTCCCCACACAAGCCCGCGAAACTCAAGCCCGCGGAAACAACAGGTCTCATCCAGGTCCGCTTGCTGAGTCTCCGCCCCTCCCCACACAAGCCCGCGGAACTCAAGCCCGCGAAAACAACAGGTCTCGTCCAGGTCCGCTTGCTGAGTTCGCCACTGCTCAGCTCACGCCCACTAGAGAGGAGCCAGGAGCGCGGGTTGAGCAATCACCACTCTCCATTCAGAGAGCGCGGCCCTCTGTAGAGACAAGGCAAGCCGTAAATGAACTCTGCACTCGTAGCTGTGAGGGGCTGAGTGAAGCACAGGGTAACCAGGTGCGGAGACTACTAGCAGCGTACACCGACATATTCGCTGCAAGAGATGAGGACTGCACCCGAACGAGCCTGGTCCAACACGAGATCGACACCGGAAATGCTCGGCCCATCCGACTTCAGCCTCATCGCTTACCGTTCGCCAAACGACAAGCAGCTGAAGAAAAGATCAAGGAAATGGCCGCGGCAGGAGTGATAGAGCCAAGCAGTAGTCCCTGGGCTGCGCCGGCTGTACTCGTCCGGAAGAAGGACGGCTCGTGGCGGTTCTGTGTTGACTACAGGCGCCTCAACCAGGTAACCCGGAAAGACTCCTACCCGCTCCCCCGCATTGACGATGCGCTGGACAGCATTGCCGGCTCCTGCTGGTTTAGCTCGCTGGACTTACGCAGTGGCTACTGGCAGATTGAACTAGCCCCGGAAGCTCGGCCGAAGACAGCGTTTACCATCGGGCAAGGGCTGTGGCAGTTCCGGGTACTTCCGTTCGGCCTATGCAACGGGCCAGCGAACTTTGAGCGGCTGATGGAGCGTGTCCTGGCGGGCATTCCACGAACATGCTGCGTGGTTTACCTGGACGACATCCTGTGTCATGCAACAGACTTCACCGGTGCCATAGGACATCTGGAAAAGGTGTTCGACGCCATACGGGGTGCTGGGCTCAAACTGCACCCGAAAAAGTGCCACCTGTTCCGGAGGCAAACCGGATTCCTGGGCCATGTCGTGGGGGCCGCCGGAGTGGCCACCGACCCAGCTAAGGTGGAGACGGTGAGACGTTGGCCTGTTCCGCGCGATGGTGCTGAGCTGCGGAGCTTCCTGGGCCTGGCGTCATATTACCGGCGTTTCATCCGGGACTTTGCTACAGTCGCCAGCCCGCTGCATCATTTGACGCACAAAGGCCAGCTCTTCGAGTGGACGCGAGAGTGCGACGCGGCATTCCGGCGGCTGCGGAGGGCGCTATGTGAGGCCCCAGTGCTTGCTTTCCCTGACCCTCAACTGCCTTTCATCCTGGACACCGACGCCAGCGACGTGGGCGTCGGCGCCGTCCTCTCTCAAGCAGGCGAGCAGGGCGAGCAGGTGGTCGCATACTTCAGCCGCTCACTGGACCGAGCGGAGAAGAACTACTGCGTGACCCGCAGAGAACTGTTGGCTGTGGTGGTGGCAGTGCGCCATTTCCGAACCTACCTCTACGGCAAACGGTTCCTGCTGAGAACGGACCATGCATCGCTCACCTGGCTGCTGAACTTCAAAGAACCAGAGGGCCAGCTGGCTCGCTGGCTGGAGGCGCTCCAGGACTACGACATGGAGATTCGACACCGGGCGGGTCGCCTTCACGGCAACGCGGACGCCCTGTCCAGGCGTCCGTGTGCAGCAGACCAGTGCCAGCACTGCCACCGGAGGGAGGAGAGGAGCCTGGCCGCGGCTCAACCGGAGCCCGCTCGTCGGCTACAGGCTGCATCACCGCTGGCAGAGAGAGAGAGAGTCGCTGTTGTCAACGCTCACCAGCGTCGCGCCAACGAGAGGGTCAACGCTCGCCAACAGCACGCCAGCGAGAGACTCAACGCTCGCCAGCGCCGCGCCATCAAGAGAGCCACCGCTCGCCAGCTTCACGCCAGCGAGAGAGACAACACACCGCAGCCCAACGCCACAACACAGCACTGCAGAGCGGCAGCTGAGGCCATGGACGCGCAGTCACCGGTGGACGTGATGTCGAGGGAGGAGATCCGGAAGGCGCAATCGGATGACGCCACGCTTGGCCGAGTGTGGTCATGGATCGAAGCCGGTCAGCGACCGCCATGGACTGACGTATCAGCACTCGATCCAGAGACCAAAGCGATTTATTCACAGTGGCCGGGAATAGTAGCACGTCAAGGACTGTTGTATAGACACTGGCGAGCCCCCGATCGACAATCTGACATTTTCCAGTTGCTGGTTCCTGCTGGATTACGAGCCCGTGTACTGGAACAGGTACATGGGGCTGTGGGGGCGGCTCATTTCGGCATCGCAAAAACTCTTCGTCGGCTGAGAAGCCACTTCTATTGGCCGGGATGCAGGCTGGACGTTGAACTGCATGTTCACTGCTGTGACGCCTGCACAGCGAAGAAGGGCCCCACGCGACGCTCGCACGCTCCGCTGCAGCAATACGCAGTCGGGGCTCCCATGGAGCGGGTAGCCGTCGATATCATGGGCCCACTGCCAGTCACAGAGCAGGGAAATCGCTACGTGCTCGTAGCTATGGACTATTTCACTAAGTGGCCGGAGGCGTATGCAGTGCCAGATCAGAGCGCCCACACGACAGCGGACAGACTGGTCACTGAGATGTTCTGCCGGTTCGGGGCACCGGAGGAGCTCCACAGCGACCAAGGGCGGAATTTCGAGGCGGAGGTGTTTGCTGAGGTTTGCCAGCGCATGGGCATCCGGAAAACGAGAACGACACCTCTGCATCCACAAAGCGACGGGCTGGTCGAACGGTTTAACCGGACGCTAGCAGTGCAGCTGGCCATATTGGCCGACCGCCGACAAAAGGACTGGGACTTACACTTGCCCCTGGTGCTATGGGCATATCGCACAGCGGTGCAAGAGTCAACGAAATGCACACCGGCAGCTCTGATGTTCGGGCGAGAGCTACGCACGCCGGTGGACTTGGTGTTCGGTTCGCCTCCGGAGGCGGAGATTGGAGGTAAGCCAGGGCTGGAATACTACAAGCAGCTACGCGAGAGACTCAAAGGAGTACATGAGTTGGCCCGGCAGGCTATGAGTGAAGCTGGAATGCGTCAAAAGCGAGCTTACGATACGCGCTGTCGCGGCCAGGAGTTCCAGACCGGCGATAAAGTGTGGGTGTACTGCCCGGAGAGAAAGAAAGGCATTTCCCCGAAACTCACTAGCCAGTGGGTCGGGCCGTGCGATGTCTTAGAGAAGCTGTCTGATGTGGTCTATCGTGTGAGACTGATTAAGCGTCGGAGAGTTGTGGCTCTCCACCGTGATCGACTGGCCCCGTATCGACCCCTGGCCTCAGCTGAGGGTCGTGGAGACTTTGACACTGACTCTGTGGAACGTGGTGACAATGGAGCTGTGGCTCTAACACCGATCACCGTGCAGCCTTCACCGGAAGTCACCGACGCGACAGCGGGGCGCCCACAAAGACAGCGTCGCGTCCCAGCCAGGCTCATGGACTGACGTAGGGTAAGACTTGAGTCAAGGGGACATGGACTAAGTCTCGGGGGGCTGTGTAATGATCTGAGCCTAGCTGTATGACTGTACTCCCATAATGCTGTGCGTGTGTGTGTGTATAATGTTGATGTTGGTTGTAGTATGAGTAGTGGCGTTTGCCTTGTTGTGTATGTGTTAGCTGGTATGGTCTTTCTTTGTGTTGTACCTCATGTGTTTACCCCGTGTATTGTATGTGACTACCCTGTTTGTGTATCGTGCTTGTTTAATTGACCTCCCTTGTGTTGCCTGTTTTATGACGTTCGTGTTATTGGGTGCGTAACCAATAAAGACCATTTTGAGACAACCTTACAGTTTGTTACACTACATTAGTAGTCCAAAAGTGTGCTCCTTAGCAAGTTAACTAACATAACACCGGCTTGGTACTTCACATAGTTGCATGCTGCACCTACCTATTAGCAAGCTAATTTTGTAGCATAAATGTATGTTCCCTAGCCTAGCCTCTAACATAATAACAGCGGCACCAAGATTGCTAAATGAGCTTCAAAGCTACTTCAACTACTGTATCCCTTCAAAATAAGTTATTTAAAAGATGCATAGCCACTGAATTACCTATTACGAAGCTAATGTATTACAGTAAATGTATGGTCCCTAGCCTGGCAGCTAACATTAGACAAATATGGAACCAAGTCAACTAAAACGTAAAAAAAAAAAAAAAAAAATCCAAGGTGCATTCAGATTCCACTCGGAATTACTTTATTTTACAACTATTTTACACACAAAAATATGCAAGGACCTACCTTTATTGAGATACAAGTTGGTGATCCACTGGTTGTTTCTGGAGGGAAATTTCTAAATGGCAATGGGAGAAGCAGAAGACTCACATTGATGACATCACAAGGCTGTGATTGGTTAAAGAGTTGTTGGTCCAGGACCGTCTTTAGAATGTTGGTCCAGGAACAACTGTTACTTGAACAAATCACGGTCACCAAAACCACCACCACAACCATAGCCAGGGAGTTCAGGGTCCTCTCTAGTGCTAGACCAGGGGTTCCCAAACTACTTTTCAGCCTGCGACCCCCAAAATAACAGTGCCAGTGACTTGTGACCCCAACCCAACTATCCCCTGAGGTGATAGAAGTATACAAATGTTGGACGCTAATGTTGTTAATCTGTCGTAATCACAGGATTATATAGGGTTGTTAAATCATTTTCAGAAATGTATATACATTTCTGAAAATGATTTAACAACCCTATTTATATATATATATATATTTATAAACATTTCTGAAAATGATTTAACAACCCCTGCTTGCTGTCTCACGAAGCCCACTTTGGCACTTTGGGAACCCCTTAGCCAAGTAGCCAGCACAGAATGATAGCACTACCACCACACTGAGGAGGAAGGAAGTCAGCCAGGGCCAAGTGGAAGAGGAGGATCTCAGCAGAAGACACAGAGGGCCAGGCAGTTAGATTTAAATTTAACACCACACGATATCTCCACTAGATGGCAATATTACTCTTCATATAGTCATCGTGTAGTATCCACACATTTTGAATGAGGATATTCTGAATTGGTTGCTTCCATCAACAGCATTTAGGCTACGATTGCAAAATTGAATTGAATTTGAGAATTTGAAATTGAATTGAACACTGACAGTTTTGACATTTCTCAGTGAATTTTATGATGCATGTAGATTGTGTTTCCCTCATGATGTTGTTTTACTCTTAGTTGGAACAATGAACCCAGTTGTAACCTGGCATAATAACAATAGTCCAGATGAATTGGTCCTATCAGCCATGCAGAATTACCTGCCAATCTTTGTCAATTACAAATGTGATCTGGTTGCATTGACACACCCCTATGCGGAAGTCTTTCCTAAGCTGTAGGCTAGTCTACACCGAGTTCAGAGGAAACAAAACTGAAAGTAGATGGTGGCTTCAGAGGTTCCTGAAGTGGTTTTTCGTGCTCAGGAAGAATGGCAGAGGCTACTTCGATCAACCAGGACATTTTTATGTGTCCGATTTGTTTGGATCTACTGAAGGATCCAGTGACTCTTAACTGTGGACACAATTACTGCACGGGCTGCATTAAGGGCTGCTGGGATCAGGAAGATCAGAAGGGAGTTTACAGCTGCCCACAATGCAGACAGACTTTCACTCCGAGGCCTGTTTTAAACAAAAACAACTTTGTTGCTGAGCTTGTGGAACAGTTCAGGAAGACTTTAATTCAAGGTAGGCCTACTGCTTCTCCTCAGTGTTTTGCTGGACCTGGAGATGTGGAGTGTGACAGCTGCACCGGGAGAAAACTTAAAGCCGTCAAGTCCTGCCTGGCGTGTTTGTTGTCGTACTGTGAGACTCATCTCCAGCGCCATGATGAACTCTTCTCAGGGAAAAGACACAACGTGGTTGATGGCACAGGTCAGCTACAGTACAAGATCTGCACTCAACACCAGAGGCTTCTGGAGGTATTTTGTCGCACGGATCAGAGTTGCGTCTGTGTGCTATGTCTAGATGAACACAAAGGCCATGACACGGTCTCCGCTGCAGCTGAGAGAACGGAGAAACAGGTAAGTACCGGGAGGGAGTTCAGGTGCAGATATTTTTAGTGCGACTGCTCACACACCATGGAGAGTGTATCCCTTACAAAACTTACCATTTAATGATAAATCATCAGTGTTGCCACAGTTACCTTGAAAAAGTAATCTGATTACTGATTACTCCTTTAAAAAGTAACTTAGTTACTTTACTGATTACTTGATTTTAAAAGTAACTAAGTTAGATTACAAGTTACTTTATTAGTTACTTTCAACAGCTGCCGACAACACCCCCAACGCCTCAACATAAAAATGATAACTGGTTTTGCCAATACTCACTATACTGGAAGTGCATTTTAACAGCAATGTATAGCAGACATCCCAACCTAACCTACTTAGATACTGAAATTCAGATGTTTGTTCAATAATGTCTAAGTACACCAAATAAGGAAGGCCTATTGATAGAAATTGTTATAGTAAAATATGTAGATTTTTTGTATATTTTTTTTTCATGTAGCCTTGGCAACTAGCCATCTTGTATAGGCCTGAGTAATATGCAAATGAAATTACACTTGTTAAACTCACCTCAACAAGTCTTTTGCAATCATTTAACCCGCCAAGAGCAATGCTAAACTTCCTTTTTGAGGGGCACTGACGCTGCCATGACGCTCCTGTTCCTAGATATACTGACTGAACTGATTAATTATGTTTGGGAGAAAAGAGATATAAGGACACTTACACTGAAAACTGATTGGTTGATTTAGCAAAACAGACCACGATGCTCTCTGTCTTGGATGCGCTTCAGGCACAAACGCACCACTCCTCTGTCTCTCCCTCTCCGTTGCGTGCGTGTTAAGCTCATATGCACACGCGATTTGAAGCAAAGATTCTAGAATCTTTGATTTGAAGTCCGGTCTGGCTTGCGTACTCTTGTACGCTCTAGGTTCCGGGAGATTTTATGTAATTTGCGGGCGTCAGGAAGCCGCTATCAATATGTGGGAGACTTGGGATGTCTAGCTAGACAGCACTTTGTCGCCGGCACAGAATGTACAATGTACCTTAATGTTGTCATGTTTAGCTGAGACAAACTCAAAGTAATGACTGATGAAATGTGCATCTCTCTCTCTCCCTCCATTGTTGTTTACGTTTGTGTCGCTGCATGGTTTTACACGTGAATTGTCCTCATGCTGAAAACATGAGCATAGCCTAGGCTACATGACATTACTGTAATCCCCAAGACAAGAAGAAAGCAAAGAATATATATTTTTATTAAGGAAAATGACAAAAATAGTAACGCACAGTAACTTAGATAAGTAACTTTAATCTGATTACTGGTTTGTAAATAGTAGCGCGTTAGATTACTTGTTACTGAAAAAAGTGGTCAAAATAGACTAACGCGTTACTAAGTAACGCATTACTGGTGTTACTGGTCTGTACTTCTGCGTTGTGTCTTTTAATGAAGAATTCCCAGTTGGTGGAGAAAGGTAGTTTATTCCTGCATCCAGTGGTTAAATTGGCTTTTGTAAGGAGGGGGAGCCCTTATTTACGGTGAATGGTCATCATTCAAAATCGCGCCGTAAAATGACAATGTGTTTTTACACCAAATGGGCTCTTTTTCCAGTATTAATGTAAGGTAGGACTACTATTGTTTGGGGGGGGGGGGGGGGTTGGGGGTCCTCCCCCAGAACATTTTTAATTTGTTTGATGTGATTTCCTGTAATCTGGTGCATTTTGGGGATGGCCAATACTAAATTCAATCAGATTCATAGGCTACATCCTGATTTGTTGATATTGAGGCAATGATTCCGTGCAAAGGCTTGGGCTTCAGGGCCCCCTGACCCCTTGGGCCCCTGGGCCTGGGCCCGGTAAGCCCGTGCAGTAATCCATCCCTGGCCTACTTTATTGTTATTTTTACCTTTAATGTTGTGCCTCTCTTTAGGGTTTTTCTACTAAATGCATATTTCTATAGCCTACTTCAAAATGACTGATTCTGCACAGTTCTGGGTTTACATCTTCAATCTCTACCACCCCTCAAAACATCTTCCAGGGTCCGTTTCATCGTTATAGATCAGGGGTGTCACTAGGCCTAAACTGCACTGGGACACAAGGCCCGGGGTCCGGGGCATGCTCCCCCGTAAGAACATTTTGTATATTTTAATGTTTAAATGCATCAATCTGGTGCACTTTCAAAAGAAATTCAGAGGTTACACTTAATAATTACATAATATTACATAAAGTTATTATAAAATATATGGATGGAAATATTTGTGCTGTAGCCTAAAGTATTTTTCAGAGTTCAGAGTTTTAACCATGCACTCAAAAATAGTGTACATTTCAGCACTCCATGAAATTATGCAGTAGCCTGTAGCAAAACAACCTGTGTTGTTCAGCTAGTTAATCTAAGGCTTAAGCTAGTCATATTGGTTATTGAGTTATATTGGTCATAATGGGCATCTATACATGCTATATCTTCTTTTTTTTCAGGACAGTCTGGGCTACCCATATCTGGGAAAGTAGATGTGATAATATTTGTCTTAAATGCAATATGTCTTATGTCAGCCTTTTTTATCAAGAAAAAATAATTTGCGTCTCATGATTTTTTCCCTCATATTTTTGCATTCATGGCATAAGGAAGCATTATATTATATTAGTATATTATATTATATTAGGCTATATATTATAGCATCTGGCAATATAACAAACATGATGGTTGGATACTCTGGCTAAGCAATTTACAGAAACGTTTCTACTGACATACTGTAGGCTAAATAGTTTAGATGAGAATACATTATAATTTTGGCCCAAAGTTGGAGACCATGTAGAAATGTATTGCAATTTAAAAAAACGCATTACTCGGGAACCGCTTGTTGTATGCGTTATATGTATGCGTTATATCCTCGTATTCGGCAAGGTCTGCTGTTTATTGTGATACGGTTCGCCTTGTGTTGAGTGAATAGTTTGTGCAGAGATGTGTGCAGAATGCAAATATGACTAGGTCTACATTTCATTACAAGTTCAATGTTAAGTTTCTCGCGAACCATTTGTCACAGCCACTTGGCGTTAATATCATTGGACAGCTTAGATTCCGCTCGTTCACGTGACATCTGTGTGACGAGTACACCGCGAGAAATTAAACCTGAACTTGAGATTTTACTGGGCCACGGAAGTTCAATATTAGGCTAGTCTTGCTAATTATTCAGTCTCATATGCCATGTATTTGCCAGGAGATGAAAAATAATTCTAGTGGAATAATAATATTTGGTGCTGAAGGAGACGGAGCTGAGCTCCTGCAGGGTGTGTTGTGGACCTGAGGAGGCGGAGCTGCGCTCCGGTGCGCTCCGGCCCAATTTAACCTCTGCCTGCATCTGCATAAAAGGTCATCAATTCAACAGTGAGGTTGGGGAAACCAATTGGAGTAATCCTGCAGCAGGGTAAAGCTCTTCCTGCTCACTATACTACACTTAATATTAATACATTTAACGCTTCTACTAGTATGAGGTGTGTTAAGAAAATAAATAAAATAAATTCCAAAGGGAAAAATGTATTATCAAACATGAATGTGAATGTGTGAGTGTATGGCTGTATGCAATGAGAGATATACTTTTAGTTCTATCTATTATCCAAATATATATATAGAAATATATTACATTGTGATCAAATAGCTTAGTACAGTAATACAGAAAATATACAAGTCTCAAAACTATTCAAAATTAAAACAAAAATGACATAGGCTACAACATGCAGGAAAAACATTGCTTCATCCACTTTTCAATGTAAGAATGCGCAAACAGCGCTCATACAAAGGTAAAGGCTACACAATCTAAACTATACATCTGATTGGTTACCTGCATAAAAGGTCATCAATTCAACAGTGAGGTTGGGGAAACCAATTGGAGTAATCCTAAACAAAACTAGATGTACCGCAGAGCGGTACAAAATATGACCGCCGCCCAGTCCAGCACATTTTTTCCACAAAAAGAAATCACGCTGAAAGGCCTATATGATTCTAACTGTCTCACTAAATTGCATTAGCCACACTCAATTCTCACTGGTATCTGCTAGACAACAAGTACCAAAACATGATTAGTTCATAGATTTCACATGTAAAATTCATTTTATACAACCCCACCTCCATCTTGCCTGTTTATAATTCTGAGAAATTCTTGATTGTTTGTGTTATGTTTATGTTATGTGTGTGGGTGTGTGTGTGTGTGAGTGTGTGTGTGTGCGTGCTTGTGTGTGTGCCTGCGTATGTGTCTGTGCATGGAAGCGTACATATGTCTACTGTGTGAGTATGTGTCATAGGTATGATTACTGTGTGTGTGTGTGTATCTGTTTGTGCACATGTGTGCACATGAAATGGGTTAACATGACCCCTGGAGGCAAATATACGGAAAAAAATGGTCATCCTAGGCCCTACAGTTCTCAAGATATTCACAGAGGACTGTGTCTGGCCTACCCTCCTTTCGGGGGGTCCAGTCCAGCGGGGGGGCTACAGATCAAAACGAAAAATGACGGTTCCATGCTATCCATGTGGGGGTACATGCCCACCAAGTTTTGTGTACCCCGGTCTTTCAGTGTCCCGGGAATCCTTGTTGGTGTACGTCACTAAATGTACACATAAATTATTTGATTGTAAGGCCCCCCATGAACGAAAGTACACAAAACTTGGCATGCATTTGGAGGGTGTCATAATGACCCTACACTTTCAATTTCGTGCAGTTTTGACCATGTCAGCCAGAGATATTGTGATGAAAACACCTAATTTTTTGCTTTTTAATTTTTTTACTAGGTGGCGCTATACATGAAATAAGTGGTAATGGGATGGGTTGACATGACCCCTTGAGATCAACATACAAAAAAAAGGTGGACCTCCTAGGCCCTACGGTTCTCGAGATATTCACAGAAAACTGTCTCCGGCCACCTACAGGCCAGTTGGTGTATAGTAACATAAATTAATTTATTGTGTGGCCCCCCCATGAACGGAATTCCACGAAACTTGGCGTGCATTCAGAGGGTGTCATAATGATCCTACACTTCCAATTTCGTGCAGTTTTGACTAAGTTAGGTCACAGATACCTGCGATTACTACACCTCATTTTTACTTTTTTGTGTTTAACTAGGTGGCGCTATACATGAAATGAGTGGTTATGGAATGGGTTGACATGGCCCCTTGAGATCAACATACAAAAAAAAAATGGTCCTCCTAAACCCTACGGTTTTCGAGATATTCCCAGAAAACTGTGTCTGCCCTACCCTCCTTTGGGGGGTCCAGTCCAGCGGGGGGGCTACAGATCAAAACGAAAAACAATGGTTCCATGCTATCCTTGTGGGGTTACATGCCCACCAAGTTTCGTGTACCCCGGTCTTTCAGTGTCCCGGGACTCATTGACGGAAATTTGGGCATGCGAAAAAGAAAAAAAAAAAAAAAAAAAAAAAAAAAAAAAATCTGACTAAACCTATATGACCGCCGCTTCGCTGCGCGGCGGTCATAATAAATGTCATATTACAAATATGCCTTTTCAATACAACTGTGCTTCAAGGTCAAACGAAAATACAAAACGAAATAAAAACAACAATACAGTGTACAACATCGCACAAATGCGATTTATAGGTGACCTAATACATAATACTTAAATGGGGAAGTATAGGGCTTATTCAACACAGTGTAAATATGACTTTTAATGTCTTTTCTCTCTGACCCACAATATCACAACCTACCTGCAGCAGGGTAAAGCTCTTCCTGCTGCAAAATGCCCAGAATGCAAAACTGTACACAGAGGCAACAAAATAAAAGTCTGGACCCATTTATGCAGGATTTAATACACCATTTAAATAACTATTTACTAACTCCGTTACACTGGCATCACTGTAAATCATTCATGCAATGCCAATCAGTGGCGCAAAAAGTGGGTATGCGCTATATGCGGCGCATAGGGGCGCAGCTCCATGGGGGCGCCAAAGCGATGGTAAAAAAAATAAAATAATATATTTGGTATTTTCTATATGTAGCTACTCCTGTCCGTTTCTAAATAATTTCAACATTTTAGAGGACTAACAGGCTAGAGTACACAGTAAAATTGACAGTGTTATTAAGTGTTAATTTTTCAGAGACATATTTTTCAGTGTTCATTAGTGTTAATTAGTGTAACTTCGGGAGTTGTTTGAACAAACATGTACACCCACGGTGTAATTAAAACTCATAACTTAGTGTTTTAAGTGGGTGTGAATGTACGAACTCTGGGGTGGAGTCATTTACACTTCCGGTCCTTCAGTTGAGATTTTTGAAAAGAAGATGGACGCCATTGAAGTACAGCGTGGGATAGTAAAAGGTAAATTCATTTGTTCCCTCTACTTCTGTAAGCTAGCATGAAAACTACGACAAATACACAATTAAGTAATGTCACATCACAGGTATATGTTTTCATACCAACGTGTTTTACCTACTATGAAATATTGGTGACGTTAGCTTGGTCGCTAGCTAGTAGCAAGGTCGCTAGCTAGCTCAGAAAATTATTGGTAAAACATCCAGCAAGCTAACATAACTTCGGTGGGTTATAACCTTATCAAATTGAAATGGTTAAGTTTATGTTAATTTGTAATACTTAAACTGTAAACTGACATTAATGTAATATTGGAGTCAACAACGTCTGAAAGTCCTTTCTGAAATTCGAAAAGGCGGTTGGAATTTGAATACCCACTGAGGGAATAGCTCTAACATGCTAACGTAGCCTAGCTGACTAACATTAGAACTAGTTACAGCCAGAACTCCACTGTTCATAGCGATCTAACGTTAGTGTGCTGCCAAATGCTCACCTGGCACAAATTAATCTGTTGACTGACTAATTATAACAGTCTGTCGACTCATTGACGTTTGGTTGAACTGAACACTATTGCTTGCTTATAAAAAAAATTGCTGCTAGCTAACATTAGCTGACACCACGAGGGCATTCGTTTAACTGTTAGGCATTTTACCAAACAGAGGTGTAAGGTAACCGTTAGCCTGGTTGGTTTGGTGCAGTCTCCATTCTCTGTATGGCACTGGTATTCGTTTCTGTTAGAGTCTGTTGGCTTTATTTGGGTTAGATCGATCAATTTCTTTGTTTCCTAACTTATAAAGGGTGCAGGTAAGCCAAAGAGTATAGAAGTTAGCTAGCTTATACTAATTTTAGATATTTGTAGAAATTGTGGTTCAATACTAGCTTGCAAGCACGTGCATAAAGATATTCAGTCCATCAGGCATAACGTTACAGCTGAGCAGAGTAAGAAATGTTAATTCTCTGAAATTATGAGCAGTTTTTTTTATGGATATGGTAATATGTAGACGAGTTTACTGCCTAATAAAATTATTTAAGTTATTACTTAAATACTTTCTTACTGTTGAGTTTTGAGTTTAAGTTATTACTTAAATACAACTTACTGTTGCTTAAAAAGTAGGGATTATATAAACATATTTTAAGACAAAAACACTTGCGGTTGAAACATTTGGTAACCTGTGGTAAATAATGTCAGAATAAAGTTTAGAAGTCCTTTGCTGGTTAGTTGATATACTGCTGATAGTCAAATCATTGTTGTTCTTGTATTGATGTAATCATTTTCTTTGTTTTAACAGGGTCAGCAAAATGCTCATCAATGTCCAGTACCATGGAGAAAAAAGTACCTCAAACTGCAGCCTGGTTTTTCTTTTCTAAGTTTAAATCGAGAAGGTGAGGTTTTATGTGAGTTTAGCCAAAGTCCTTTTAGGCAAGTGCCTCCACTCGGCGGCCATATTGCAACGCTTTTTTTTCCCTTTTTTCTAGCTTGTTTAGACTATGAATCAGCCTGACCATAGGCATGTTTCTTAATGATTTCACATGCACACTTTGTATCCTGGCTGGAGTTAATGCAGATCCTTATGATCCTTTTTAAGAAATACATTTGAAATCAATCAAGGTTCAAAATCCCTGTGCACAGCCCTTTTGCAGGTGCTGATGGTGTGCAGTATAACTATTAAAAAGTCAAAAACTAGTATAAATCGCACACTGAAGGGTATATTTTGTTGACTTTATTTGGCGTGAAGGCTTTAGGTTCACGTTCAAACCTGATGAAGAAAATTGTGAAACGTGTTGTTCACGCCAAATAAAGTGGGTAAGGTTAAAAAAAAAAAAAAGATTTTGTCTTTTGTGAATTAAGTGAAATAAAATCGGAGACCGAATTTCTTAAAGCAGCCCTTTAAGATTCCAATTTTTTTTTCTTGTTCTTCAAACAAGGCACATCAATCCACTGGTGCAAAAGAGAACACCTCTGCCATAGGAGATTCAGCAGAAAAAGGCCAAACAGGTGAGCATTTAAAAGGAGAAATCCTTGTCTGTCTCGTCTCCAAAATGCAGAAGCCTAGCTTTGTGTTCCGGTAGTGTCTCATCAGTGGGCACATTCAATCTTGCAGCTCTGCACTGATCTGGCTGAACGTAAAGTATGTTTATTAGATTCAGTCAGATCTGCTTGCAGATCCAGTGCTGCAAGATCAAAATCCCACTGATTTCATGCTACTGGAACACGAAGCCAAGCAATTTGCTTCCTTCAGATACAGGTCTTGTTATAACCTCTCTGTACACTTTACAAGTTTACAATACTTCTGTTTGTCTGTAGAGACCCTCATCACACAACCACAGAAGTGTAATTATTTTTTGAGCACTATCAGTGGTATTAAATAGCGTTTGTTTTTTGACGTTCTAGCTGCCCCCTTAGCTTTCTTGTTTGTACTCTGGAGTTACACTTTTTAGAGGGTGCATGTAAGTTTTCTCTTTACAAGTGTATCACTGTTATTGTTTCTTTTTTTACGCATAGATGGCCCAGGAGGTTCTGGAGAAGAGTTAAATGGGAGAGGAAATAATGGAGGAGTATAGTAGAGCACCTTGACACACTGTACAAGAAGGCATCTTCTGAATATCCTGGTCCATGGGTATGTTTTGTTTTGAATAAATTAATCTAATTGTATACAACAGTTAGGTCCAGTCAAACTATGAACTATTTTCTGACTGAACGAGAGGGATTCCATGGGTGGGGTTATCTCAGGACATCCCTACTCAGACTTAGGTAGTGCCATTTTTACATTGATCCAATGTTATCGTTCCATTCATTCAAAGTGAGAGAACAGTGTAACATAACATCACAATTGACTGTTTGAGTGAGAAAAATAGAGTGCATGTAATAGGGTGAATAATGTAATGTGAAATAAAATGAAAAATCATTATTGTGCACATATAGCCTCACACAACCTGCCTGCAGAGTGACAAGAAAACCCTAAATTGATGTCTTTTAATCCAGGTATTTGGTAATAGAATTGCTATGTAAAAACAATATTGAACTGGTGATTGTGGGGTTGATAAATGCTATAAGGCAGAACCTTAGCTGTAGGAATATCTATTACCAACTACACAGTGGCTCCATTTTCAAAAAACTCCTGAAGACACAGCTCTTTAGAGAACATCTCCTCTCATAGCACTACTTACAACAAGTCTTGCTGATCCTAGTACTTACCACCTGTCTTGAACTGACACTCAACTGTTTAAAAACAGCACTCACTGATGCACTTATTCTTACTGTACTCTACTGTTTTTAAATTGTTGAGAGAATTGCTTTAAAACTTAAACTGCTACCATGTTAGTCGCTTTGGTTAAAAATGTGTTAGCCAAATCTAATGTAATGCATGTTTAATCACTCTTCCATTTTATAGCTTGTAATGTTGTCTGAATATATCTAATATAATTTTCCTATTGTTTTTAGAAGGATACCAGTACGTAGTCAAAGAAAAAGATATGCACTCGGCATTGTGACTGTTTCCTAATCTCAGGGATCCTTACTCCACCAATGGCTATGTAAGATTTTACTCATTTCCATTTAAGGTTATATATAATAATAATGTTCAACTATTGATCTGGATAATCATAGTTCTTGCCCACATTATTTTGCAGGAACACTTCTACGATGCTGGAAGAGGGACAGGCTATCTGGCATGGCGCCTAAAGCAACGAGCGTCGCAGCGTTTGGTCAAGAACAGCTCGGGAGCCTTGGAATACATGAACACCATGAGCTTTTTAAGGAGGTAGACTTTCTAATGAGGAGACACAGCACTCAAAAAATCCTCCATAGAAATGCATGGGGTTAGTTTGTAACGTATGGTGTTGTTTACATATATCACACCCCCCTCCGTGACAAAACGTGGACATGTGAATACACTGAGCCAATCATGTGGTGTGTTGTGAAGACATTGATTGTGCCAATCATGTGTTGTGATCTTGCCGCTAGAGCAAGATTGGTGTTGTGAAGCCTGCCAAAATAGATGCCCGATAAGTGCCCAAAATGTGTTGCAATATGGCTGCTGAGTGGAGGGACTTGCCTAAAAGGACTTTGGGTATACCCACATGTAACATCACTTCATGGTGCATTATCTGTCTTGCTTATGGAAAATTGGCCCATTATTGCACATCTCTAGTAATAGGTTTGAAGCAAAACACAAGTTTGTCAAATTGTAAAAAATCTCTTGATTATATTGTTTTATTTCTTGTTTATGAAATGTTTACTCAGTGTTGCAGAGCATTTTCATGCATATGTGGTTATGGATTGTGAGGAACACTGTTTTATTGTTAGTCAATGATTTGTATGAGTATAAGGCCTTTGCTCAACAAAATGCTTATGGACCAAACTTTGACATATATATTGTACCTCTGCGCATTGATTTGAGCCATATCATGGCAAATGTTAATAAAAAAAGAAAAGTAATTAATTTGCTGTGGTTTGTTTAATATGTTTATTTTGATAAATATATGGCTCTAGAAACTAATTAATTAATTAATTCATTACTCCAATAGAGTTAATTTTGAAACTCTGATAAGAGTTAATTATGAATCACTGATGGAGTTAATGATACACTCCAATAGAGTTAATTTTAACTCTGATAGAGTTAATTATAAAACACTAGGCTAGTGTTAATATGGCAACACTATGGCAAGTGTTATTTTAACACTGATGAGTGAGGATTATATAAACTCTGGAATAGTGTTAAAATTAACACCCGTAGAGTAAAATTAACACTGCGCTCAAAGCCAGGCTATGCTGTGACACGAAAGTGGATCTGTTTTAGTGTCGCTATATCACCATGGTATCTTATGCTGTCAACCAAACCTGGTCGGGAAAAGGTTATGTGCTAAGTTATAGCTCAAATCGTGTAATCTACCGCACACTGACCAATCAATTGTCTTAAAAACGAAGTTCTCACGTGTAGGATTCTGTCATATATCTTACAGGTGGAGCTCCGCCTCTACTAACATTTTGGGTCTCGAATGCGCTTTAATAGTGCTGTGCGTGCAAATATCCCACTATGGACGTGCATACCATACAACAACTGATGACAATTGATTTATTTGATGTTAAAGGTTAGACACAAAAAATCACCGCAGTGTAGATTAAGCTATCGCTCATGAATGCGGAAGTAATTGTTTTTAAATAGAGGCGGTCTTGTGCGTCTCCACGTTACACGATTGGCCAAAGTCATCCCAACACCGAGAACGCGCACAGATCCGAGCTGAAAGCCTAGTTTGACAAATATATCACATAACTGCAATCGTAGTATCACTTAACGTATACCCCTGAGTCAAGGCTTTGTCAAGCCTCGATATGTCTACATAGCCTAGATATGTCTAACGTGCTTCGTAGTATACCCCACAGTAGGGTGTACTACGAATCTCGATTAGTGGATTAGCGCGGTATGTTGCGCTCAAAGCCAGGCTATTCTGTGATACGAAAGTGGATCTGTTTTAGTGTCGCTATATCACCATGGTATCTTATGCTGTCAACCAGTGGGGTGTACTACGAATCTCGATTAGTGGGTTAGCGAGGTCTGTTGCGCTCAAAGCCAGGCTATGCTGTGACACGAAAGTGGATCTGTTTTAGTGTCGCTATATCACCATGGTATCTTATGCTGTCAACCAAACCTGGTCGGGAGGAGGTTATGTGCTAAGTTATAGCTCAAATCGTGTAATCTACCGGACACTGACCAATCAATTGTCTTAAAAACGAAGTTATCTCACGTGTAGGATTCTGTCATATATCTTACAGGTGGAGCTCCGCCTCTACTAACATTTTGGATCTCGAATGCGCTTTAATAGGGCGGTGCGTGCAAATATCCCACTATGGACGTGCATACCATACAACAACTGATGACAATTGATTTATTTGATGTTATAGGTTAGACACAAAAAAATCACCGCAGTGTAGATTAAGCTATCGCTCATGAATGCGGAAGTAATTGTTTTTAAATAGAGGCGGTCTTGTGCGTCTCCACGTTACACGATTGGCCAAAATCATCCCAACACCGAGAACGCGCAGAGATCTGAGCTGAAAGCCTAGTTTGACAAATATATCACATAACTGCAATCGTAGTATCACTTAACGTATACCCCTGAGTCAAGGCTTTGTCAAGCCTCGATATGTCTACATAGCCTAGATATGTCTAACGTGCTTCGTAGTATACCCCACAGTAGGGTGTACTACGAATCTCGATTAGTGGATAAGCGCGGTATGTTGCGCTCAAAGCCAGGCTATGCTGTGACACGAAAGTGGATCTGTTTTAGTGTCGCTATATCACCATGGTATCTTATGCTGTCAACCAAACCTGGTCGGGAAGAGGTTATGTGCTAAGTTATAGCTCAAATCGTGTAATCTACCGCACACTGACCAATCAATTGTCTTAAAAACGAAGTTATCTCACGTGTAGGATTCTGTCATATATCTTACAGGTGGAGCTCCGCCTCTACTAACATTTTGGGTCTCGAATGCGCTTTAATAGTGCTGTGCGTGCAAATATCCCACTATGGACGTGCATACCATACAACAACTGATGACAATTGATTTATTTGATGTTAAAGGTTAGACACAAAAAATCACCGCAGTGTAGATTAAGCTATCGCTCATGAATGCGGAAGTAATTGTTGTTAAATAGAGGCGGTCTTGTGCGTCTCCACGTTACACGATTGGCCAAAGTCATCCCAACACCGAGAACGCGCACAGATCTGAGCTGAAAGCCTAGTTTGACAAATATATCACATAACTGCAATCGTAGTATCACTTAACGTATACCCCTGAGTCAAGGCTTTGTCAAGCCTCGATATGTCTACATAGCCTAGATATGTCTAACGTGCTTCGTAGTATACCCCACAAACCTGGTCGGGAGGAGGTTATGTGCTAAGTTATAGCTCAAATCGTGTAATCCACCGCACACTGACCAATCAATTGTCTTAAAAACGAAGTTATCTCACGTGTAGGATTCTGTCATATATCTTACAGGTGGAGCTCCGCCTCTACTAACATTTTGGGTCTCGAATGCGCTTTAATAGTGCTGTGCGTGCAAATATCCCACTATGGACGTGCATACCATACAACAACTGATGACAATTGATTTATTTGATGTTAAAGGTTAGACACAAAAAATCACCGCAGTGTAGATTAAGCTATCGCTCATGAATGCGGAAGTAATTGTTGTTAAATAGAGGCGGTCTTGTGCGTCTCCACGTTACACGATTGGCCAAAGTCATCCCAACACCGAGAACGCGCACAGATCTGAGCTGAAAGCCTAGTTTGACAAATATATCACATAACTGCAATCGTAGTATCACTTAACGTATACCCCTGAGTCAAGGCTTTGTCAAGCCTCGATATGTCTACATAGCCTAGATATGTCTAACGTGCTTCGTAGTATACCCCACAAACCTGGTCGGGAGGAGGTTATGTGCTAAGTTATAGCTCAAATCGTGTAATCCACCGCACACTGACCAATCAATTGTCTTAAAAACGAAGTTATCTCACGTGTAGGATTCTGTCATATATCTTACAGGTGGAGCTCCGCCTCTACTAACATTTTGGATTTCGAATGCGCTTTAATAGTGCTGTGCGTGCAAATATCCCACTATGGACGTGCATACCATACAACAACTGATGACAATTGATTTATTTGATGTTATAGGTTATACACAAAAAAATACCGCAGTGTAGATTAAGCTATTGCTTATGAATGCGGAAGTAATTGTTTTTAAATAGAGGCGGTCTTGTGGGTCTCCACGTTTCACGATTGGCCAACGTCATCCCAACACCGAGAACGTGCACAGATCTGAGCTGAAAGCCTAGTTTGACAAATATATCACATAACTGCAATCGTAGTATCACTTAACGTATACCCCTGAGTCAAGGCTTTGTCAAGCCTCGATATGTCTACATAGCCTCAGGGTGCGATTTGTGTAAAAACCAGTGGGGTATACTACGAAGCACGTTAGACATATCTAGGCTATGTAGACATATCGCGATCGGCCCCGAAGCGGAAGGGAGAATCCAGCTGCAGCTGAAGGGTAGAGAAGTCAAGTCAAGTCAAGTCAAGTTTATTTATATAGCGCATTTCATACACAGAGGTCATTCAATGTGCTTTACATAAACAAAACCAAACAATAATAACAAATAAAGATCATAATAAAAAGAAAACATAAAACAAGGTAAAATCATTTAAAAATAAAGAATAATTAGTAAGCAAAACAAAGGCAAAAGTAGTAAAAAAAGTAATAAAAGACAAAGTAGAATAATTATCAAGGCAGATTCAGAATTTGTAACTCGGCACAGTTAGCAGAAAGCATCTGAGAACAGTTTGGTCTTAAGTCTAGATTTAAAACTGGCTACAGTTGGGGCCTTTTTGATGTCATCCGAAAGTTGGTTCCACAGCTGAGCCGCATAGCAGCTAAAAGCTGCTTCACCATGTTTAGTTCTAACTGTAGGTTTTACTAGCAGGTTTTTCACCTGGGACCTGAGAGGACGAGAAGGTGTGTACTGCTGAAGCATGTCTGACAAGTATTTAGGTCCTGCTCCATTTACCGATTTATAAACAAGCAATAGTGCTTTAAAGTCAATTCTGTGACTTACTGGAAGCCAGTGCAAGGACTTAAGAATTGGAGTAATGTGGTCAGTTCTTTTAGTTTTTGTTAGAATCCTAGCTGCTGCATTTTGTATCACTTGAAGCTGTTTAATAGTCTTTTTAAGAAGGCCTGTGAACAGTCCATTGCAGTAATCAACCCTGCTGGAGATAAATGCATGAATGAGTTTTTCTAAGTCATATTTTGACATCAGCCCTCTGAGTTTGGCAATATTTTTGAGGTGGTAAAAAGCTGATTTAGTTATCGCTTTCATGTGGCTGTTGAAATTTAGATCACTGTCAATTAATACACCAAGATTTTTAACAGTATCCTTTGTCTTCAACCCCTTTGTGCCAAGGAGAGTGGCAACCCTAAGTCTTTCCTCATTTTTACCAAATATAATTACTTCAGTTTTTTCTTTGTTCAGCTGAAGAAAATTTTGAGACATCCAGGTGTTGATTTGTTCTATACACTGACACATAGATTCAAGAGGACCATAGTCGTTTGGTGATAGAGCTAAGTAAATTTGTGTGTCATCTGCATAGCTATGATATGAAATCAAATTATTTTGAATGATTTGTCCAAGTGGGAGCATATAGAGGTTGAATAATAGTGGCCCCAAGATCGACCCCTGGGGAACACCACAGGTCAAGGACGTTGGTGTTGAGGTACAGTTTCCGATGGCAACAAAGAAGCTCCTTTCTTGTAGATATGATTTTAGCCAGCTGTTAACTATGCCTGTAAATCCAACCCAGTGTTCTAGTCTGTGTAGTAAAATATTGTGATCAACAGTGTCAAATGCTGCACTAAGGTCCAGTAGCACGAGGACTGATGTTTTACCTGAATCTGTGTTCAGGCGTATGTCATTGGAAACTTTAATGAGAGCTGTTTCAGTGCTGTGATTTGCCCGAAAACCAGACTGAAAGTAATCAAAATACCCATTTGATGTTAGGAAGGTGGTTAATTGATTAAAGACTACTTTTTCAATAATTTTGCCAATAAAAGGTAGATTGGATATGGGCCTGTAATTGTTTGGCATGGAGGCATCCAGGTTATTCTTCTTGAGAAGTGGCTTTACAACAGCTTTCAGTGACTTAGGAAAAGTGCCAGACAGCAGTGATACATTTACAATTTGAAGGACATCCGCCGCTATGAGGTGAAAAACAGTTTTGAAGAAATTGGTGTCTAAGACACATGTGGAAGAGCTGAGATTCTGTACCGTTTTTTCAAGTGTTTCGTAGTCTATCAAGCTGAACTCTGACATCAAGTTTAGTTTCCCTCTGTTTGTTGCTGGTAGTTCAGGTTGTTGAATGAGAAGCAGGCAACGAGGCGATCAGAAGCACCACATCAGCTCGGGATAAACACACACGTATACACACAAATACAGGTATTCTCACGTTCCTTTAGAAGGAGGATAGCGAGCGTCGTATCCGATTCAGTCAGGCTGTACCCCCGGCGGCTCGTTCGTCTCTGGATCGGCCAGTCGGCGTAAATTCCTCCTCCGTTCTGCAGACGTGGGACACGGGGCTGCAAACAATGCTTCCACGCCGAACTCCCTTACCCTCATATCATCAGTCTTAAATAGTCTATTCAATTAGTCCAGGGAGGTAGGGTCTGAGACAGGCAATGCAGTTCAGCTGAGAATGAAGGGATTCTCACATAGGATAGGATCATGGTAGTGGGCGTCAGGACAATAGGGCAATCAATTACTTCAAGTGCACATAGTAATCACACAGTGAATGGCATCAAGCACAAAATCCACTCCCACAAGCAAATACAGACTACTGGTGTCCAATCAAGCACACAATATTGTCAACACAGCAATCGTGAAACACAACTTAAGCACCCCTTATGTCACTCCAAGCCCCCCTTTCCATAAACTACCCCGATCCCAATGACAATAGCCCGACATTTATTGTAGCCTACAGAAAATAAATAGCCTACTATCATACTGTCAGTTAATTGGCTACAGTGCAGTGAAGAGTTTGGTGAGTAAAGTTATAGGGCAACTTGAAGTTTTATGAAAATAATTTACGAACCAGAACATAAAGACCATGAAGCTTCTATTTCTTGCAGCTGTTAAAACACCCGCTAGATAGTTTAAATACCCACCAACATTCGTTTTTGCAGTACAGATTATTTCTGAAAGTTATTTGTCTACTAGGCCCACTAGCTGATTTATCAAACGAGTGCTTTCTCGTTCGTCCTCCGCAAACTACAGGTGTTTCGGTAGAGAGCCATTGAATAAGCGATGCCAAGCAATTTCTGTAACACTTTTTGTGACATTCAGCAAATATCTCCTCATTTAATGTAAGTTCCTTTGGACAACAGGCCTACGTTCTACTCTACGTGCAGTTGTCCTCCATCTCAGTTGCATCAGTTTTCTAATTTTGAAGGTTCTAAAATATGACGATATGCTTCACTGAATCCTTGTCGTTTTCTTTCATTTGTCCAGCTAAATTTTCCATTGAAACTAGCCATTTATGATGGATTACACACTCGACATTCTGAAATGTCCTGCACGATCAAGGCCAAATTAAGTTATCACGCAGCCACTATGTCAGCAGCATGAGTGCTGACGGTGACGGTGCGTTTCTGATGTCAGATTATTATGTAGGCTAGCCTACTAGACTGTTCTCACGTTGCAGCGCTTTACTTATATGAAGTAGCATTAATCAATATGAGGGGCAGAGGGGGATAAATGTTGTCCCCACCGGCGATAAAAATAATTTAGCAGAGGTAGGGATAGGAAAACCAGAGGGGGGGAAATCCTCATGTACAGAATCACACACACACAATGAATAGTCATTTAGCTGACACTCTTATCCAGAGAGACTCACAGTGAACTAACTACAGAAACTACTGAAGCAACATGGGGTTAGGTGCCCTGCTCAGAGGCACAATGGTGGTAGCCCCTGGGATAAAACTCACAACCTTTAGTTGTTCGATTTGGAAGCCCAGATCCCAAACCAATAGACCAGCAGCCCCCACATCTGAAGGTGTTCTGAACCTGCTCTTCCCATCCTGATGAAGATCAGTGCTGCTTGCATGAGTGCATCTCCATCTTCACTTTGGTTCAAGTTAGGTTAGTTATAATGCATTTTTTTCTTTCTCAGTGTCTGATGTCCAGACTGTTTTTACTGAGCCAGTTACCAGGGAGGAGTTCTTAAAGTGTAAGTTGGTCTGGTTTACAAACACTGAGACAAACATGTACACACAATCATTCATTCAAGTATTTGTGAAATCACAAACACACACACACATGCAAACACGCACACACACACATGCAAACACACACACACACGAACAAAAACACACACACACACACACACACACACAGACACAAACACACAGACAGACAGACAGACAGACAGACAGACACAAACACACACACACACACACACACACATACACATTTAATCCTTTTCAAAACAGGTAGTGAAACACGCTAACATGTACACACAACCAATAATACAAAAATGTACAGAATCACAAACACACATACACACACACAAAAGCAGACAAATACACACACTCACACACACACACAAGTATTTGTGAAATCACAAACACACACGCACGCAAACACGGACACAGACGCATGCGAACACACACACACACACACACACACACACAGACAGACAGACAGACAGACAGACAGACAGACAGACAGACACACACACACACACACACACACACACACACACACACACACATTTAATCCTTTTCAAAACAGGCAGTGACACTCGCTAATATGTACACACAACCAATAATACAAAAATGTACAGAATCACAAACACACATACACACACACACACACACACACACACACAAAGCCATAGTTTTGAATAGAGACACTAGAATTTAAAAAAAACAAAAACAAATCCGCACCATACACATATCATATAAACAACACATACACACACACACACACACACACTGTAATACGCAAATACAACACTAAGTGTGTCCTGTTCTCTCTTCTCCTCCATCAGACTCCTGTCACTTCACACTGGATCCAAACACAGCACACAGACGACTCCATCTGTCTGAGGGGAACAGGAGGGTGCAGTGCAGAGCTGAGCTCCAGTCATATCCTGATCATCCAGAGAGATTTGATAAGTGGGAACAGGTGCTGTGTAGAGAGGGTGTGTCTGGACGCTGCTACTGGGAGGTGGAGTGGAGTGGGCAGTGGGTTGGTATAGCAGTCTCATATAAAAGCATCAGCAGGAAAGGATTGGGTTATAAGTGTGTGTTTGGAGGTAATGATCAGTCCTGGAGGCTGGACCTCGACAGCTCCAGCTCCTATTACTACCACAATCGTAAACACACTACACTCCCTCTAGTGGCCAGCTCCAGAATAGGAGTGTATGTGGATCACAGGGCAGGAACTCTGGCCTTCTACAGCATCTCTAACAACACTCTGGGCCCTATCATGACATTCTAAAGTGCATCGTCACTCGTCAAAAGTCTATTCAAATTTAGTAGGATGTCCAGTTCACATTGGGAGGGGTTTCGTTCTCAAAAGTGGAGCGCATGGCGTAACAAGGTGTTCCTAGGTCTTTTAATGAGTCATATGGGTGTGTTTGGGGCGTAACATCATTTTAAACCAATGAGAATGACATCTGTCATTCCCTTTAACGGCGCAACACGCGATATGTCAAATAAATGCATCGGTATTTTGGCATTCAACGGCGCATTTGAAGGAGGCTGCTTGCGAGACCGTATGGAATAGTCATTCTTAAACCATGCTTTACTAAAACCTAGCATAGCCTTCACACATTTGCACTCGTCTATTATTTGAACTCATTGGCAAAGTGAAACTAACTTCACCAAGGAGTCAGTCAACGACATGACCGTTATATCCAGTTACTTTCACTATTGACTGACAATGGGTTACCATCGAAAACAGGCTGGAAAAAGCAACACTTACCCTAATGTTTCTCAAATGACTGAATAAAACAACATTTATCCTGCAGAGGAGTTGCTTATATCTCGTGACAGTGCGTCTTCAGCTGTGCTCTACGTGCTATACGTGTCTCTCGCCTCTCCCATAATCACTTTTAACCGTCATTACCAATTTGCAAATGATGGTGAATAACTACTCATCATGAGATGTACAGTATTTCGTAATATCTTTATTCTAATTATGTTTCCCATTGTAATCGTGCAATTTAATGCTTTGCATGGACGTGCGCTGGTGTGCGTTCATGAATGATAGAAGGATGGTGCGTGCACCTGCCAATATGACTGTTGACATGCGCTCTTAAAATAGCATATGAACAACTCGCCATTGACTTCTGACCAGGTTTAGGTGGTGTATGATAGCGATTTTTAGACAATGCGCGAGTCCCCTCCCTAGGTTGTTAATTGCCACACCCCTGAGCGCAATGCTTAAAAAATAAACGTGCAAAATACCGAATTCAACTTTCCGTGGGTGAATAACGAGTATTACGCCATGCGCTGGTGACCCAAAATACAGCCCAATGACCCTCCTGCACAGAGTCCAGACCACATTCACTCACACACTCTACCCTGGGTTTAGATGTTTTAATGCTGGATCATCAGTGAAGCTGTTGTGATCCCAGACCATGTAGCATACCTGCAAACTCAGAAGGGCTGAAAAAGGTGACACATTTCCGAGAGACGCACCCCCCCCCCCCCCCCCCCCCCGCCCCACAGAAGATTTCAAAAAGATTTTACATATTTGAGCACGTAAATGAAGGGATATCGGGATTAACCGACATTTCCATTACATGCACATAGGTAGACCTGCAATAATGAATATTGAATATTATCATATTATATTATAATAAACGTGCAGTAAGCAGAATTTAAATATGGCTGCATTTGACACTTTTACATATTAAAATGACATAGTCCTAACAGTAGGCCTACCAGCTGTTTTGAGTTAAGGCCATGTTTAGCCTAATTGAATAACTTAATGATGGAGAAGATATTTTCAGACCTGCCATCCTTGAAGAAATGTCAGTATTACCTCAAACCAGGGAAAACACATTGCCCCCCTTGGCCTTCATGTATGCAGCCAAAAACAGACCAAACAACATACATGTTGACAATCTGTTTTAAAGCCTAATCCTTATCTATAAAAATCACAGGTGATGATAGAAAGGGACTGTGGATATCCATTTTCTGGTCTCTGTTCTAGCATGTCTGGTTTATTAGTACCTCTTTTCAATCCATTATTATTTGATATTTTTTTGTGAAGAAATACATCTATCCCTCAATTTATGTTGGTGTCTTTCTGCTCCTCTCGTGTCTACTGAGGCTGCGATGATCACATTCCAACTAAAGGGGCGGGTCTCAGCAATAGGTGCGTTATGTCAGTCTACTCTAGAAGCCTAGGTCTCGCTTGTTTGCGCGCTAATTATCAAGAATTATGATCTATATGCTACACAGAAAACAAACAAATTAAACACCTATCACTGAGCAAGTCAAAATATTTTGCTAGGTCCACTTTCAGATTTGTTGCAAATAACTACATTTGGCCTTGGAAAGGTCTGCGCTCCCCGAGAACGTCATGTCTAACCATCATCGACACATGGAAAATATCATGCTAAATGAAATAACTTGTGAACAAGCAATAACTTTCCAAGACAATATTAAACTATTAAGCCGAGCTAAATTCACAATCGCACTCAGTGCAGTCGTTTTGTTTCGCAAAGCAATTAAAAACGGCCAGATGCGAGAACGTGAATTTGCGAGTAGGCCTGAACACTTGTTAACCTCACCTCAGCAAGTCTTTCATTTAACCCACCGAGGGCAAGATAAAAGTATCCTAACAATTTGATGTTTTACCTTGAGTTTATAGTCAGAGAGAGTGTAGCATGTGGCCCGTGTTTGTTAGCTAACATTTTCTTTTTTTCCTTGGTCATATCGCTGCTGCAGGCCATACTAGCAGGCAGGCTGCGTAACAGAAAGTGAGAGATAAAGCCCGCCCTCAGAAACAACTGATAGGCAGGTCTTCAAAAATAGCACAGAGGCCAATCACTTGCCTATCAATCTCGCATGAAATCGACGATAGTGTCACTCCAGACCCCCCCCCCCGAAAAAAAAAACTCTTCGGATCTACACGATTCACATGAATGACATATTTTGATTCAAAAACGGCGAATTTCGCCGAAAGGTGACTAGTTTGCAGGTATGATGTAGGCCTAATCCCCCACACTCTACCCTGGGTTTTATATAGTATGTACTGGATCATCAGTGAAGCTGTTGTGATCCCAGACCATGTAGGCCCAATCCCCCACACTCTACCCTGGGTTTTATATAGTAGGGTACAACCGGGACGATTGAAACAGGGGACGAATGAAACATTCCGGTTTTCTCCGAGTGCAACGATGGTAGCGAGTCATCATTTGGACAAAACATAGAGCATATTAACCGCCGTTGCTCAGCCAAATGCCTTCCTGTTACGTCCTGGTATCACGGAGTTACAGGCGATAAACGATTTTTGATGGTCACAAGTTTACATCATTAGCGGTTTATTTTTTTTGATTATTAAAGAGTGTTTTTCATTTAAAGGTTTGCCTTCATGCTTATTCAGTAGAGCATTTAGTGCTCTCCCCAATCCCAGACGTTCACATTGCATGATTGTTTGTAATGGATGCAAAACAGCCTATAATGCTAGATGTCTATGGCGGGACGATTGAAACACCTGTTTCATTTGTCCCGACCAGTAAACCACATTTATTCTAAGTCAATGCACACATATCTGTGTTTATACTATATTTTATGCAGGTGAGACATGGAAAAGTAGTTTTACAAAGATGCAAATATATTTGGGGCTATCAGGTAGGGGGTCGAGTTTTGCCATGTTAACCTATGGAGACCGACGGCCTGTCGGTCATGAAGGGCACTTATTTGGATGTGTGGTGGCTTTAACCACGTAAAAACAGAGTGAAATAACATTTTGTACTATAGAAACATTATATAATTCGAAACATGCATTATTCTAGCTATATTAATGGTAAAGTGCATGCTATTTCCATAACCGCGAGATAAGCGCTTTACCATGACGTCAATGAGTTGTTAACAGACATGAACCAAGACATATAGCCCAGCAGCAATCTATCTAAAATAACACATACTTGAAGTACCATTCATGATATGTTGTCAAATATTGAAATTGTGGGAAGTTTACATTATTTAAGCTGTATGTTTCATTCGTCCCCCATGCTGTTTCATTCGTCCCAGCCAGGAGGGACGAATGAAACAAAACGCACGTTCGACTTCTCCTTAAATAACTCTTGAACGGTTTTGTTCAGAGCTGTAAATGCAACTGTATTCGACAGAAGATAGATGTAGGTTGCTAGAGACAAAATATTAATTTTCAGTGTTTTACGATGTCTTTGTAAATTACATTTAATTAAGAAGTGTTTCATTCGTCCCGGTTCTCCCCTATGTACTGGATCAACAGTGAAGCTGTTGTGACTCATACCATATACAGCAGGACAGAACTGTAAAGACCCCAGACACATATAGATAGATCCTGTTATCACATCCACACAAACACCCATAAACACATCCCATCTCATCAGCACACATATAAGCCACCACTCACATGTAAGGATCTGGCAGCTGCCTCTCAGCTACCTGAGATTCTGTGTTCTTGGGGAAAACAAAACACCAAATCACTCCCTCATCTCTGGACCCCATCAGATATTACAGCATTATGCACCTCTGGACCTCTGTTGGAACACACATCAGCACACCACACATACACTACTGGGTGGGAAATGTGTTGATGAGCCCAGTGTTTCACCCCCTCTGATCCTCTCCCACAATTAATTTCCTCTCCCTCCCCCAGGTGTTCAGGCCTTTAGTCCCTCTGTGATTGGACACATGTCTGATGGAAAAAAATGTTTTAACAACAATTGCCTCTACATATACGTAGTCTTGTGATATGTATTGGGTTTTATGATGTTTTGTGTTAAATTCACATGTTAATTACAAACTGTTGAAGTACAGAATTTGCTTATCATAGGACATGTGGAAATCACAACAAGAAAGATCATATTGTAACGTTCTCAGTTACTCGGACAGGAAACCACTTTCATAAACCAACATTTATTAGGTACAGCACTTGGTCGCCATTACGGGCTGCGACTTGCCAATATCAGTCGTTGTTTTTCCTAGAACTCCCGCGAACTCCACACAACAGATAAAACACATCACTGTAACTTTTCTGCTGCTCAGGCGTGCCCGCCCCCCCTGCAGCGCCTCTACTGGCAGTTAACATAAAACACAGCAAGGCACAGAGACAACACAATGCACACAAAACATTAACATAGACCCGAACTGCACATCAAAACACACCCAGGACGTTACACTACCCCCCCACCACAAAGTTCCTCGTCCTCGAGGGAACAAACAAAGTCCGCAAGACGCTGGGGTGGCCTCCTTCTCCTTTGTGGGCGTGACACAGGGGACAATGTGCTTAAATCAGGGGCTGGGGAAGTGGGTGGAGACCCGGGGGTCAAGGGGACAGGGTTGCCCCCACCTTGCACCTGCTTCGGTTGCTGACAGGGTTGTGGGGCCGGTAAAGGTGCATGGGGTGGAGAACGTGGTGTTCCGGTGACTTGGGGTGAAGCACTGCCCTGATAGGGTGCCAGTCTGTCTCTATGCAGTGCTACTTTCCTTCCTCTTGGCGGCAGCTGCACCCGATACACCACTTCCCCCATCCGCTCCAACACCCTGCAAGGCCCCATCCACTGGCTGTCAAGCTTCGGGCAACGCCCCTTCTTTCTTTGTGGGTTGTGCACCCACACCAGCTCTCCAGCTTGGAAATGCCTCCCTCGGGCCCTCATATCATAATTACGTTTTTGCCGCGCATTAGCGCTTTCCTGTTGCGCTCGGGCAAATTCATGAGCAGACTCAAGCCGATCCTGGAGCCTTCTTGCATACTCAGGGCCTGGGGAAACAGCAGGGGAGTCAGGGGGCCGCCCGAAAGCCAGCTCTGCCGGCGTGCGGAGTTCTCTCCCCAGCATAAGGAGAGCCGGGGTGCATGCAGTTGACTCCTGGACTGCTGACCGGCACGCCATGAGCACCAGCGGAAGATGCTCATCCCAGTCTCGCTGATGCTTCGAAGTCAAAATAGCCAGCTGCTGACCCAGTGTGCGGTGGAGTCTCTCTACCAAACCATCACTTTGAGGCCGTAATGGGGTGGTGCGCGTCTTTTTTATGCCCAGACGAGTGCACATAGCGGCAAACACAGCGGACTCAAAATTTCTCCCCTGGTCACTGTGCAGCGTGTCAGGCAGCCCAAACCGGCTGAATATGCCTCCCAGCAGGGCACCAGCAACTGTCTCTGCCTCCTGGTCTGGGAGGGCGTAGGCCTCAGGCCACTTCGTAAAATAGTCAATAGCAGAGAGAATGTAGACGTTGCCCTTATCTGTTCGCGGAAGTGGGCCCACAATATCGACAGCCACTCTCTCCATGGGGGCCCCTACTAGATGTTGCTGCAGTTGTGCATGTGACCGACCTGGTGGGCCTTTCCGCGCTGTGCACAGGTCACACCGCCGGCAAAAGTCTTCCACGTCCCTCCGAAGACGTCCCCAATAGCAGCTCTGGCGGAGCCGGCGGAGCGTCTTGGTCACACCGAAGTGGCCTGACCCCGGAGCTCCATGCACAGCCTGCAGCACAGCTGTCCTCAGGCCCCTGGGGACCACCAGCTGCCAACGCTCCTCCCCTGTAGCCGCCTCTTTCCACGCCCTCTGCAGCACGCCATCACTCAGGCGCAGCGCGTCGAACTTGGACCACAGCCCCTTAGTGGCCTGTGAGAATCTTGCCACCTCTTCCCACGAAGGTCTCTGCTGTGACTCCACCCACTGACGCACCGGCTGTAAGTCGGGGTCGACCTCTTGCTGCTGCCTCCATTCCCCGGCACTCACTGTCTGCAGCTCCCGACAGACAAACACCTCAGCCTGCCGTACCACCTGCTGCTGCTCTTCGCACAGTTCATGCTCACGACTGTCCCTTCGTTCGCAATAGCGGCAGCCGTCCGCTGCACACGGGCGACGGGAGAGTGAGTCTGCATTGCTGTGTTGTGCTCCTGCCCTGTGCACCACTGTGAAATCATAGGCCTGGAGCTCCTCCAACCACCTGGCGACCTGTCCCTCCGGCTCCCTGAATGACATCAGCCACTGGAGAGCTGAGTGGTCGGTTCTCACAGTGAAAGGCAGCCCACACAGGTAGTATTTGAAGTGGCGCACAGAAAGTACTACTGCCAGGAGCTCGCGACGGGTTACGCAGTAGCGCCTTTCAGCCTTGTTGAACACCCGGCTAAAATAGGCCACTACCCTCTCTCCGTCAGCACCCACCTGCGACAGCACTCCTCCGACGCCCACCCCACTGGCATCAGTGTCCAACATAAACGGGAGGGAAGGGTCAGCTGGGGCTAGCACAGGGGTATTGCTGAGGGCCCGGCGCAGCTGGACGAATGCCCCCTGGCATGCTTCTGTCCAGACAAACTCTCTGTCTTTCTGCAACAGCTGGAACAGAGGAGCAGCTATGCATGAGAAACCCCGTACAAATCTTCTATAGTATGAGGCAAGGCCCAAAAAACTTTTCACCTCCTTTTGCGTGGACGGGACAGGCCATTCAACCACTGCCTGCACTTTGTCCTGCACAGTGCTAATTCCCTCCTGCCCCACCCTGTGTCCCAGAAAAGTCACCTGGCGCTGCATAAAATGACACTTATCGGGATGGAGCTTCAGCCCGGCATCCCTGATTCTTCCCAGCACGCAGCGTAATGACATCAGGGCGGCGTCAAACGATGGTCCATGTGCCAGGATGTCGTCCAAATAGACCAGGCACTCCTGGCGTGGTATGCCAGTCAGCACCCGGTCCATTAGTCTGGCGAATGTTGCTGGCGCATTGCACAAGCCGAAACTGAGGACCTTAAATTGCCAAAGCCCACGCCCAGTGCAAAAAGCAGTCTTTGGTCTGGCGGACGAGGAGAGGGGAACCTGGTAATAGCCGGATCGGAGGTCCAGTGAGGAAAACCAGGCCGAGCCTGAGACTAGGTCCAGTGACTCGTCCACGCGGGGCAGTGGATACGAGTCTTTCTTTGTTACCCCGTTCAGTGGTCTGTAGTCAGAGCAGAGGCGCCACTCACCGTTCTTTTTGGGCACCATGACCACCGCCGCTGCCCAGGGGCTGTCTGATGGTTCGATGATGCCGGCCTGAAGCATGTTCCAGACAGCTTTGTCACATGCCTCTTGACGTGCCAGTGGAAGCCTGCGAGGCCGACACTTTATGGGGTAGGCGTCGCCAGTGTCAATCTCATGCTCCACCAGCTGTGTTCGGCCGACCTCATCCTCATTCAGTGCAAAGCTGTCCCTAAATTCAAATAAAAGCATCCATAACAGCTCCTGCTGATGTGAGTCCAGGCCATCACGGTTCTCCATCCAGATTTTCCGTATGGCAGACTGCGCCGCCCCCTCCTCTGGCTGGGGCAGCAGGGCCGTGGGGTGGCCCATGCTGATGGAGGCTGGCGCTGCAGGCAGGGGTGCCATGGTGTTGGGGTCTGTCGGAGATGGAGGAGGTTGCCAAGCCATGTCATGGTGGGGAAGTGGCGGGTTGAAGTGGAACTGTGGAGTTTTGGGGGACGTGAGTGTGACCTGGGGCTCTGCCGTAACAACTTCTCGTGCTGGCACAGTGGTGGGGGCAGCAGACGACGGCGTTGTGGCCGCCAACATGATGGCAGGCCCATCCTGGAATCTCAGCGTGCCTCCTCCTAGGTCCAGCTGGCAGCCTGTAGCCTTAAGAAAATCCAGGCCCAGTATGCACGGGTCTTGCACACCTGCCACCCACACTGGATGGCGGACAGCCCTGCCCCCCACAGTCACAGTCATCATGCCTTTGCCTTGCATCGGTGCCAGGCCGCCCGTGACTGTGCGCAGCTGCACAGTGGTGGGCTCTAACTGAGTAGTCCAGCCTGGCACCACATCAGGTCTTATGAGTGTTACTGTGGATCCCGTATCCACGAGGGCAGAGCAGGGGACCCCCTCTACAGTCACTGGGACGTGGCAAAAGTCCCCAACACATGTCCGTCCCACCACTACCACTGACCCCGGGGAAATGTTGTCGTCTGCTTCTGGGGAAAGTAGGGCCTGACTTCCCCGGCTGTGCTGTTGGGCCCCTCCTGTAGACGACGAAGAGGAGGAGGATGAGGTTGGGGTCCGCACAGCCTCCCCTATGCGGACCCCGCACCGTTTCCCGGGCCCGTGGAAGCTTTTGGGCACTGCCTGAGGAGGTGTCCTGGTTGTCCACACCCCCAACACAGCCTGGGTGATGTGCGCGGGGCACGGGTTGTTTGGAGAGACATAGCCCGTATCAGTTCAGTTATCTCAGTTGCCCACGCTGGCTTCTCCCGGCCTGGGCTGGTGCCCATCGCCACTCTAGTTGTAGGCATTCCCTCACTGCGGCTACTTCCAGCTGACACGCCCCACACAATCTCTCTCTCCACCGCTAATTCCAAAGCAGTCTGCAACGATCGTGGATGCTCCAGCTGCACATGCACACGCAGCTCAGTGGGTGACAGAGCTCTGATGAACTGGTCTCTTGCCAACTCACTTTGCACATCAGGTGGCATGTGTGCATATGCTCGCCTAGTAAGGCTCTCTATATCATTGGCCAAGACTCGCAGGTGCTCCCCTGGGAGCCTACATCGACTGCTGAGTTCATTTTTCAGTAGGTCAGGCTGTACACACTGTCCAAAGCGCCTCTTCAGTGCCCCCACTAAAGCCTCATAATCATGCCTGTCTTCTGGGCTAAGCAGCAAAAGGCATTTTAATGCATCGTCTGTGAGGCACATAGCAAGCTGTAGTGCTTTCTCTCCCTCTGTCCATTCACCCGCGTGAGCGAGCAACTCAAACTGTGCATGGAATGCCTCCCAATCTGACTTACCCCCATACTTGGGTGTTTTCAATGGGGATGCGGTGTTATGGGCGGCGCCATGCCTGTTGTTATGGTCCCGAGGCTTCGCACGGGCACCTGCAGCCATGCCAGCATCAGCAGCCATCCTCGCAGCCGAATCCCTAATGCGAGCTCTTGCCTGCTCCATCCTCTCTGACCATTCGCCACTTGCTCCCTCCTTCTTCACATTCGCGTTCGAAAAATACTTCTCCATGCCGCTACGTTACGTCTCACACAGTAGCGCGACTGGTCTGCCAACTTAGCTAAACGGATAGGTAACTACTAGCATATAAATCAGTCCATGAACACTTGCCTTCCGAGCGTAATTGCTTAACTTCTGACACCAGTTGTAACGTTCTCAGTTACTCGGACAGGAAACCACTTTCATAAACCAACATTTATTAGGTACAGCACTTGGTCGCCATTACGGGCTGCGACTTGCCAATATCAGTCGTTGTTTTTCCTAGAACTCCCGCGAACTCCACACAACAGATAAAACACATCACTGTAACTTTTCTGCTGCTCAGGCGTGCCCGCCCCCCCTGCAGCGCCTCTACTGGCAGTTAACATAAAACACAGCAAGGCACAGAGACAACACAATGCACACAAAACATTAACATAGACCCGAACTGCACATCAAAACACACCCAGGACGTTACAATATGATGATTGTGAAAACAATACATTTTGCAGTGTAAGTCTATGAGAAAGAAAACATCAGGGAATATAGCCTTAATGTACAAGTGTATAGTTTATACAGTCCAAGGTAATGTACCCTACCGTCTCCATAGAATGTTGTCCAACAGAACACTCTAAAACAATCTGAACCCAGATCAGAATGTTGAACACATCTGTGTTCTGTGGGAGAGCAAAGACTCACCCTGAGTGCTGCATGTGTGCAGTGAAGCTGATGTGTGTGTCTAAACGTATGTGATGTTGGTGGCAGGGGTAGACGTGTAGGTGATAATGAAAATAAATAATTATGCAGATTTATGTTGGTGATGATGTATCATGTCATTTGTCTTGTCCAGCAGGTTTCAAATTAACATTCATAAACTATTTTGGGAAAGTAACATTCTAGCAAATATATATTTTCAGAAGGACATTAATATCTATTAGGATAGGACTTTTATCTGTTCTTGATATTTTAACCTAAACTGCATTGCTTAATGGCCCATTCCCTCTAGGCATCCAGGGAGGCAAATCTCCACTGGGTAAAAGAAGGTGTACAGGGCATCCTAAATGCACCCAAGCTAGCGACTGTTGTGTAGCATTGAATACTTTCTGTCCACACTGAATCTGTTAAATATGCCCTTCTATTGCATCATGATGAATGAATATTTCTCATATTTCTCATGATTATGAATATTTCTCATTCAAAACAGCAGAGCAACACGAGCAACAGAAATAACATAGAGACGGTTGCATCACGCTGCACTGCAGCACGTTGTGTACAGTTAGGACATTCACACTGAACACAATGTAATGAAACTGAGTTTGTTGCTAACGCTCACTCACATCACATGCAGTTGGATCTGGTGTTAGTCTGAGATGGGATCATGGGCAGGTGATCAAGCCTGGCAGAGAAACCAAGTTAATGGTTCCATTCAATGACCAGTGTTGGGGAGTAACGGAATACATGTACCGGCGTTACGTATTCAGAATACAAATTATGAGTAACTGTATTCCGATACAGTTACAAGTTAAATAGTTGGTATTATAGAATACAGTTACATTGTTGAAATCAATGGATTACATGACGATACTTATCTGTTTCATACACTGTAAAAAAAAACTCTCTGAGTTTACTTAAAAAAACAAGTCAACACATTTCACTAGCTTTTTTGAGTAATTTCAACTTGACAGTGAAGAACTCAAATAATCAAGTTAAATCAACAAATGCTCCCAACTTGAAATATCTAGTAATGCCAACTTAGTATTGTGAGTAAGGTGGACTTACAGTAGGTTAGCAACTCAAAAATTCAAGTTGAATCAAGTGCTTTTAACTTGAAATATCTAGTAATGCCAACTTAGTATTGTAAGTAAGGTGGACTTACATTAGGTTGGCAACTCAAAAATTCAAGTTGAATCAAAAGTTCTTCCAACTTAAAAAAACAAGTCAACACATTTCACTAGCTTTTTTGAGTAAGTTCTACTTGACAGTGAAGAACTTAAATAATCAAGTTGAATCAACTAATACATTGACTCTAACCAAAAACAAGTCTAAATAACAACTCAAAAATCCAAATGGATCAAACAATGTTTTTATTTTTAGCCAGTTTGAACACCCCTGACCTACAGAATTATTGGCACCTCTGCTAACGCTGACTAAAAAGAGGAATATAAAATCATCTTTTGGAAATTGATCTTAATGCCTTAAGTAAAAAAATGAGGGAATATCCAACATTTAAGGACACCAATTTTCTTTGTGAATGAATAATGTATCATAAATAAATAAATGTTCTTCCTTAAAATACAAGGGTCATAAGTATTGGCACCCCATGTCATGCAGGAGTCCGCATAGGTAGGCCAGTGCAGATGGAAGATCCTTGATGTCCTGTAGAACAACAGTCTCTTCCAGGACAATGGCGATATTGGTGACAGTGTCCGGTGCTTTCATGGCGAGGTCGTCTTCAATGACGGTCAAGATTCCAATTTTCATGCCTCTAGTGCTCCTCAGCATCTGCATCCTTGGTGGAAAAGCACAGAACTACATCACTAAAAATGAATTAAAAGACAATGGTTCTCCGCACGTGTGCCTTTTAGCGACAATCTGGTGCAACCAGGCCACGACAGATAATGTATAGTATAAGTATAAGTATATATACTCTTTTGATCCCGTGTGGGAAAGTTGGTCTCTGCATTTATCCCAATCCGTGAATTAGTGAAACACACACAGCACACAGTGTACACACAGTGAGGTGAAGCACACACTAATCCCGACGCAGTGAGCTGCCTGCATCAACAGCGGGGTTAGGGGCCTTGCTCAAGGGCACTTCAGCCGTGCCTACTGGTCGGGGTTCGAACCGGCAACCCTCCGGTTACAGGTCCGAAGTGCTAAACAGTAGGCACGGCTGCCCAATGTAAAGAGAAGGAGAGCCGGTGCAGCTCAGATGTCTTCTTAATTATTTTTTTACTTAAAGCAACACAAAAGAGTTTTTTGAACCTTAAAATAATGTTTCCAAAATCGTTTCAGTGGTTCATCAACTTGTAACAGGGTGAACGGCACTTCTGCTTTCGCTTCGCAGCCCTCTATCGGCTATAACCACACTATGTAAGTTTGCCAGATCGGGTAGCGGATCTGTAGTTCGATGGAATGAGACATAAGAAACTACAAATTTGACTTGCGTTTGATGTCACAATACATCGTACTTTCATAAATCATGCAACATATTCTACCTTGTCTGTGGACATTGTTATTTGTAAAGCCGGTGCTGGATAAACAAACAGCGTGCGTGCGACAGAGGGAAAGTTCTTTGGTGTTGCTTTAAGGCGAGACACTACAGGTGAATAGGGTAACATTTTTAACTAGCAGGTATCACTATGAAACTTTCCCAGTAGATTACTTACATTAATATGAGAAAAAAATTTTTTCTGTAATTTAGTGTTTACATATGCAAATTAGGCAGTATCTAATTAAATATGCGATAATTTGCATACATTTTCATTTGAGTTCCCTAATTGTGAAGTGTTTGTGCTTCCTACTTTTGTGTGTCGCAAAGTTTTGTACAGTACATTGCCAATGCTATGGTCGCAGCCTACAAATGGACAAGTTATAGCTTCACCACGACGTAAATGTCCTCCAAGATGTTTAAAAAAGTCCACTGCACTACAATTACATTGGAATGTACATTATTGACAACTGAATGTAGTTTCGACCTGAGGTGATTTGTCTTTTGCATGGTACCGTGCCAAAATAAATTTGAATGTACCTGAAGTCTTAAAGATGCACACGCACTGGGGGTAGAGGCAGAGCCAGCTTTTTCCCTGGTGACCGTGATGAAGCCTGTAATGGGTCAGGAGGGTCTCTACATCCAGGTGAGAAAATGGACACTTACATTGCATAGCAACAGAAGAGTCTGCAACAACAAACAAGAGTAGAAAATTATTTTTTTTATATAGGTTTGTAGTGCAGTGGACTTTTTTAAGCATTTTGGAGGACATTTACGTAATGATGAAGCTATAACTTGTCCATTTGTTGGCTCTGATCAAGCATTTTTTAAGGGAGCGCGATCGGCGAATGTGGGGTTGCCATTGTTTTATGTGCGCTGGATTCTATTAACATATGTTGCATTAAAATTACATTGCCATTTAATTTTTTTCAACCTATATGCAGCGCCTCTGCAGATCGAGTGGCAGCAGTTGCAAGACATTGCTAAAAACTTTGGGCGGGAGTGAGGTTTAATCAGGGGTTTAGCTTACTCCACAGTGAGCTACAGTAGCTATCCTCGCTGGCATCCAATACAAAGGTATTTCTATAAAGGTGAATATTTTAGGAACATACATGTTTTCAGCAAAACAGGGAAATAGCTAACCAGACAATTATACTATTGCATTGCCTTGATAATTGAGCTATAGCAGCTAATTGAGCTGTACGGCTATCACTAGTTGTGGAATTTAGCCACTAAGATTAGCTAGCAGGCTAGCTTAGCCTAATAGCTACCATTTCAACAACACCACTATTTGCAAGAACGTTCCTTGCTGACATCCATTTTACACAAAGTTGTTCCTGAAAGTGAATGTTTTAGGAACATCCTTGTTCAGCATTACCGGTTATGTCTTCCCAGAACATTGCAAGCTTCTACCATTCAGTCATAACTAGCACTAGACATCACTAATGTTAGCTAGTGATAGCTGCTAACGGAATGTGGGCAGTCAGATCAGCTTAGCTAAAGCAACACGACACCGAGAAAGACTGACTATCATAACAATTGGATATTGGATAAAACGAAATGCCTTACTTACCTTTGACAATGCTGTTGTCATTTGCTCCACGCTGCATACAGGTAGGGAAGGTGTCTGGCTTCTGTCCTCCTGACAAATTCAAGCCGCAGCCCGCAGGTCGCCTTGATACGTTAGGAAACAATGCGCTTGCGTCAACTTGACTAAGAAGTTCAGTGAACTTTGGGAAACTTCTCTCTTATAGATACTTAATTATACAAGTTGAGTCAACTCAGTTTCTTAAGTTTGTTAGGTGAAATTCCCAAATTAGTTGTGAAAACTTGTTATAATGAGTTTTACTACACTATTTGATTTTTTGAGTTCTGTTTAGTCAGAAAAGTTATTTGGCAGTACTAAAGGCAAGTTGTATTTTTTACAGTGTACGTTTGTTCACTCTCTAAATAAATTAAGGCAACTCCATTTCCCAGAAGCTCCTGAAAGCTATGATGAAATTGTTTACATGTTTAAATCCAAGCTGCCGTCTTGCACTAGCCTCAAAACAGCCAGCGCGCATTATGGAAGTGTCATCGGAGACTCTGAAATTACTGTTTGCACAGCAAATTGAGTAAAGTAAGTGGAGGTAACTCCTATTCCTCACAGATCGTGGTTCCTGAAGTCTGTTCAAAGGATATTTTCCCAAGTATTAATAGCTCAGGCTACTTCAGCCAATCGGTTACACGTTTGCTAAGCAATAAGCAAAGCCTAGTTCACGTATTGATTTAGACCTACAGTAGGCTACAATCAAACCAATCTCTAAAAAAAAGTTTTTTATTCTAACTTAAAATAGCTTTATAGATTATTATTTTTTCTAGATCTACATTTACGTTTTAAAATGAATTATATGGTGCAGCCTCTGAAGAATTATTCTTGCGAGTAGGCCTACCATATTTTAACGCGCGGTTTTTGATTGTCATTACGCGATCACGTTCATTTTGAGAGCACTGATATACAGTAGCCTAGCCCATAGTGTTTACATTTACAGGTCATTTGCGCTCCACCTGTCATATGCGCCCCTCACATGTAGCCTAGGGTTGATGCCACCAAAAAATCTCACAGGCACACCTTAATTAGGGTAGACTGAGTACAGTTGAGACATACGTACAGTTGAGACACCTTAAATATCTTGCTTGCACAGCAAGTCCAAGTTGTGATTTTTGCTATGCACATGCGTATTAGTGCCCTCTTTGATCATGGAAAATTTGAACGATACAAGGATCTCCCATCCAAGGATATCGGCAATTTTTTTTTCCAAAGTAAGAATTTCACTTCACCATGCACCTTCGACAATGAATAGCTCATTACACTTATGTTGCTGTTAAACGTAACTGGTATCATTACAAACATTATTCTGTGTATATTTTGGCATATTTTATTGCATTGTGTCATGTAAGGTCGTTGCAAAATCTAGAGAAATGTGTGAGGTGGTCAGCGGGGGGACAATTGAGACACACATTGGATCGATAATTTCTGGCTACGCCCTTAAAGTAGCTTATTTATTTGTTTATTTTAATTAGCCTAGTCGCCTGCTGTAGTTTTAATGGTCACTTTGCTATTTTAAAGTTGTATCAGGTAGCTTAGTTTACTCAGGTAGTTAGTTGACTTTACATTCTCCTATGTGGGCCTAACACTTCAGCCATTTGGAACAGAAGAACACACCAGAATAGGCCTGTTTAGTAGTAGGCCTAAGCATGATTTGATGGCTGCATTCCTACACTTATAAAATGCAATTCAATGCGGAAGTAATCTAAGTATTCAGAATACGTTACTCAGATTGAGTAACATAACGGAATACGTTACAGATTACATTTTTGGGCATGTATTCTGTATTATGTAACGGAATACGTTTTGAAAGTAACCCTCCCAACACTGTCAATGACACTCCATATGACAAACATGTAATGAAGACATCATTTATCATACTAGCTGTGTAGAATCACATTACTCATAACAATTATTTTACATCATTCTACTAACAGACACATCACAATAATTTAACAGCCCACAGACACCTGAGTTATTTTCCAATAATATATCAAAATAAAAAACAAAAAATGGTACAGCCAAAATACATATCAAAACTTCCATCCATTTCCTTACATTTAAATCCCCTATAATCCTTTATTTTGAAAAAATAAACTCTTTCTGCCTCACAGAGACACATACATTTAAAGAAAGCATAAAACACATCATTATAGCATATTAAAGGAGTTGTCCACATTTAAACGCATTACACTTTTAGTCAGATTTAACTAATTGCATTTACATTGACATATATTCTTATAGCAATTAGTGCTGCCGCGATTAGTCGACTTAGTCGACCTAATCGACCATGAAAATTAGTCGACGGCAATTTTTTCAGTCGAAGAGTCGTTTTACTATTGACCGCCTATTTATTTTTGGTCTCACACGGCTGTAATGTTATATTAACTCTATGTTATTAACTCTTGAAAAGTACAATGACTGTCTTTGGATGTTAAACAGGCTACTAAGACTTTGGCATGTTTTAAACCCCACTATGCACGCAAGTGTTAACGCCAGCAGCAAAGCTGCGTGCCTGCCTGCTTTCAGCGCAATTAATTATTAGGCAGAGCTAAGTGGGGGGAGCTAAGCTAGTAGGTTACGCTAGTCCAGACTCTGACTAATATAGTAGTCTATTGTGGAAATTGAAATAAATGAAGTGAAGTGTCTCACGTTGACAACGCAACGGCGTGTCATTACTGTAATGAATACAAAAAACGTTAAACATGCCGCCGCCCGTGATATCAACAATCAAGGTGCGCGTCATTTCCCATGGTCAATAAGTCACGACGCATATTTTTTTAGCGTTCAAGCCAACTGATAAAGTGAAGTAACCTAGGGGCTGTATTTTGGGCTGTATTTTGGGTCACCAGCGCATGGCGTAAAGTTCGTTATTCACCGGCGCGAAGTTGAATTCGTTATTTTGCACCTTTATTTTTTAAGCATTGCGCCCAGGGGTGTGGCAATTAACAACCTAGGGAGGGACCTGGCGCATTGTCTAAAAATTGCTATCATACACCACCTAAACCTGGTCAGAAGTCAATGGCGAGTTGTTCATATGCTATTTTAAGAGCGCATGTCAACAGTCATATTGGCAGGTGCACGCACCATCCTTCTATCATTCATGAACGCACACCAGCGCACGTCCATGCAAAGCATTACAAATTGCACGATTACAATGGTAAACATAATTAGAATAAAGATATTACGAAATACTGTACATCTCATGATGAGTAGTTATTCACCATCATTTGCAAATTGGTAATGACGGTTAAAAGTGATTAGGGGAGAGGCGAGACACGTATGGAGCACAGCTGAAGACACTGTCACGAGATATAAGCAACTCCTCTGCAGGATAAATGTTGTTTTATTCAGTCATTTGAGCAACATTAGGGTAAGTGTTGCTTTTTCCAGCCTATGTTTTCGATGGTAACCCATTGTCAGTCAATAGTGAAAGTAACTGCATATAACTGTCTTGTCGTTGACTGACTCCTTGGTGAAGTTAGTTTCACTTTGTCAATGAGTTCAAATAATAGACGAGTGCAAATGCGTGAAGGATATGCTAGGTTTTAGTAAAGCATGGTTTAAGAATGACTATTCCATACGGTCTCGCAAGCAGCCTCCTTCAAATGCGCCTTTGAATGCCAAAATACCGATGCATTTATTTGACATATCGCGCGTTGCGCCGTTAAAGGGAATGACAGGTGTTATTCTCATTGGTTTAAAATGATGTTACGCCCCAAACACACCCATATGACTGATTAAAAGACCCAGGAACACCTTGTTACGCCATGCGCTCCACTTTTGAGAACGAAACCCCTCCCAATGTGAACTGGACATCCTACTAAATTTGAATAGACTTTTGACGAGTGACGATGCACTTTAGAATGTCATGATAGGGCCCTCTGGGTCACCAGCGCATGGCGTAAAGTTCGTTATTCACCGGCGCGAAGTTGAATTCGTTATTTTGCACGATTATTTTTTAAGCATTGCGCCCAGGGGTGTGGCAACTAACAACCTAGGGAGGGACCTGGCGCATTGTCTAAAAATCGCTATCATACACCACCTAAATCTGGTCAGAAGTCAATGGCGAGTTGTTCATATGCTATTTTAAGAGCGCATGTCAACAGTCATATTGGCAGGTGCACGCACCATCCTTCTATCATTCATGAACGCACACCAGCGCACGTCCATGCAAAGCATTACAAATTGCACGATTACAATGGTAAACATAATTAGAATAAACATATTACGAAATACTGTACATCTCATGATGAGTAGTTATTCACCATCATTTGCAAATTGGTAATGACGGTTATAAGTGATTAGGGGAGAGGCGAGAGACACGTATGGAGCACAGCTGAAGACGCACTGTCACGAGATATAAGCAACTCCTCTGCAGGATAAATGTTGTTTTATTCAGTCATTTGAGCAACATTAGGGTAAGTGTTGCTTTTTCCAGCCTATGTTTTCGATGGTAACCCATTGTCAGTCAATAGTGAAAGTAACTGCATATAACTGTCTTGTCGTTGACTGACTTGGTGAAGTTAGTTTCAATTTGCCAATGAGTTCAAATAATAGACGAGTGCAAATGTGTGAAGGCTATGCTAGGTTTTAGTAAAGCATGGTTTAAGAATGACTATTCCATACGGTCTCGCAAGCAGCCTCCTTCAAATGCGCCGTTGAATGCCAAAATACCGATGCATTTATTTGACATATCGCGTGTTGCGCCGTTAAAGGGAATGACAGATGTCATTCTCATTGGTTTAAAATGATGTTACGCCCCAAACACACCCATATGACTCATTAAAAGACCTAGGAACACCTTGTTACGCCATGCGCTCCACTTTTGAGAACGAAACCCCTCCCAATGTGAACTGGACATCCTACTAAATTTGAATAGACTTTTGACGAGTGACGATGCACTTTAGAATGTCATGATAGGGCCCTATGTGGTAAGACGCGCAAAGTACCTGTAGCCTACTTGTTTTGAACATGCTGATGTTAGGCTCATTTGCAAAGTCCTCAACTCCTGTCGCCTTTCAAAGTCCAGCGTTTTTCAAACTATGGGCCGCGCGGACCAGCACAGGCCGTAACGTGGACATTGCTGGTCCGGAGCCGCGGAGTGAAATTATTCCCGGGGCTTCGTCTGATAATTTGCTGCGTAATTGATCAAGGAACCGCGGACCGACAGAAAAAGAAAACAAACTTTTCTGCAATCAGTATGAATTACTTGCTAATTTGGTGTCATCAAACATAGAGGCATACAATTAAATGGTGGTATGAGCGTTCATTCAATGCGCGAGAGAAACTGAAACCACTTGATAACGTTGGTAGCAAATCTCCAATTCAACCTATTGGAAAGCTATTTAATTATGAAACTACATTTAATAGAACAATGTGGATTTATGCAGCTTCCATAAAAACAGAGCACAGACTATAATACACTATCTAGAGTATTGTATAGTCAAATTTGAATAACGTGGCCAAAAGCTTGTGGCATAATTAAATATGTAAATATTCTTTCCATTTGCCTACCAGTATATGATGCTTGCATGAGGGAAACATCCCAAAACGATGACACCCATATAATTGCTGTTGTTTTGAGAAGTATTTATCATGCAACCATGCAAAAGCAATGGAACTATTCTAATTATATTTTACATTAGTAAAGCAGTCCTCTGATGTGCATGTTTTCAAACTTTTTGTGAACAATGTTAGCACTTTAAACACTGGCTGCTTTGAAGTGCATGTATAACAATATAGCATAACAATAATAATTGTGATGTGATATAATGATAATTTGATGGGGGGTGGGTGCCTTCAAAGAAGTCTATCAAAGGTCTGACATTACTGTAGATCTGAAGGTAGCATTTTATATGGGTGGTTTTTTTTTTTAATACATAATGTTTTTGAACAGTTTACTTACAGTAATACAGCTTCTAACAAAAGTAGGGTGATATATATTTTACGTTTTCCCTTTAGTTGAGTTCAAAATAAAACGTACACAACAAAATAACAAACACTTGATTTAAAAAAAAAATAGTCGTTTAGATTAGTCGACTAATCGAAAAATTAGTCGAAAGATTAGTCGTTAGAAAATTAGTCGTTAGTGGCAGCACTAATAGCAATAGAACAGAATAAAGGGTAGTTTCCAAGGCGTACATTCTGAGATGTTACTGACCACTTCTGGTCAGATTTAGGGAGTTGCCAACCTTGGCAAGTAGCCTAAAAATCTAGACTTCCTAGCAGCAGCAAATGTAATTTGCAGCCAGGGTCGTCTAGCAACTCTCCGTTTGGCTTGCAAGCTGGAAAAACCAAACTCTAGTCAGGCCAATCACATTGTGTATAGAGTCGGTGAGCATAACATAAATGACTGAAGAGTTGTGACGGTTCCGCGTGAAATCCCTGCTTCTTGAAAACAAAGGAGATGGCTGCTGCTGCTGGTAAACAGCAGTCTTTCGAATTGGCTTTGGCCGTGACTCTTAAAGACCTGGAGTTAAGCTTTTATTTGAGAAGAGATCAAAGAATGGCACTGAAGTCATAGCTATAGCGCTATCCTATTGTGTGCAGAGGGAATTTGAAAGACAACCGTTTATCCTGCCCCTCGGATTGAGTCCTGCGAATGGTGAGGTCCCTGACCCAACATCTTGGGTCTGGCTCATCAGGCTACTTGGCAACTTTATAGCCCAAATTCCTTCAGCTCATCATAAGTCTCCATTCATTTACGGGCAAGTGTGTTGCACCTACCAATATGGCAGCCGCGTTGACATATTCCTTCTAATAGGACTCAATGGACAATGCGGCATCGGAATCCATGTTTATATATCTATGCATTCACAGATCACATCCAGTCATGTAACATGTTTATTCCACTGCTTGGTTGAATTTCCCATTTTCCCTAATTTAGAACGTGATGTATGCAGGGTGGTAGCACTTTGTGATGAATGTCAATATTAATACATTTTAGATCAATTCATAGTTGATGGTACATATAATTTCAGTTGTTTTGGCAGTTCCACACCAATAAATGGCTTTAATACACTAAGTGTCAGACATATAAATTATTGAAATACCTAAATCCCCAAATTATACTTGCATAGTTGTAGCCTATTGCATTCATTGTGTCTACACTTGAGATAAATAAGTTTGTTTTTTCTTTTATCACAGACACATATATTGGTAGATGTTTTTTCTTTTCCTTGACATGTTTCGACGTATACTTCCGTCTTCATCAGAAGGTCACACGGTGGAGTAGTGTGACGTGTTTTTATCAGCTGATGTTGTTACGGAGGTGAGATCCACCTGTCAGTTTTTTGACAGGTGGACCACTGCAAACGAGAGAACCATATCATGGATTGGGACAATGCTAGAGTCATTAAGCAGGAGAACAACCGATACCACCGCTGGATAAAGGAGGCGATTGAAATAAGAAAGCGGAGCCCAAAGACGATGAACAGAGATGAGGGAGCATATATGCTCTCCCATACCTGGAGTGCCGTCCTGGGGGGCGGCGGACTGACAGCAGGAGGTGTGGTCCATGATATGGTTCTCTCGTTTGCAGTGGTCCACCTGTCAAAAAACTGACAGGTGGATCACACCTCCGTAACAACATCAGCTGATAAAAACGTGTCACACTACTCCACCGTGTGACCTTCTGACGAAGACAGAAGTATACGTCGAAACATGTCAAGGTAAAGAAAAAAACATCTACCAATATATGTGTTTGTGATAAAAGAAAAAACTTATATATTTGCATAGTCTGTCCTTTTTCAACTGTACCCTCTTCACACACACACACACACACACACACACACACAAACACACACACACACACATAATTAAAGAACATTTCTGGTGCTGGAACACTGCTTGCTTTCTCTTATATTCGTAACACACAGCACCAGTAAATGTGTACATCACTCTACATAACTAACATAACACACATGTTAAAAGCCCCTCTTGCCTGTGCACTGTGTAGAAAAGGGGAGACAGGGAAACAGATCAGTATGTGTCTTTACATCAGGGCCTTGACTCCCCTTATATGCTAAAGCATCTGTTCGCAGATGAACCTTGCAAAACCGGTTTGATGTTCTGTGTCTGAAAAGCCAGGCATCTGAGGCATGCTGAAACACGGCCTTTACCAGAACACATGAGTGCTGTTCTCATATCTCCACACCCTCACATGAGCTGTTCTGATATCTCCACATCCTCACATGAGCTGTTCTCATATCTCCACACCCTCACATGAGTGCTGTTCTCATATCTCCACACTCTCACATGAGCTGTTCTCATATCTCCACACCCTCACATGAGTGATGTTCTCATATCTCCACACACTCTGCTGTATCTGTGTGATAAGTCAAATTAAGAACAGAACAGTCAAATTAACCCTTGCAAGGTGTTCAGGTCTGTGGGACCTGTTTTCAATATTTGCTAAAAGAAAAAATAAGCTAAGTCAAACACATTGGCCTTTGCTCATTTTCTGTGAAGAAGATGAAACATAACTTATTTTCAATGACTACACATGGTACTCCCCCCCCACACACATAACTATACTTAATAGGTGTTCGGGTCTACTGGACCAGAGTGTAATAAGTGTAGGTACTACGTACCTTAACTGTGTCCTCCTCCTAACTGGTCCTGCTGTTTGTGTGTCTGTCTGTGTGTCTGTATGTTTGCGTGTCTGAGTGCAGGTGTCTGTGTGCGGGAATGTTGTTACATTTCAATCCTTTTCACCTGTTCTGATTCTTAGTTCTAAGAAATAATCAAAAATAATGATCAAAAATCTTGTTTCTATTTTTTCACCTTTTTAATAATTGAATTTCTTCATTTCACAAATAAAAATCTCAAAAATAAAACGAAAAATGATCATATGATCATAAATGTGATCTCACAGGGGTAAATTGCAAATATAAACCATAAATGATGTCTGTATCATTGGTAATTGAGCTAAAGTAAACATCTGTTAAGTATTTTTACATAAATTGTTATGGCTGTATTGATTTAAAAGCCTAATAATGTGGTGGGTCCTCCATACCCGGGAACATCTGCTGTGTAATAAAAATATGAACACCTTACAAGGGCCATTACTTTATGACCACAGACCAGTGGTGCTTACACCAGACCAGTGGTGCTTTAACACCGGACCCAGTGGCTCTTAACATACCACACTGATCTGAACGGCAGAGACTCGAGCATACCACGGGCGGGCCTGGACGGGCCTAGGCCCGTCTACTTGTCAGTCTTGCCCGTCCATTTAGAGGGCTTTCTTTCGTTTACGTTCACCATTTAAAAAAGTCAACACTCTGCTGAGAGCTCAAGAATCAGTCAAATCGCGAACAGCCAACAGCTCCGTTTAATTGTCAGGTGTGATGAAATGCGTTCATATTCCACTTTTTATGTTATAAACGTTGCATGCCTAGGGAAAAGGCTTTGCAGTAAAATTGTCCTATGGTCAATTTGTTGCTTCAATTTGTGTTTTATGTGATGCACCGATGCTGGGTGCATGCAGTTTTGCGCAGTTTAAATGTTTAGCTGACTGCGTAATTTGGCATTTTCGTTCAATAAGTTCCACTTTTCATGTCATGAATGTAACATGCCTATGATAAGCCCTCCGGTACCCTCCAGTTCGATCCCCGACCAGTAGGAACGACTGAAGTGCCCTTGAGCAAGGCACCTAACCCCTCACTGCTCCCCGAGCGCCACTATAGCAAGGCAGCTTACTGCTCCGGGTTAGTGTGTGCTTCACCTCACTGTGTGCTCTGTGTGTTCACTAATTCACGGATGGGATAAATGCAGCGGCCAAATTCCTTGTATACGCAAGTATACTTGGCCGTGAAACCTGTTTTACTTTTAATACATTCATGCATTGTTTTGCTCCAGTTGAAAATGTTTCTGTGTAATTTGTCAGCTGTGATCAAAAGCGTTCAATGAATTCCACTTTCATGTCATGAATATAACATGCCTATGATCACTGTTTGTATGGGGTATCTAATCTAGGCCTCTCTTATGTTCAATCAAATTGGCTTTGCCCATCCGTTTTTTTCTGTGCCCACCATTTCAACATTTCTGGCTACGCTTCTGGACTCGAGACTCCTGATAGAAAACATGACCCCTGAGGCTCAACTATCATTGTCCATAGATTCATAGCGCAGAATATATTTCATAACTGCGCATGATCACAATGTGTTGAGTCCACTTCTGTTTGTGGTTTGTGTCCTATATATCAATCTGATCCAACCGCCTCTTCCAGTCTCTGACTGAGACACAGAGGTATCTGATTGGCTACTCCCTCATCCCCACCCTCCCCCACTTGCCCTACCTCTTCCTGAGAGTTCTGATGAAGCAAAACAGAAACTTAACTCAACTCTCACTCTGCTACTTCTCAGAGTGTGTGCTTGGTGTGTGTGAGAGCTAGAAAATGGCGGAGGCGATTTCTCAGAAGGAAGACTCTTTCACATGTCCAGTGTGTCTGGATCTACTGAAGGATCCAGTGACTATTCCCTGTGGACATAATTTCTGTATGAGGTGCATTAAGGGCTGCTGGGATCAGGAGGATCAGAAAGGAGTCTACAGCTGCCCCCTGTGCAAACACACCTTCACTCCCAGACCTGTCCTCTACAAAAACCCTCTGATTGCTGAAATGGTGGAGAAATGTAGGAAGACCAGAATCGAGGGTGCTGTGTCTGCTCAGTGTTCTGCTGGACCCGGAGATGTGGAGTGTGATGTCTGCACTGGGAGAAAACTCAAAGCCGTGAAGTCCTGTCTGGAGTGTCTGGTGTCTTACTGTGACATTCACTTCAAAGTTCATAATGATGTAAATCCAAGAAAACACGCAGTGATTGATGCCACAGGTCAGCTACAGGAGAGGGTGTGCCCCTGTCATAAGAAGGTGTTTGAAATATTTTGTCGTACCGATCAGAGTTATCTGTGCTATCTGTGCACGATGGACGAACATAAAGGCCATGACACAGTCTCAGCTGCTGCAGAAAGGAGTAACAAACAGGTAAGTACGGGAGATACAGTTTACTCTTAATTTTATTTGAAAGGTCTGATACACATTTAATGTGTTTGTATAATAGACCTCTCCAGAATATATCCCGCCTCCTAACTTCCGTATCCATCCAACTTCCGGGCGTGGATTGTCTATGGGAAATAACATGGCGTTTTGAAAGATCGTACCTGTCAAACTCTGTAGGTGACAAAGTAGAAAAAGCTGCTGGGCAGATTGGGCTACACACTTCTGCCATCTAGTTTCCACTGGATTTTTTGATTTTCGGTGCCGTTTGAGTAGTATAGTCCAGTGTTTCTCAAAGTGTGGTCCGGGGACCACTGGTGGTCCGCAAGCTAGCCCAAGTGGTCCGTGAGCAGACGTGGTAAAATATAATATAGATGAGTTGTTTGCAATATTATAATGTAAATCCAAACATTTCTGCAACACTGCCTATGTAAGGCATGCCAGTTTAAATCATATAAATTCTCTGACACAATAAGCAAGGTGCAAAGACAATCAGTGAGTAGGCCTATTGTGTAATTTACTGTTGAAGTAGGTCTACTTTTTTTTTTTTTAGCTAGGTGGTCCGTGAGGCTATTTTTATTGATTAAGTGGTCCTTGGTCTGAAAAAGTTTGAGAAACACTGGTATAGTCTATAGTAAACTACTTAAACGGCACCGACAATCAAAAAATCCAGTGGAAACTATATGGCAGAAGTGTGTAGGCCAATCTGCCCACCAGCTTTTTCAATTTCGCTACCTACAGATGTTTTACCGGTATGATATTTCGAAACGCCATGTTATTCCCCATAGACAATCCACGCCAGGAAGTTGGATGGATACGGAAGTTACGGAGGCGGGACTTATTCTGGAGAGGTCTATAACAAGAACATTATACTTCTTACTGTAAAGTCTACTGATTTTCTGCAGACTCTCTTTCTCATTAGAGAAAATATGAACCAGGAAATCGTAGCAGGTGCAAAGTCCAAATCGTATTGTATAATCTATCAAACATTGACATGGCAGTATCAACCTGAATGTGATACCGCACAAAAGGTCCAATGTTTTTACAGGCACACAGTCAGCTTGATTTGTGTTTAAAGCTTAATACCAGTTCTCCAACTGAAATGAGTTTATGTTGTTTGTGTTGCCATCAAGAAATTACTATGGCCTAATTGTAGTCATTATTTTGATAAATAAATAGGAGGCTTAGTTGCACATAGCATGTCTGTATTTTTATAAACAGAAGCAGTTGGGGCAGACCCAGATGAGATTCCAGCAGAGAATCCAAGAGAGAGAGAAGGAGCTGCAGGAGCTGAGGAAGGCTGTGGAGACTCTCAAGGTGAGTACTACTGACCAGAGGAGAAGACAACAGCTGGTTTCAGCTCTCAAATGTTATGTACAGTAGGAAAAACACAAGGTATTCATAGGGAGCTGCAGGAGCTGAGGAAGGCTGTGGAGACTCTCAATTGAGAAATTGAGGTGAGAAGATAACAGCAGACTGATGAAGGTTTCAGCTTTCAAATGTTATTGTCATATTATTGTCATTTATCAGAATTAATTTTGTTTTGGTCTATTGCTTAATAATGGACATGTGCTGAATTTGTGATAAATAGCAGACACCTGCAAAATCATTAGACATTAGTAATTAAGCTGCAAAATACCATTAATTCTTGGGTCAAATTAAGCCTGTTATATAACTGCTGAGCTCCAAGGGATGGAAAGAGTCAACAGTTTCAAGTTGTAATTCCACCTTTAGGCCAGATTGGTGTGAGCCCAGTGAGTAAGTGTGCCTCTGCTGCCATCTCTACAGCACACAAAGAACCACTGACACCATGAAACACTTTCAGCTTCACCTCCCTCTGTGTGTCTCCTGCCCTCCTCTTTGTGTGTCTCCTAACAGAGCTCTGCACAGACAGCAGTGGAGGACAGTGAGAGGATCTTCACTGAGATGATCCGCTCCATTGAGAGAAGGCGCTCTGAGGTGACAGAGCTGATCAGAGCTCAGGAGAAGGCTGAGGTGAGTCGGGCTGAAGGACTCCTGAAGCAACTGGAGCAGGAGATTGCTGAGCTGAAGAGGAGAGATGCTGAGCTGGAGCAGCTTTCACACACAGATGATCACATCCATTTCCTCAAGGTGACATCATTAATTGCATTCTGAAATAACATAATAATTAGATATACCGCACAGCGGTACAAAGTATGATGCTCAATTCTGCAGTCTTTGTGTGTGTAGGACTATATGTGTGTGTGTGTGTGGGGGGGGGGGGGGGCGGGGGGGGGGGGGGGGGGGGGGGGTAATCGTGTGTATGGTCCATGTTACGGCCCACAAAGTTCCTTATGATTTACCGTCATGATTTCTGGCACACCCTACTGGCTGTGTGTGGTAGGAGTGCTGTTACCTGCCGTTTTCTATGTCTGCTAATCAGGTGATCCAATTAGCCAGGATGCAGTGCACCTGGCCAGCCTCTTCAAAAGGCACATTCTGGGCCTGGTCTTCAGAGCATTTTCTGGGGTTTTCCTGCTGGTTGCTACCACTTAGTCGTCTCCAGTTTTCTAACGCTTTTGAGCATGTTTGCCGGTTTTCAAGCCTGCTTTTTGCCCTTTTTAGGGAACGTAAATAAATACCCCTTTTGAGCCCAGTTGTTCTCCAATTTATGTTGCGGTTTTCCTGTGGTGAACCGTAACACTCCATTTCAGCATCTCAGTTTGTACATCTCCTACGGGCAACCCTTCACTCAACACCACCATCTACATGCTGTACAGTCACTAAATGTACGCATACAAATGCATCTCTTGTATGAGCAAACATTGGGTGGAACTTCACAAAACTTGGCACGCCCCCAGAGGTTGTCAGGGTGATCATACACATCACATTTGGAGCGGTTCAGGACATCTCAGCTGAAGATGGTAGTGATTAAACATGGTGTTTTTGCATTTTCATTTTTACTGGGGAGTACTACATCACAAATGAGTGGTTATGGACTAGGTTGATGTGAGCCCTTAAGACTAGCATACCACAAACATTTCGTTATCTTGGGTGCAACGGGGTGGGTAGTTATTAAACGAAAACTTTTTCGGCTTTCGGGGCCCCAGCACAGGGAGGGAGTGGCCCCTCTGGACCAAACGCTTATTTTCTGTGAAAGTATAGGGTGTTATATGCCCACCAAGTTTCATGTGCCTCTGTGTTTTGGTGTCCCAGGAATCATGGACCAACAATTATGAGACTCTAAAGGCGGTCATTGGTCATAATAACAACAATTCCTATGACAGAGAGAATTCAGTTGATATATATTTCTGTGCAAAGACAATGGTGTGTAACAATAACTGTATGTGTGTTGTGTAATGTGTGATAAGGATTGTATTGCTTTACATGCAGTAGGTATAGTATGTAACATACACATATACTTAAACACATGAATGCACAATTACCAACACACTAAACAGACTGATTTAACCCAAATCAGATTGAACTGATTTAACCCAAAACAGATTTAAGTGATTTAACCCATTATGTCTGCAGCCTTTGGGGAAGCAGCCCTGACTCTCACCTTGTGGTTCTCTCTGCAGAATGTTGTGTCAGTCACTGCTGCTCCTTGCAGACCAGTTTCAACCAGCATGAGCTTCAGCCAAAGTTTCTCTTTTGAAACTGTGAAGGAATCTGTCTCTGCAGTGAAGGTGCAGCTGGAGGAGAAACTAGAAGGCATCTTCAAGCAGGAAGTAGCCAAGATATCTGCAGCAGGTTGGCCAATCATCTAGATTTGACACACAACCATGCACTACTTTTACAAGACACTGTTCTGTCCGAATTGTTATGGATTCATTTTGACTGTCTCTGTCTCTCAACAGTGACACATATCCAGATCATCCAGTCTTTAGAATGTGAGTCTGTCATTAAATTACATTACATTCTACAGCTGAAATATAACTTCCTTTCAGAGCTACTGTAACAGGCCTCAGGCAGGCCTGTTACAAATGCTAAAAGGAAACATTTCTAGAAAAGAAATGGAGTACACATGAAGATAATATATGCAAACTGAGATGTGTGTTGGTTTTTTCTGTTGATCCTGGGTGAATGAGTGTCTATGTGTTGATTCCCAGATACTGATCCTGAACTCCCAGTCAGAAGGACAGACAGTAAGGAGGAACTGCCACCATACAGTAAGTCTTTAATGATTGATTCTAATAGCCTCTAAGCCCTTACATCTGTGGTTTAGTAAAGGAATAACAGTTTCATGAAAATATTTTCATCTTTCATATATTTTCTCAGCTGCCAAAACTTAGAGGCATGGGGGTGTTGCTGGTCCCTATAAGAAATTAAGGCCCATCATATATTATGGGTAAACATTCCGTAAGAGGCATGAGGGTAAGACTTTTTTGAAGGATTTAGGAGAAAAAAGCAAATACACTTAGATCTTCAAATGTATCTATAACAACAGACAGAGGCACAAGCTGATGGAGATCAGAGGTAGAGTCACCTTAAAATTGACTCCAAACCAGTAGATTACACCCATTACGTATGCAATTGTCTTGTGCTAAGGAACTGATTGAGGTGGGTTAGAACTGAAGGTCCTCTAAACATGCCCTTACCCTCCTAATGAAGATGAGGGAGTCTTGAGTGAGGATATCTCCATAGTAGGCTACTTGTCAGTGGGGGGTTGTAGGCCTTTAATATTTAAACAGCTGGAGACTTACTTATCTTGCCTTCCCTCATTTCCTGTTATAAGTTGTTACAGGTATATGAGTTGTTCGGTGCAGCACTCTGAGAAACTATACAAATAATTGATTGAGGCCTGCTCCTATATACCTGTGCATAATGATCCATGCCGTCATGTTGGTCATGACTAACAGTGTGATGATTCATTAATTAGGCAAAATGACTTACAAATGTTTACTTGTGTTATTTACCCAGATGGTTTTGATCATTCAGTTTAATAATACATGTATAGGACCCATTTGCTCTGCAGTTTGTTGGATTAAGACACACACACACACACACACACACACACACACACACACACACACACACACACACACACACACAAACCTGAAACATTAACACACATACTTTCTTTTAATCCTTTGAATAGTCACATGTACACTTACGCACAGTCATTCATGCAAAAATGTACAGAATCACACACACACACAAACACACACATACACACACACACACACACACACACACACACACACACACACAAAATGAATAGTCATTTAGCTGACACTCTTATCCAGAGAGACTCACAGTGAACTAACTACAGGAACTACTGAAGCAGCTTGGGATAGGTGCCCTGCTCAGAGGCACAATGGTGGCAGCCCCTGGGATCAAACTCACAACCTTTAGGTGTTCCATTTGGAAGCCCAGATCCCAAACCACTAGACCAGCAGCCCCCACATCTGAAGGTCTTCTGAACCTGCTCTTCCCATCCTGATGAAGATCAGTGATGCTTGAATGAGAGCATCTCCATCTTCACTTTGGTTCAAGTTTGGTTAGTTATAATGCATTTCTTCTTTCTCAGTGTCTGATGTCCAGGCTGTTTTTACTGAGCCAGTAACCAGAGACGAGTTCTTAAAGTGTAAGTGAGACAAACATGTACACACACAGTCATCCATCCAAGTATTTGTGGAATCACACACATACCCTCCCCCACACACATACACACACATAAACTGACAAACATAACACAACACACACTTTTAATCTTTTTGAAAACAGACACTCTCACATGTACACTTGACAGGCCCTCTCACATGTACACTTCAGAACATATCCATTATACAAAAGATGTACACAATCACATCAAGTACACACACACACACACACACCTAAATACACACACTTTTAATAATTTTACTGACAGCTGACACACATTGTAAACTGTACATAGTACACTGAGATACTGACACACATTCACATGTACACATGCATGCGACCATTCATACAAAAATGTGCACACACACAGCAATGCACAGTTTTGACATTTTTAATAGGGACATTTAGCCTGGGTTTTCCCATGCTGCCTTGCGCGCGATTTAATTCACGCTGCTAGGCAGCCTGGATACCATGGAGCAAATTGTCGCCTCAGTTAGGGGACCAATCACAGAACGGAGGGAGGGCAGCAAGACGATGACGACACACCGAAGCCGTTATGAGCTACGTACAGACGCATTTGATAGGCATTCGTAGCGCCCAATAAACGGCTCTGGGCATTCGTAAACCACGTTTCAAATACGAGAAAATGAATGCCTAGTTCCCAGACCCACGTCTCATTTGAGATGAGGGTATGACGTTAGCCAGGCTAAGGGACATTAGAAATCTAAAAAATAAATAAAATCTACATAATTCACAATACTTCACAAACAACACACACACAAACACAAACACACAAAACACACACTGAAACACTGAAACATACACACACATTTTTTTTTTCAATACTACTTTTAATCTTTTGAATACAGACAGTGAAACATACTCACAGGTACACTTACAGTACACACAGTCATTCATACAAAATTGTACAGAATCACACACACACACACACACAGAGACACACACACACAGTAGTCTAAGTGTGTCCTGTTCTCTATTCTCCTCCATCAGACTCCTGTCACTTCACACTGGATCCAAACACAGCACACAGAGAACTCCATCTGTCTGAGGGGAACAGGAGGGTGGAGAGGAGAGATGAGCTCCAGTCATATCCTGATCATCCAGAGAGATTTGATAAGTGGCCTCAGGTGCTGTGTAGAGAGGGTGTGTCTGGACGCTGCTACTGGGAGGTGGAGTGGAGTGGGCATGTTTTTATAGGAGTCTCATATAAAAGCATCAGCAGGAAAGGAGGTGGTGCTGAGTGTGGGTTTGGATGTAATGATCAGTCCTGGAGTCTGTACTCCTACAGCTCCAGCACCTCTTTCAAGCACAATAATAAAGAGACTAAACTCCCTCTAGTGGCCAGCTCCAGAATAGGAGTGTATGTGGATCACAGGGCAGGAACTCTGGCCTTCTACAGCATCTCTGACACAATGACCCTCCTGCACAGAGTCCAGAATACATTCACTCACACACTCTACCCTGGGTTTTGGATATTCACTAGATCATCAGTGAAGTTGTTGTGACCCACACTGTACACAGCAGGGCAGAAATGTAAAGACCCCAGATACAGATAGATGCTGTTATCACATCCACACACACACACCTATAAACACATCCCATCTCATCAGCGCACATATAGGCCACCACTCACATGTAAGGATCTGGCAGCTGCCTTTCAGCTGTCTGAGATTCTCTGTTCTTGGGGAAAACAAAAGACCAAAACCACTCCCTCACCTGTAGACCTCTGCTGGAACACACATCAGCACACCACACATAATCTATTGGGTGGGAAATGTGTTGATGAGCCCAGTGTTTCACCCCCTCGGATCCTGACTAGAAGGAAATCTTTTTGAGTCTGTATTCAACTACCGTAAAACTCCAAAGAATAGCCTGGGCTTTTATTTGCCCAAATTGCCAAACTGCACGGGCTAGTATTAGAGACAGGCGTCTATATGAGACAGGCCTTTAATTCCCTTTACACAAAACTTTTCCTCTGCAAAGATGGAAAATATTATCGAATTAATTATTTCAAACACACTGAATGTCTACCTATATGACTAGGCTATCTGATGACAATTATGGATCATCATTCATTTAGTGTTGAGATGTTGTTCATTGAGTGAGATACCGTAAGATCCGCAGGGATAGCCAGATAAAACAGATGCAGAAAACAGAACAGATAAAACACGTTTTAATTACGTAATTTAAAAAGAGATCGTATCACACTGAAAGCTCATATTTTGTCACTAGCAAATAGCATATCGGTCCTTTGTCAAATACAGTTGCATCATCAGCCCTGAGCAAAACCGTTCAGGAATTATTTATGCAAAAGTGGAACGTGCTTAATGTTTAATTCTCCCTCCTTTTCGGCAGGAATGAAACAGCATGAGAGAGCATGAACCATATTGTTTCTCCCGTTTTGTATTTGCCAAATTTGACAACAGTCTACATTCAAATCATAGCCTACTTCCAGGCGCGCGGGAACATATTTTTGGGGTGCTGAATAACAAAATAATCATGGATGTCCGACAATTTCTCCCCCAGCATATGATTCGAATTTAGACAGCTAAATACGCCATTTCACCGCCGTGTATGAGTAGGTCTAAGAGTGAGAAGTTTTATAATGCCGGGCAGCCACTGCAACTACGCGCAGCACTTGCCACTCCGACTCATCAATAAAAACTGTGCGTGCACACACCAGTCCCATAGAAGCGCACTTGACTAACATCATTAACCTATTTCAGTATATAGCCAGAGAATGTCCGTAGACGGGCTCTAATATAGCCTAGTCTAAGGTAAATTATTTTTCTGACTTCTTTCTCTGTATCGCCATGGCATTTAGAATAAAGAATAACGTCCGCGAACCGTTCTGGTTTTGTTGCCAGCATGAAAACACGCTTACAATCGGCCTATCCGCAAATTTTAAACACAAGGGATGAATTGAACGATGACAAAGTCGGACATATAGGCATAGTTCATATTGAAAAAAAAGCTATACAATTTGGAACTCTAGCTTTTCACCGCATTTAATGCCATAATCATAACGTGCGCAGTCTGCGCCATACTTAAGCCCAAATCACACCCAAGATTCGCGACGAGCTGAGCAGCAACTTGATGCAACATTCTAAAACCTTGCAACTGTGACCAGACAAGGTGAATGCTTTGCGACGGCTTGCAACGACGTGCAACATCTAATTCACACTGCTGTAACTGCTGTAACCTCCACACTGTAACCTCCTTTCGTGTCATTGCGAATCTTTAAACAGACGATCTGACGGGTTTTAGAAGATTAAATACAACCCGAAACTAAAAAACAGACCAGGCCTCTACTGGAGACCGGCTTTTAACCCAAACCTGTAGCCACGCCAGGCGTTTAAAAGAGACAGGCGTCTCTTAGGGACTCGGCGATTATTTGAAGTTTTACGGTAAGTATTCACAAAATAATTAACAACAATTGCCTCGTGCTATGTAGTCTTGTGTTTTTTGATGCTTTTTGTTCAATTTGCCTGATAAATAACAAAATAAATAAATGAAAAAAGTACACATGATCACTTTTTTAGAAGTTACTACTGAATGTGCTTATCATAGGACATGTGGAAATAATAAAAAGAAATTTCAAAAGATGAGAAACAATAAAGCCCTCTTGAAAACAATCAATTTTGCAGTCTATGTCTAAATCTAAAGTCTATGAGAAAGAAAACATCAGAGGATGCAGCCTTGGTAATGTGCCATCTCTAGAATGTTGTCAGACAGAACACTCTAGAACAATCCGTCTGACTCTGAAGCCAGATCAGAATGTTGAACTCATCTGTTTTCTGTGGGACAGCAAAGACTCAGTCTGAGTGGCTTCCTGTGTGCAATGAAGCTGATAACAACATTACATTTATATAGTGCTTTTCTCAACACTCAAAGCTCTTCCACAGGGAAGGGGGAACCTCACTAACCACCACCAATGTGTTGCACGGCAGCCATTATGGATCAGAGCGCTCACCACACACCAGCTTGAGGTGGAGAGTGAATGAGCCAATTATACTGGGTGATGATTAGGGGGCCAGATTGAATGAGCCAGATTGGGAATTAAGCCAGGACACGGGGAACCCCCTACTCTTTGCGATAAGTTCCATGGGATCTTTAATGACCACAGTGAGTCAGGACCTTGGTTTAACATCTCATCCGAAGGACGGCATCTCCTACAGTAGTGTCCCCGTTGCTGCACTGGGGCGTTGAGATCGATCTTTTTGGCCAGAGGGTAGAGTGCCACCTACTGGCCACCCACCAAGACCACTTTCAGCAGCAACCTAGGGCCCTATTATGACAATCTCTAAAATATATTGTCACTGGCGAATAGTTTAAACAAATTTCGGGGTTTGTCCAGTCCATATTGGGTTTGGTTTAGTTATGAAACGTTATGAAATATCTGGCGCATGGAACTGTTGAAAGATTTAGTTGCTAACGCTCACATCACATGCAGCTGGACATGGTGTTAGTCTGAGATGGCATCATGGTCAGGTGATCAAGCCTGGCAGAGAAACCAAGTTAATGGTTCAATTCAATGATGCTCCACATGAAAAACATGTAATGAAGTCATAATTTATCTCATAACACATTTATTACACAAGCAGTCCTTTCTCTGTGTGGGTGAGCAGGAGCCCTTTAGATGTGTAGAATCACATTACTCATAATTATTTTACATCATTCTACTAACAGACACATCACAATCATTTAACAGCCCACAGACACCTGAGTTGTTTTTTAATAATATATCTAAAGAGGAAGAAATAAAAAAAAAAAATGGTACAGTCAAAATACATATTGAAACGTCCATCCATTTCTTAAATTTAAATCCCCTATAATCCTTTATATATTTTAAAAGAAATAAACTATTTATGCCACACAGAGAGACAAAGAAAGCATAAAACACATCATTATAGCATATGAAAGAGTGGTCCAGATTTAAATGCATTACTGTCAGATTTTTGTCAGATTTATCTAATGGTCCTCTGGCTGTGCATTTAGATAGAGATAGATAGATAGATAGATACTTTATTGATCCCCAGGGGAAATTCAAGGTCTCAATAGCATACAGACAACACACACACATTCACTAACAGCAGAAAAAGTAATTAAAGTATATAATATAAAAACACAGTTAAGCAATAAGGACAGTAGAATATAAAGAATATACTAAATACACTAAAATACAAATTATAATAACTAACAGTATCCACATAGTGGTGATTAATCAATCAAGAGGCACTTGTAATGACTGAGGCAGGGACTGAGCCTGTGATTCTCTGTGCATAGTAAGGTAAGGTAAGGTGCTCTGTGTGAGTGAGTGAGTGTCATGGTGATAGTGCAATGGTGATAGTGGTCATGGTGATAGTGCAAATGAGTAAGTCCAACAGTGCAACAATGCAGAAATAAAGTCTATATATCTATATTCTATATATATATAACTATTTTAAGAAAAGGTATAAGCGTGGCCACAGTTCGTATGTGGCATGGAGGGAGTGGTTATGCATATGTGCTAATGTGCTAATATAGCACGCAAACATTGAGGCAGAAAGACAGTGGTATAAGTGGCTAGTGGTAAAAAGTGGCTAGTGGACAGACAGTATCCAAACATGGGGGGGGGGGGGTAAAGAGGCAGACAGACTATGCAGAGAAGTCTATCTCTCCTCTTCCCTTAAGTGAAGCATTGAACAGCTCAATGGCCCTGGGGACGAATGACTTTCTCAGTCTGTCTGTTGTGCAAGGCAGTGAGCGAAGTCTCCAGCTGATCAGGCTCTTCTGCTTAACAATAGTGCTGTGGAGTGGGTGACACTCATTGTCCAAGATGTTGATCAGTTTGTTCAGGGTCCTTTTGTCAGATAGTGTAGTGATGCACTCCAAATCAGCTCCCACTACAGAGCCAGCTTTCCTTACCAGCCTGTCAATTCGCCCTGCATCCTTTTTCCTTGTGCTTCCTCCCCAACATACTACTGCATAGAAAAGGACGCTGGCAACAACAGACTGGTAGAACATCCTGAGGAGCTTGCTGCACACATTGAAGGACCGCAGCCTCCTCAGGAAGTACAGCCTGCTCTGTCCTTTCTTGTAGAGTGCATCAGGGTTTACTGTCCAGGTGGAGACCCAGGTACTTGTAGGTGCTTACCACCTCCACATTGACCCCATCAATGTGGACTGGTAGCAGAGTGGGCTAAGACCTGCGGAAATCCACCACCATCTCCTTGGTCTTTGAAGTGTTGAGTTGAAGATGATTGAGTTTGCACCATTGCACAAAGTCATCCACCAGGCTCCTGTACTCCTCGTCCTGCCCGTTCCTGATACACCCCACAATTGCAGTATCGTCAGAAAACTTCTGCATGTGGCATGCCTCGGTGTTGTAGCAGAAGTCAGATGTGTACAGGGTGAACAGGACTGGAGAGAGCACAGTTCCCTGTGGCGCTCCGGTGCTGCTGATCACAGTGTCAGAGAAACAGTTCTTCAGTCTGACGAACTGTGGTCGCTCGGTCAGGTAATCTGTAATCCAGGTTACCAGGTGAGCGTCCACACCCATCTGCAAGAGCTTGTCTCCCAGTCTGAGGGGTTGGATGGTATTAAAAGCACTTGAGAAATCAAAGAACATGATTCTCACAGCACTTTTCCCCTTGTCTAGGTGAGAATGTGTCCTGTGTAGAAGATAAGTGATGGCATCGTCCACGCCCACTTTCTCCTGGTACACAGCAAATTTGCCAGTGTTAAATTAACACCCACAGTGTTAATTTTAACACCAGCAAAGTGTCTATATGCATCCACTCTCTCTAGTGTTAAATTAACATTTTTGAAAGTGTTAGAAAGTCAACACCCAATTTTTGTTGAATCAACACTGTATATTGTTAAAACTCAACACTACACCAATACTATACAACACTTTATGGTGTTGAATTCACACTACACTGGTGTTAGTGTTAAGATAAAATGTTAAAAAAGAACACTGCTTTCTTCAACACCAACACCAGTGTAGTGTGAATACAACAAAACTCAAGTGTTAAAAATTACTAATAGTTAACACTACTAGGTGTAAATACCAATAACACTAGCTGGTGTTATTGGTATTTCTTGAATTTCCCCTGGGGATCAATAAAGTATCTATCTATCTACCTATCTATCTATCTATCTATCTGGTGTCAAATTCCCCAATACCCCACTAACTGAAATAAAAGACAAATGGCAGAAATTTTAGAAAAAAATGACCTTTGTATTAAATCATTTCACAATTCAAGGCACATCAGACAAAACTGCAGTAGGGCACAATATACTGTACATTCTTTCATCATTTTCAAGTGAAAATCTTTGATAATGATATTTATAATCTTAATACACATAGGAGGGTCAACAGAACTTGAAGCTACACAGTCTCCATGTACTCTCAATAAATGTTTCTTCAATCCTCAATATGTGTAAAAAACAGAAAAACACCCGGTCTCGGCACATTTCAAACGCAATGTCCTGGATACAAAGCATGACCAGACTTCAAATGTTGGGGGCAAAAAAAAAAAGAGCAACTTTTGTGCTGTACCTTGCAAATGTAACAGGTGAACATTTTCAAACCTCAATATGATCAACTTTTGCCCTGATTTCCTTGACCCGTGGACTCTCTTTTGTAGTGCCGACGTCAATCCCATATACGGTAGTCTGAATGAAGGTGTAGAAGTTGCACAAGGCCTCGTCGTAGGATACAGCAAAGACAAAGTGGGCCTTAAACAGTTCGTCGAAGGCAGCCACAGCTGTCTGTGCCACGCAGGGAATGGCCTTCTGATCGAGGATGACGTAAAACTTCTGGATACTACTCTTCTTTTCTCCAACACATAGGAGGAAGGGCTGTGCTGATCCAACTCTGTCAAGGAATGTCACCATGCTCGTCCCCACCTAAGAGTGTTGGAAGGGGAAATTAGGAACAGTATTTTGTGTTTGTTTAAACACCGAAGAGGCAGAAAAAAACATTCTCTACCTTCCTTTAGCTGGATAGGCATCTAAACACCTCAATGACATGGCACATTAAAGGCAGAGTTTTTTGGGATCTACTGAATATCTATTCAACCAAGAGCAACGTGCATACATATTAAATAAATAATGAATTCCCTCATTATCTTGGCCTCCTTGATTACAGTGTCACCACAACAGTGAATAAAATATCACCAAATCATTTTAAGAGCATTATTTTATGTAAACAATATACTTCAACCATTTGGTCACCAGACTACAACCGTAAAATATATACAATATATATTAAACAAGATGAAATATCCCATGTTCACCCATCCTTTGCTAAGAGGCGTTTTCTTTTAAAGGAACATTACAATATTTTATCCCCCAATACAATATGTTATCCCCCAAAGTTAGATATGATGATGCATACCCTTCTCGTCACTGTGCGTGCAGTAACTCAGTCTGATGCGGTTAGCCTAGATTAGCATAATTCATTGACCAACTAGCCTAAAATTAAAAAAAAAAAAAAAGTGACAACAGAACGCCAACATCGTCCTATTTGAATAATGTGACCAATAATTACAATGTGTTTAAAATTTAAATGTGAAATGACAGCTATATTCTAAGCATGTGCATGCTTGGAACTACATTCTCATTCAGGCAAAGCACTGCTACTTGGGATTTTCAGAAGGAACACCGTGCTTTTTAGGTGCTGCATGCAAATCACTCTGCCCAAGTAGTGCTTCGCCTGAATTAGAACATAGTTCCAAGGATGTATATGCTTAGAAAACACTGCATCTCATTTTACATTGATGTTTCCATACAAATGGGAAAATGTTGGAGTTCTAATGTCACTTTTGAGTTATACTGTAGGCTTGTTGCATCTGCCCACCTCAATGAGCTGTGCTAAACTAGGCTAACAGTGGGTGTGTCAGACTTAGTTACTGCACGCAAAGATCTAACTCTGAGGGAGACGATAAATAATAAATCATTTCCCTAAATGTTGGTGTGTCCCTTTAACTGCTGTGAGGGGGGAGATACACACAGCTGACCAAGAAGGTGACAAATCATAGGCAAATTAAGTGTTAAGAGGCAAAACAATATTCAGTCACCATTTATGTCCCGAACGTACCTTCATGAACTTGACCACATGGTCAGTCGCTTCAGTGGCACTGATTTTCCCATGTCTTTTTCCTTTTGCGGTTGGAGGCAAAAGATGAACGAGCAGGAGGATAGCTGCCAAGTCACTGTCCCATCCTAGTGGATTAGTATGGCAACACCCACATCGCATGAGTAATCGCATGAGTATACACAGTCATAGTTCATGGGTGCATAAGAAGAACACTGGCAAACACAATCCGTGGACACTTACCATAATCATTTGATTCCTCTTGAGCAGACAGAAGGTCATCCACATGAGTACCAGGGCGAAGGCCTTCGCTGACCGTGATAATCCTAGGTTTGTAGAACGTTGGCCATTTTGCAATAAACTTGCCTGAGATGTCTTCTCCAAATAGCATTGTGAAGTCTTGGTTAATCTAACACAAACAGAAACCATGTCAAAACATGGTACACAACATATTTAATAATTGGTACATCAAGCTAGTCTCTATTCTTACCAAGCCTGGTGTATCCAGGAATCGGGGAAAGTGATCTAGGATGACTGAAGACTGGTCTGGATCGTGCAGCATACTCTGACGGTGCTTGAAGGTTGCCTTCATTTTCTCTTTAACAACTGGTTGGTCTGCTGAATGCTTCATCACGGACATCGCTTCTCTGCATTCATCACCTGACAGCTGCTCAGATGTTGATGTCTTACGCAGGGTCTTAGGGCCATGTTGATCAGCAGACTTGGAGCTCCTCTTAAAGTCACTTGTGATATTGCGCTGAACCGTTTTCAATCTGTAGGCCAGGTAACCTTGGCCACTGTGAGGATCGTAGTAATGTTCCTGTCAGACAAGAACACAAGCAAGAGGCACGGTCAATATTAAAATCCATCAAAGCTGATGTCTGTATCAGGACCTCACAATAAGGCTTCTCTATACATGACCAAATTAGACTAAATGAGGAAATACTCACATAACCAGTTGGTGAAGCCTTATCCTTCAAATTGGGGAAAAGGGTGACTATTCCAAGGGCATAGGACACACGGACATTGATTGGTGGGACCCTCCTACACCATAGCAAGACAGGGTCAGTTTGAAAAGTAGTTCAAATAAGTTTAACATGGCTGGTGTAAAAGCTTGAGAACAGAGTATATAACAGACATTTTAACAAGTATTTCAGTTATGAAGTAGACTACAACCCCAATTCCCAAAAAGTTGCTGCAAAAAGGACATAAATGCTGACAATTACAAATTTCTTTCAACTTTCATGGAAAATAAGCACATTTTGAATTTGATGCCAGCAACACATCTCAAAAAGTTGACGGGGGCAACAAAAGGCTAGAAAAGTTGTGTAATAGACAACAAAAGGAGGAACATTTCACAACTAATTAGGTTAACTGGCACCATGATTGGGTATACATTTTTCTTAAAAAAGCATTCGAGCCTCTCAGAAGTGAAGGTAAAGGTTAACATTTTGGGTGGCCAAATAATTAAATAAAAATAATGTTTCTTAACATGAAATTACGAAAAATTTGGGGATTTCATCTACAGTAGATAACAGCATGAAAATATTCAGAGAATCCAGAAAAAAAAAGAAATGCCCCTGTCCCAACATTTGAGACATGCTGTTGGCATCATATTCAAAATGAAATATTTTCTGTGCCAACAGTTGTTATGTTGGTCTTTGCACTATTCACAATTAAATAAAGGGATAACATAATTTGTAAATCATAGCATTCTGTTTTCATTAACATTTTACACAACGTCTTAATTTTTCTGGAATTGGGGTTGTATTTTATTGGTCACTTACCCATGACTCTCGATCATATCTGCCACCAGGATGTTGACGAGTTTTCTTCTTGTTTGATCAGAAAGGCCTTTGGTCGCGTTGTACTCTTTGAATACGTCTTCACCCCCGGTTTTTTGATGTAGAGCTACATAGACCATCTGTAATATAGACGTTGCATGTAAACTTGCTATGCATTTTGAAAATGGTTTGACATCCTACCAACAACCTAAGAACTACTTACATCTTTTGCTGCCTTACTGTCAGGTGGTCCTTCTACCAGTTGCCTTCTCCGTGCTTTGGTGCATTCTGTAATAACAGTGGAGCCTGAACTCGCAGACTCAACTGATGAGAATGACCCCTCATCTGAGCAGAAGGAGGCCTCAGAGACCTCTTTCTCAGCTAAGGGAAGAGGGGGGTGGGGGGGGGGATATTTTTTACATAAGGCAACATCACCCAATAGCAATATTGTTGTTTCTGTTCCTATTGACAGATGTACTCATTTTAACCCATTTACTCCTAAAATGCCTGCTAAAAACGCCTTTAGATTCCTATGGCATTCTAGACTAAATAACCTTATTTCCTGAGGGTTTTCTGAAAACATACTAAAAATTGTCAACGTCTACCAAAATTTAATATCTAAGCCTCTGTAGCACCTAGAAACATGAAATAAAAAGCATGCTGCGCTACGCAGCATCCAGCGGGAGGGTCAATGTTGCGCTACGCAGCATCCAGCAGGAGGGTCAATGTTGCGTCATGCAGCATCCAGCGCGAATGGGTTAAGTCACTCTAGACAAAAGTGTCTGCTAAATGACCTAAATGTAAATGCAATGGGAGGGGCATTTCTGTGTCTTACCAGAGTCCTCAGTGAACACCTTGAAAGACACTGCAGCAGATCTCACTAACTCATCAAAAATGTCAGCATCTACATCAACTCCTGATGAGTCCTTCAGGTCCACATCAGATTCGTTTGGCAGGTTGAATTTAGCTGAAACTGAAATAAAAAAAACAAAAACTGTAATTTCTCAACTATTAACCACAGTTGATACAGTAATTTTGTAAAATTCCTGCATCTCTGCAACTAATACTCGGGTGCGGCCTATACACAGAAATGGTAATCATTGGACTACCAATGCACTGCCGCGAGAAGGTGGTGATAATGTACATAAAAGCTGTTTGGCAACAGCTTCACAAACACATGCCATTAAGTTTTAACCTATAACACAATGAAATAACTGTTTTAGAATAAAACAATCATGAGGTTTATTCACTTGGCTGTTAATAATCAAGAACTGACCCATATTGGCATGCAATAATAGGTGTAATGTGAAAAATGGGTGAGTTACCCTTTTACTTACCTTCTTGAATGAACTGAAAGTAATCATAGCGATCATCCTTCATTGGTATTCGAACCCATTTCAGGACACCCTTGCACTCCACTTGAACCAGCATTTCTTTGCTAAAAAATAAATTGATACAACATAAATCTTAGGCAAACAGTTAAACATGTCAATGCACCAGTTTCAAAGATTAAGAATGACTGACATTTACAGGAACACGAGTCTAAAGAATATCAGTGCCTAATTAATTTCAGTTCATTCCATTTTTCTAGATTTTGTTTTATTAGTATTATACACTGTCTAATCTAATAAAATCTAATCTAATCTGTCAGGGTAGACAGGATAGGACCCAAGCGCAAGACTCTTTCAAACAAAAGTATGAACAACCACGTTTTATTAAGTATACAAACTATACTTACAAGACTTCCAACACGACAGAGAAACAAACCGTCAAAGAACAGAGGAACAGGTAAATATACACAGACTAATTAACAGAAAGACAGAGGACTGGACTAGACCAAAAAGACAATTACGGGGAACAGGTGCGAGCAGAAACAAAGGGAAACTAATGAAACAGGAAGTGCAGACCATACAAGGGTGGAGACAGTCACATGAGTCAATCAGTCCCTGCAGGATCCTGACAGGTCATATTTGCAATTAGCCTGTATATCGAGTCTCCTGCAAAATTTGGCTATGTCCATGGTGACCTGAGCCTGTCTGACTCCATACTGCCTAATACTACTACTAAAACAGCCATTTTCACTTCCACGAAACCCAGCATAGCCTAATCAAATATATTTATATTTATTTGAAATATCTGACTTATGGTCAGTGGGCAAATTTTCGTTTTGTAGGCCTACTTATAATTATACAACATCGACATAATTGTCGTTATGAAGATTATATTCGGTGAAAATGAGCATGCATGCAAGTCGAGTTGTCAGTAGCAACTCTTTGTATTGGAGAAGACGAGTATTACAGGAGGCTAACATTCATTTTCCCCTGGTTCACCAAATCTATATTTTGCATAGCCTATTTCAGCCAATTCATCAACAGGGCTAAAATAAATATTACCATTCCTTCTCTCACTACCATCTCAGAATGCCACCCTGTTCTCTTCCTTTATCTTTCTTCGTGGTTGGTATATTACTTGATCAACTCGATGAATGAAGTCGGTGGTTGGGAAGAACATTCCGCTTCTTCCGGCCCCTTCGTACGTTCCGAAATACCGCGAAACCGCTAACGTTGATGGGAGGTGACGGTGTAGTTTTTAATGCTGCGTTCGCAACGTCTTTCTACCAGTAATGCTTTTTCGATGTTGCGATGTATTTTTGTAGACAAATATGGACATGGTTAGAAGTCCATGTCATAAGTCACACCAATCCTGTCAATGATGGCTAGCATGCTACATGTTTTCACCATCTCAGCTTGCAGCAACCAAATGTGACTAGCACTACGTTAACGTTAACTTAACGTTAGCCAGCTTGCTAGTTAGCAATAACATGCTACTCCCGCTAAACACTGCACATTGCAATTTTCAACTCTGACATAACCAATACAGCCTAATAACTTCATTTTTTAACAAGTCCAACGATATATTCCCGCTTACACAGTAGGTTCATTATCAGGGAGTAAACTGTTCACTAACGTTAACGTTATAACCTGAGAGTAACGTTGAGTCATGCTAAAATCTTTGCTATAACCTAGCTATTACCTAATGTTACAATACAAAACAGACGGTTACAACTTAAATAAGCACAACAAATGAAGCAAATATTAATTATGTTAAATAGGTGTATGACTAAGTATTGAATACCCAGTTAGACAGTCAAATTAATCACTTACCTTCTACCGTTTTGCGTATTCCCATGTGAAAGAAAATGGCGCAGGAGAAAGTTTTTCTTCTTGATCACGTCCTGGACAACCGTTACGTAAGGGCGTGGCTTAGAGCTGCATCAACACTGTTGAGCTTAACACTCCGATTTGACAACGCAAATAAGTTACAGGCAACACTAACAGTGCTATTTTATAACTGTGTGGTGTTAAAATAACACCAACACTCTTTATTCAACACCGTCCCTAACATTTTAACACTCATATATTTGCTGTGTATGCAAACTGTAGCGGGTCTAGTGCATGGCGTACCTGGGGTCTGAGCATACCTAAGACCAGCCGGTCCATTGTTTTCATCACATGTGATGTAAGAGCGACAGGTCTGTAGTCATTAAGCTCACTAGGGTGTGGCTTCTTAGGGACAGGGGTGAGACATGATGTCTTCCACAGTGTTGGAACTTGTCCAAGGTGTAGGCTCAAATTGAAGATTTGCTTCAGTGGCTCCCCTAATTCAGCAGCACAGGCCTTGAGTAGCCTTGGACACAGTCTGTCAGGCCCCACTGCTTTATTGCTGCGCAGTGTTTTTAGTTGGGCTCTCACTTGAGCTGTTGTGATGATGGGGGGTGTAAGGGGGGAGGGGTGCATCTGGGATCTGTGTGTCTGATGGCTGTTGACTGAGGTCGTTGTCACCTCATTGTTCGTGATCGCCATGTGGGGGAGGGGTGCAATATCCAGTGATGGTGGGGGTACGATAGCCTGTGAGTGTTGCACTGGTATTGAGGGGGTGTGGGGGCTGGGGGATGGTGGACAGACCACCGCCATTGGAGCTGGAGCAGGGCAGTCAAACCTGTTGTAGAAGTGGTTCAACTGGTTCGCCCTGTCCAGGTCCCCCTCCACAGAGCTGCTGCTCTTCTTCAGGCCAGTGATAGTCTTCATGCAGTCCCATATCTCCTTCATGTTGTTCTCCTGCAACTTCTGTTCCACCTTCCTTCTGTAGTCCTCCTTAGCCTCCTTCAGCTTGACTTTGAGTTCCCCTTGCACGCGCCTCAGCTCTGCCATTTCCCCCTCTCTGAACGCCATCTTTTTCCTGTTAAGAAGGGTCTTGACATTGCTGGTTATCCAAGGCTTGTTGTTGGGAAAGCAGCGTACAGTTCTGGTGGGAACAACAATGTCCATGCAGAAGTTCAGATAGTCAGTTGTGCACTGTGTGACCTCCTCTAGGTCCTCTCCATTCTGTAACACACTCCAGTCAGTGCACTCGAAGCAGTCTCTCAGAGCCTCATCCGCTTCAAGTGTCCACTTCCTGAAGGTGCGTGTGGCAACTGGTAACCTCTGTACTTTGGGCTTGTACATTGGCTGAAGATGAATGAGGTTGTGGTCTGACTTTCCCAGTGGGGGGAGGGGGTTTGCGCTGTATGCATCCCTCACGTTTGCATACATGAGGTCTATTGTCCTGTTTTTCCTTTTAGAGCAGTCAACAAACTGGTAGAAATTCGTGAGTGTGGAATCCAGTGTTATGTGATTGAAGTCGCCAGAGATCACAAACAAGGCATCAGTGTGTTGGGTTTGAAGCCTTGCGATTGTGGAGTGGATGACGTCGCACGCTGTATCCGGGAGAGCTCGAGGTGGAACGTAAACACAGACAGCAATTGCGTGTGAGAACTCCCTCGGCATGTAGTACGGACGGAGACTAACCGCTAATAACTCCACATCCTTGCAGCATACAGTCTCCTTCACTGTAACATGTCCATTTAAATCATTTCCTTAAAAAAAAGAGTTTGTACACACAGTCCTCTTCTATGGACAGATGCGCTGAAACATCAACAACTGTTCTCGCCTAAATCACCACTTTTACAGTGATCCAGGAAGTCCTTTTTCCCTTTAAAGGGCATTTTCCAAAGTGTACATCCGGACATGTTACTGACCACTTCTGTTAAGATTTATGGAGTTGCCTTCCTCACATCCATAAGAAGTTCCATTTTTGGGATGCATCAGACGTGTTTATACAACAAAATATACAAATCAAATGCGTCTCAGATCACCTGGGCAAGTGGTTTGCGTGATTGAATCACAGTGCGTCTTGGTCCTTTGCGGCCGGGGTGGTTTGATTCCCAAACCTGCCACTGCAAGTCTGTGTCGCTTTGGATAAAAGAGTCTGCTAAATATCAGTCAACTTTAACTTTGGTCCTTGTTTACACTTGTATTAGCACTGTCCACTTATGATGAGATGGCCAAACACACATTTTAAAAATGAAAACAAAGTAAAAGGGGTCCGAGTATGGAGAGGTGAGGTGCAGGAGCAGCACTTCCACCAGTGGCCTACAGGGGGCAGAAGCCGCACTGGCGACGCTGTCTCCACATGGTGGCAGTACATATCCATGGATTGTTGGGGTCAGACAAACACACACACACACACACACATATAAACACACACCACACAAATCCACACACAAACACACACACAAACACACACCACACAAATCCACTGTAGTAATGTGTCCAAGCGGATGGTGAGACTCAGGCAATGAAATTCAAGTTGACGTAATTTTCTTTTTTTTTATTATTAAGCTACCGGCAGGTTTAGGCAAGAGACAAAACAGAAAACATTAAACAATAACACTGATCAAACGAAAAACAAACATGGGACAATGCCCGCAATAACTAGGCCCTCCATAGTAACACTTGTCACATACATACGTCCTCTCACGACAGAGGCGAACCACGAATGCAGCGCTCACTGACATTTTATACCATCGGTCCCAACCAAACCACAGAGAACTAGATGTTCAAAATACAAAATATGACCGCCGCCCAGTCCAGCACATTTTTTCCACAAAAATAAATCACGCTGAAAGGCCTATATGATTCTAACTGTCTCACTAAATTGCATTATCCACACTCAATTCTCACTGATATCTGCTAGACAACAAGTACCAAAACATGATTAGTTCATAGAATTCACATGTAAAATTCATTTTCTACAACCCCACCTCCATCATGCCTGTTCATAATTCTGAGAAATTCTTGAATTGTGTGCATGTACATGTTTATGTTATGTGTGTGGGTGTGTGTGTGTGCGTGTTTGTGTGTGTGCCTGCGTATGTGCCTGTGCATGCAAGCGTACATATGTCTACTGTGTGAGTATGTGTCATACGTATGATTACTGTGAATGTATGTGTGTGTGTGTGTGTGTGTATGTGTGCACATGAAATGGGTTAACATAACCCCTGGGGGCAAACATACGGAAAAAAATGGTCATCCTAGTCCCTACAGTTCTCAAGATATTCACAGAGAACTGTGTCTGCCCTACCCTCCTTTCGGGGGGTCCAGTCCAGCGGGGGGGCAACAGATCAAAACGAAAAACGACGGTTCCATGCTATCCATGTGGGGTTACATGCCCACCAAGTTTTGTGTACCCCGGTCTTTCAGTGTCCCGGGAATCCTTGTTGGTGTACGTCACTAAATGTACACATACATTATTTTATTGTAAGGCCCCCCATGAACGAAAGTACATAAAACTTGGCATGCATTCGGAGGGTGTAATAATGATCCTACACTTTTAATTTCGTGCAGTTTTGATCTTGTCAGCCAGAGATATTGTGATGAAAACACCTTGCTTTTTAATTTTTAACTAGGTGGCGCTATACATGAAATAAGTGGTAATGGGATGGGTTGACATGCCCCCTTAAGACCAACATACATAAAAAAGGTGGACCTCCTAGGCCCTACGGTTCTCGAGATATTCACAGAAAACTGTCTCCTGCCACCTACAGGCCAGTTGGTGTATGGTAACATAAATTAATTTATTGTGTGGCCCCCTCACCTCATTTTTACTTTTTTGTGTTTAACTAGGTGGCGCTATACATGAAATGAGTGGTTATGGAATGGGTTGACATGGCCCTTTGAGATCAACATACAAAAAAAAAAATGGTCCTCCTAAACCCTACGGTTCTCGAGATATTCACAGAAAACTGTGTCTGCCCTACCCTCCTTTCGGGGTGTCCAGTCCAGCGGGGGGGCTACAGATCAAAATGAAAAACGATGGTTCCATGCTATCCATGTGGGGTTACATGCCCACCAAGTTTCGTGTACCCCGGTCTTTCAGTGTCGCGGGAATCATTGACGGAAATTTGGGCATGCGGAAAAAAAAAAGAAAAAAAAATAATCTGACTAAACATATATGACCGCCGCTTCGCTGCGCGGCGGTCATAATAATCAATCACCCCTTTGACATATTTTTTTAAGCCATAAACTGCATTAGCGCACCCACTACTTTATAACATTCATGTTCCGACATCACCAATGCGCTGCAATACCCCAGACAACAAATAAAGAATTATTGTCCCAAACACCCCTACCTAAATGAGCGCTTCCCTTACGGGAGCGCGCCCCCACCATTTAAATGAGTCCCACCTCCTACCCTCCTGTTTGCACCCCTGCACCCGGAAGACAGGCATACCACAGGTAAGGTGAACATTCAATACACAATACAAACTAACATACAGGCACAGTTGGAGCGATCTCACAAAGATGTAAAAAGTGCACACATGAAACCCTCACAACCGCCCCGACGCTATGCTTTGCACCAGACCATTTAGCGATACCATGACCGCGTATGACATTTCAATATTCCTTTGCTTTTCCCATACAAAGTATACAATACAACACATCGTCATTCTTTTTTTCCACATGCATCAAAGAAACATTCACCGCACCAGTCCGTATCCGTATATAATGTCCATTTTTTTAACACAAACTCCGGTCCCATTGTTCTACAACTGGCGGGAATGCGCCAGGCCTAGTGACAGACGCGGTGCGCTCTGTCACATCCACACACACACAAACACACACACACAAACACACACACCACACAAACACACACACACACACACAAACACACACACACACAAACACACACACCACACAAACACACACACACACAAACACACACACCACACAAACACACACACACACAAACACACAAACACACACACACACAAACACACACACACACAAACACACACACCACACAAACACACACACACACACACACACGCACACACGCACACACACACACAGGGAGACTCACGGCTGGGGTAGTGTGGTGAGGCTGCTGGGGAGGGGGGGTCTGTGTGGGAGTAGAGGGGGGGCCAAGGGTGTCCAAGCTCCATCAGGACTACCACTGACAGGACTGCGCACTTTACTCTGCACACACACACACACAAAATAGACACACACACACACCCAGACGCAAACCCAGACGCCACCATGTTGAGCACCCCACAATCAGCTCCCTTAAAAACTTCAGCTTTGATAAAGAGAGTCGTATATGAAGAAGAAGAATGGAAGTCGCCAGGAATACTCCAGCCACCGCCCCGGTGGTCCCGGTGAGGAAATGTACAGCTTGCCCTGGTTGGATTTTGGACCTGCATGTCCAGTGCTCCATCTGCCCTGGAGCGAAACATGCTGGCGACACGCTGGCTCCCCAGCCAGGCTGCGGGATGAGTGCAGCTCTCTCCCTTCTAGACAGACGGGAGGTGGCTGCGCACTTTGATGCTGAAGTCCCTCTGGAGCAGGCGCTCAGTGAGGTACTGGAGGAAGTCTCTGAGGCTGACGTGCTGGAGCTCGAGTGACACTCTCCCCTCTCTACGCTGCCAGACTGGGATCCACCAGAGCTGAAGGAGGATTACCCAGCGGCTTTGAAGTTGGTGGCCATCCTCTCTGATCTACAGCTGAAGGAGGATCCCCCAGCGGCTTTGGAGTTGGCGGCCATCCTCTCTGGTTTACAGCTGCCCCAAGCTACTCCCCAGCCAGTGACCCACACAAGCCAATGGAGTTTGGAGCTTATGCGAAGGCTCGCCCCTCAGCACCATCAGTGGTGGCCCCAGTGTTTCCTGTCTTCCAGGAGTTTGTGCAGAGTTCCTGGACGGCCCCAGCCAAAGCCTCCCTCCCAGCAGTTTGTTTCCTCCCTGCAGAGCCGTTGCAGGCTGGTTGGAAGGATTTTTGAACGGAGCACGGAGCACCTTGAGGAAAAAAGTAGACTGTTCAGCTGCAGCTGGACACGGCCTCGCGACCTCTTCTGCCCAGACTTGAGCAGAAGGCTAAGCTGGTGGATAAAATGTTTGTGGGCAGCGCCCAGGCGGCGTCTACCTTGAACATTGTGGGCCTAACTGGCAATGCGTTGGCTGAACTCTCACTCTTCCATGCCCGTCAAGATGCGGGAGTGGCTTGGCAGGTCTAAGACAAATCACATGCTGCCTACATAGCACCATCTTACTGCAAATACACACACACACCCACACACACACACACACACACACACACACCCCCACACACACACACACACACACACAACTCCATTACACAATGCGCTGCATACACAGCATCGCCTTACTGCAAACACACACACAGAGAGAGAGAGAGAGACAACTCCATGACACGCTACTTATTTCACTTAACCATATTTCTCATACATCTCAGACTTGCACAGTGAAGATATACAGTAGAGATCAATCAAAAAGCAGAGTACCTAAGAAGACATGAGATAACTTGAACCCTGAGAGGAATGCTGGGTAATTTGCTGGTAAAGGTCTGTAATGGGCAACATACAATATAAAGGCATTTGTTTGGTCTTACCAGACAGCAAGAGAATTATTATGACCGCCGCGCAGCGAAGCGGCGGTCATATAGGTTTAGTCAGATTTTTTTTTTTTTTTTTTTTTTTTTTTTCTTTTTCTTTTTCGCATGCCCAAATTTCTGTCAATGATTCCCGGGACACTGAAAGACCGGGGTACACGAAACTTGGTGGGCATGTAACCCCACATGGATAGCATGGAACCATCGTTTTTCGTTTTGATCTGTAGCCCCCCCGCTGGACTGGACCCCCCGAAAGGAGGGTAGGGCAGACACAGTTTTCTGGGAATATCTCGAAAACCGTAGGGTTTAGGAGGACCATTTTTTTTTTTGTATGTTGATCTCAAGGGGCCATGTCAACCCATTCCATAACCACTCATTTCATGTATAGCGCCACCTAGTTAAACACAAAAAAGTAAAAATGAGGTGTTGTAATTGAAGGTATCTGTGACCTAACAAAGTCAAAACTGTACAAAATTGGAAGTGTAGGATCATTATGACACCCTCTGTATGCACGCCAAGTTTCGTGGAATTCCGTTCATGGGGGGCCACACAATAAATTCATTTATGTTACTATACACCAACTGGCCTGTAGGTGGCCGGAGACAGTTTTCTGTGAATATCTCGAGAACCGTAGGGCCTAGGAGGTCCACCTTTTTTATGTATGTTGGTCTTAAGGGGGCATGTCAACCCATCCCATTACCACTTATTTTATGTATAGCGCCACCTAGTTAAAAATGAAAAAGCAAAAAATTAGGTGTTTTCATCACAATATCTCTGGCTGACAAGGTCAAAACTGCACGAAATTAAAAGTGTAGGATCATTATGACACCCTCCGAATGCATGCCAAGTTTTGTGTACTTTCGTTCATGGGGGGCCTTACAATAAAACAATTTATGTCTACATTTAGTGACGTACACCAACAAGGATTCCCGGGACACTGAAAGACCGGGGTACACGAAACTTGGTGGGCATGTACCCCCACATGGATAGCATGGAACCGTCATTTTTCATTTTGATCTGTAGCCCCCCCGCTGGACTGGACCCCCCGAAAGGAGGGTAGGGCAGACACAGTTCTCTGTGAATATCTTGAGAACTGTAGGGCCTAGGATGACCATTTTTTTCTGTATGTTTGCCTCCAGGGGTCATGTAAACCCATTTCATGTGCACACATGTGCACAGATACACACACACACACACATACATTCACAGTAATCATACGTATGACACATACTCACACAGTAGACATATGTACGCTTGCATGCACAGGCACATACGCAGGCACAAACACAAGCACGCACGCACACACACACACACACACACACTCACACACACACACACACACACATAACACAAACAATCAAGAATTTCTCAGAATTATAAACAGGCAAGATGGAGGTGGGGTTGTATAAAATGAATTTTACATGTGAAATCTATGAACTAATCATGTTTTGGTACTTGTTGTCTAGCAGATACCAGTGAGAATTGAGTGTGGATAGTGCAATTTAGTGAGACAGTTAGAATCATATAGGCCTTTCAGCGTGATTTCTTTTTGTGGAAAAAATGTGCTGGACTGGGCGGCGGTCATATTTTGTACCGCTCTGCGGTACATCTAGTTGAAGCACAGATTAGGATTGTCCACTTGATGATGCAGATACTGTGTATACTGCTAAGCAAACAGGAGCATCTAGATCAGATACCATTGCCATTGCACTTCCTAAAAATAATGATATTATTCACTCTCACACCTGTTTTCTGTTGGCAACTGCAGAACCAAGGTCTTCCCATTGTTGTCTGTTATGTTTATTAATTTAGCCAATATTTACAGCTACATGAATGAACAGCAAGTGAGATAGTAGCAATTAATCCAGCTAAGAATGAGGTTGTCTGATGTTAAGGGACAACGGCAGACTGAAACTGTTCACACACGCATACACACACACACACATCTCTGGAGCCCATGCTGAAACACACACACACATCTCTGGAGCCCATGCTGAAACACACACACACATCTCTGGAGCCCATGCTGAAACACACACACACATCTCTGGAGCCCATGCTGAAACACACACACACACACACACACACATCTGGAGGCCATGCTGAAACACACACACACACACACACATCTCTGGAGCCCATGCTGAAACACACACACACATCTCTGGAGCCCATGCTGAAACACACACACACACACACACATCTGGAGGCCATGCTGAAACACACACACACACACACACACACATCTGGAGGCCATGCTGAAACACACACACACACACACACACATCTGGAGTCCATGCTGAAACACACACACACACACACACATCTGGAGTCCATGCTGAAACACGTCTCCACACCTCACACCAGCCTCTTGTGTTGAGTCCAGTGTTGAGTCCCCTCTGACCTTCCGCTCTCTTCTCTTGTTCCCCCGACACCCTCTTCTGTTCCCTTCATCACACTCACAGCACCTGACTTCCCTTAGTATCAGATACATGTCTGATGGAAGCTCTAATGTGACAGCATTTCACAGAGAGTGTATATATTAAAGAGATTACAATATTTATCCAAATCCTGAGAATGAACAAAAGATGTAAAATAAATCGCTTTGTCTAACATCAATGGTATTGCAATGCAGCAGGACTATGTTAAACTGTTGATTATTGTGTTGATTATTGTGCTCTGGAGTGTGTTAAAGTGTGATCAAATATGACATCTCTTCAGGTTGTCTGTCTAATGATATTATGAAAACTGATGAAGAGAAAGAAGTGCAAAAAACATTCAGCATTGGTTCATCACCAGGAGCAATATACAGGTTTGTCTATAATTTCACACTACAGAACCTGTTGTTCAGTTAGTCATGTTTTGGCCAGACCCCTGTGTAGAGGTCACACAATGACCCTTTGTGTGGGGGATCAGAAGTGGATATCAGGCAGGTGCCTTTCCTTGCAGGTACATAATGAAAAGTGATTATTACTATACATGTATACATTACCAATATTGGGATTGTCTTCATGTTTCACATAAGTACAAATACGTAATTTGCATTTTACTGTAATTTACTGTGTCAGTGATGAAACTTGCTATCCATGAGTCAGGACATGTTCCGGTGACATCAAATAACCTACATTTTTTAATAATTTATTCAAATTTCTTTCATATGGAATAACTAATAAGCAAAAATGTCTAAATAAATACCATCCTCCTTTTTTGGCCACCATCCCGAGTCTAGTCAATGGTCTGCACACACCTGCTGGAAGGCGGGGCTGGAGACAAAGTACACGACATGGTCCAGCATGCTGTTGAGGTAGGTGAGGGTCCAGTGTGCTGTTGCGGTAGGTGAGGGTCCAGTGTGCTGTTGCGGTAGGTGAGGGTCAGCATGCTGTTGAGGTAGGTGAGGGTCAGTGTGCTGTTGAGGTAGGTGAGGGTCCAGTGTGCTGTTGAAGTAGGTGAGGGTCAGCATGCTGTTGAGGTAGGTGAGGGTCCAGTTGATGTTGCGGTAGGTGAGGGTCCAGTGTGCTGTTGAGGTAGGTGAGGGTCAGTGTGCTGTTGAGGTAAGTGCGGGTCAGTGTGCTGTTGAGGTTGTGACAATTATGGCTAAAATATGCTATTTCTAATAGTTTAAATATATATATACATTTCTGAAAATTATTTAACAACCCCTGCTTGCTGTCTCATGAAGCCCACTTTGGGAACCCCTTAGCCAAGTAGCCAGCACAGAATGATAGCACTTCCACCACACTGAGGAGGAAGGAAGTCAGCCAGGGCCAGGTGGAAGAGGAGGACATGGATCTGCTCTCTCAGGGCCTCATGTACCAACAGAAGACACAGAGGGCCAGGCAGTTAGATTTCAATTTAACACCACACAATATCTCCACTAGATGGCACTATTACTCTTCATTTAGTCATTTAATTAATGGTGTGTAGTGTCCACACATTTTGAATGAGGATATTCTGAAATGGTTGCTTCCTTCAACAGCATTTACGATTGCGAAATTGAATTGAATACACTGACAGTTTTGAAATTTCTCAGTGCATTTTATGATGCATGTAGATTGTGTTTTTTTCCCCTCATGAACAGTAAACAAGGTTATTTTACTCTTAGTTGGAACAATGAACCCAGTTGTAACCTGGCATAATAGCAATATTAATTGGTCATATCAGCCATGCAGAATTACCTGCCAATCTTTGTCAATTACAAATGTGATCTGGTTGCATTGACACACCCCTAAATGCGGAAGTCTTTATCAAGCGGTAGGCTAGTCTACACCGAGTTCAGAGTAAACAAAACTGAAAGTAGATGGTGGCTTCAGAGGTTCCTGAAGTGGTTTGTCGTGCTCAGGAAGAATGGCAGAGGCTACTTCGATTAACCAGGACATTTTTATGTGTCCGATTTGTTTGGATCTACTGAAGGATCCAGTGACTCTTAACTGTGGACACAATTACTGCACGGGCTGCATTAAGGGCTGCTGGGATCAGGAAGATCAGAAGGGAGTTTACAGCTGCCCACAATGCAGACAGACTTTCACTCCGAGACCTGTTTTAAACAAAAACAACTTTGTTGCTGAGCTTGTGGAACAGTTCAGGAAGACTTTAATTCAAGGTAGGCCTACTGCTTCTCCTCAGTGTTTTGCTGGACCTGGAGATGTGGAGTGTGACAGCTGCACCGGGAGAAAACTAAAAGCCGTCAAGTCCTGCCTGGCGTGTTTGTTGTCGTACTGCGAGACTCATCTCCAGCGCCATGATGAACTCTTCTCAGGGAAAAGACACAACGTGGTTGATGTCACAGGTCAGCTACAGGACAAGATCTGCACTCAACACCAGAGGCTTCTGGAGGTATTTTGTCGCACGGATCAGAGTTGCGTCTGTGTGCTGTGTCTAGATGAACACAAAGGCCATGACACGGTCTCTGCTGCAGCTGAGAGAACGGAGAAACAGGTAAGCACCGGGAGGGAGTTCAGGTGCGGATATTTTTAGTGCGACTGCTCACACATGGAGAATGTAGGCTATCCCTTACACAACTTACCATATAATAATAAATCATTCCTGCAATGCCAAATTCACAAGAGTCAGAGGGACCCAGTACTGATAATTATGTTTATGTTATATCCTATATTATAATCAAATGTGTCTATTATTGTAAATGTGTGCAGTAGTGTACCATTGTACATGGGTCCCCCAGTCATATCGGTATATAATACCAATTAAGGCTAATTAACTGGCTTTTTTTCTGCCCTCAGTGTGGGAGTCTGGCAGAGTATTTGATGCGTCAACCTGCTGTTGGTTGATTTATGTTTTTTATGATTCATGTTTTTTTTTGTTGGCAAGGTGCCGGGTTGCATATTTTGGAGCATTGTAAAGAATGCTCCACTTCTTTTCACCACAATCCAAGTTTTCCAGCCCACAAGTGGTTATTATTATAAGCCCCAGGGTTCATATTGTGCTTTTTGAGAGGAAAAGCTTTCTAATCATTAGGCTAATAACAATATTTTGCATCAGACATACAATGAAAAATAGTATTATTCCTACAGATGTTTATTCATCAACTAGTCATATTGCCTGAAATTATATTACTTATTAAATGTGTCTTTCAGAAGTAGAGCTACACAGACTAGTGTGCTGAACTCCCAGTTATTACTGATCCCATCTGCTCCTTTCTGCCAAGTAAAGATTAACACAGTCGGTGTCATGACTGAATACGTGGTATCTCTCCTAAGTCCCAATAAAGACACTGTTTGCTCAGTGGTTTCCACAGATCCTGCAAAGAAACAGGCTTCTTAATGACATTTATAAATCAAAATTTCATGTGAGGATTAAATGACTATTGACTATACAGTGTAAGCACTATATAGTAACATGTAGTCTGGTATTGTCACTGTTTCATTTAGAAGGAGATGGAGGAGACCAAGAGGAAACTCCAGCAGAGACTCCAGGAGAGAGAGAAGGAGCTGCTGGAGCTGTGGAAGGCTGTGGAGACTCTGAAGGTGAGTACTGAGAAAACTATAGACCCTCAACTGCATAAACAAACAGGTGCGTTCCTTAAGCATTCCAGATGGCACAGTTATCAACATTGAGCTAATGGTAACTTGGGGACAAACAAGAATGTAGTACTGACCAGAGGACAGGACAGAAGCTGGCTGCCATGTCAGAGCTCATCTAACGCTGGCCAGTTGGTACGTAGCTGTGCAGTGTGTAAACCTTCCTCCCAACACCTTAAGAGACGTGCTAGCAAGAGATGCTAGAGCCTATGGGTTTTAGTGTGCTCGACTCCCATTCTGAGGTGCTGCAAGTTGCAGGTTCAAGTCAGTACGAGTGATGGACTAAGCCGCTTGGTCAACACAACGCAGGTTACACTCAGTCAGGGGTCTCACCCAGCCAGCCAGAGGAGTCTGCAAAACTGAGTCACTTTCCAGTTCCTCTGTGCTACACTGTGGGTAACAGGCTGTGTGGATGAGCTGAGTGAGGGCTGCTTTAATTCAATTCAATTCAATTCTTTATTTATCACAATGTCCATAGCAGAGAATAAAACTCAGACAGAATAAATAGATTTAAAAACAAGAAGACAAAAGACAAGAAAACAAGACAAAACAAACCATCAAGACAACAAAACAAAACAAGCCATCAAGACAACAAGACAAAACCAAACATCAAACATATAGGCATTCTCTCCAATGCCTCCTAAGCTTAGAGGAGTACCTCAAGGAGCTCTTGGCTGGATTCACTAGGGCTTCAATAATACTATTGTGTGAAAGATCCAGGCGGCACACAATTTGTACATTACATTTCTAAGGACTGCCTCACAGGTTGGCACATTGGAGAAGACAAACAAGTAGCTGGCACTAAACCATCTAGGTAGCTGCATCAGCAATCTCATAGTGTCATTGTAGGCAACTTTAAGCTTCTGCAAGCTGCTTTTCTTATATCTACACCAAAGATGAGCAGTATAGGTGTACAAAAGGCTTTAAACAAAGAGCATTTGACATTAGAAGAGCACATACTGAACTTGCGTAGTAACATGTTAGCCTGGGCATATAATTTGCAGCGTTGACGATATATTTCTTGATCATCACTAAGATCATCTGAGATTATATGGACTTAAGATGGACCCTCCTCTTTGTGTGTCTCCAAACAGAACTCGGCACAGACAGCAATGGAGGACAGTGAGAGGATCTTCACTGAGCTGATCCGCTCCATTGAGAGAAGGCGCTCTGAGGTGACAGAGCTGATCAGAGCTCAGGAGAAGGCTGAGGTGAGTCGGGCTGAAGGACTCCTGAAGCAACTGGAGCAGGAGATTGCTGAGCTGAAGAGGAGAGATGCTGAACTGGAGCAGCTTTCACACACAGAAGATCACATTAATTTCCTCAAGGTAACTGTAGTGTAAATAGAATATTATCAAAGTATTTAATATCCAATATCATACAATCCTTGTTGGAACATACTAATTAAATTGACATACAACATAATTAAAGTGTCTGTTTTCAGTTGAATGTTCTTGCATTCAGTGCTAAAGCTCCGCAATATTGCATTCAGTGTCATAGGTCTGCAATATATAACCTTGGATATGCATTAGATCAGACGTCTTCGACACCTTCCTTGATAGAAGCAGAAAGGAAGGGACTGTCTTGTATTGCATTAAATTGCTTACTAAGTCCGACCAACTATATTTTGTAGGACAAGTTATTTTACATGAGACATAAATACAATGCTAATCCATTAAAATAACAATTTTGGACAGAGATCAGATATCTATAGATCAGATATAATTATTAATTTCTATACAGTCATCTCTCTCTCTCTTATTTGAAGAATTTTCAGTCAGTCAGCCCTCAATCTCAGTCTAAAGACTTATCCAGCGCCTCTGTCAGCCAAAGCTGGTCTTTTGAGGCTGTGAAGAAATCTGTCTCCACACTGAAAGGGCAGCTGGAGGATTTCTTCAAGCAGGAAGTTCTGAAGATCTCTGCAGCAGGTCGGTTATATTAATTAAAAGAGGAGAAAAGGTCACATAAAATAATGAAGTGTATGTATACAGTATATGTATGTTATGTATAATTTGGTTATAATACATTTTTTCTTTCTCAGTGTCTGATGTCCAGGCTGTTTTTACTGAGCCAGTAACCAGAGAGGAGTTCTTGAAGTGTAAGTTGGTCTGGTCTACAAACATTGAGACAAACATGTACACACACAGTCATTCATTCAAGTATTTATAGAATCACAAACACAGGCACATGCATGTGCACACAGACAGACTGACGGACGGACGGACGGACGTTTTGAATAGAGACACTGGTTATCGCTATCTATCTAATCTCTAAATGCATCAAATCCACACCATACACGCACATCATATAAAGAACACACCTACAGTACACACACACACACACACACACACACACACACACACAAACCTGAAACATTAACACACATACTTTCTTTTAATTCTTTGAATAGTCACATGTACACTTACGCACAGCCATCCATTCACTAGAAATCTCAAAAATAAATCTAATCTGCATCATACACACACATACACACATACATACACACATACACACTGAAACATAAACACACATACTTTCTTTTAATCTTTTGAAAACTGGCTGTGAAATGGTCTTTCATACAAAAATGTACAGAATCACACACACACACATACACGCACGCACACACACACACACAGACTGTAATACACAAATACAAGTCTATAGTAAGTGTGTCCTGTTTTCTCTTCTCCTCCATCAGACTCCTGTCACTTCACACTGGATCCAAACACAGCACACAGACGCCTCCATCTGTCTGAGGGGAACAGGAGGGTGGAGAGGAGAACTGAGCTCCAGTCATATGCTGATCATCCAGAGAGATTTGATAAGTGGCATCAGGTGCTGTGTAGAGAGGGTGTGTCTGGACGCTGCTACTGGGAGGTGGAGAGGAGTAGGCAGGGGGGTTTTATAGCAGTCTCATATAAAAGCATCAGCAGGAAAGGAGGGGGTAATAATTTGTTTGGATGGAATGATCAGTCCTGGAGTCTGGACCACTCCAGCTCCACTTTCTCCCACAATAATAAAAAGACTAATCTCCCTCTAGTGGCCAGCTCCAGAATAGGAGTGTATGTGGATCACAGTGCAGGAACTCTGGCCTTCTACAGCATCTCTGACACAATGACCCTCCTGCACAGAGTCCAGACCACATTCACTCACACACTCTACCCTGGGTTTAATATACATCCTGGATCATCAGTAACACTGTTGTGACTCACTGTATACAGCAGGACAGAAATGTACCCAAGATACAGAAAGATGTATCACATCCACACACACACCTAATACATCCCATCTCATCAGCACACATATAAGTCACCACTCACATGTAAGGATCTGATAGTTTCATCTCAGCTGCCTGAGATTTTCTGTTCTTGGGGAAAACAAAAGACCAAAACCACTCCCTCAAAACCACTACCTTCCTCTCCCCCAGGTTTTCATGCATTTAGTCCCTTTGTGATTGGACACATGTCTGATGGACAACAATTGCCTCTATACATAGTCCTGTGAGTGTGATATGGGTTTTATTGTTAAATAAATTCACACGTTAAATAACTAAATAAATAAATAAAATAAAATCACACAGATCACTTTTTTACAAGTTATTGAATTTACTGAATTTGCTTATCATAGGACATGTGGAAATCATAACAAGAAAGATCTGATGAGAGACAATAAAATCCTCTTGAAAACAATCAATTTTGCATGCAAGTCTATGAGAAAAATCAGAGAATGTAGCCTTGGTAATGTAGAAGACTCACCCTGAGTGGCTGCATGTGTGCAATGAAGCTGATGTGTGTGTCTAAACGTATGCGATGTTGGTGGCAGGGGTAGACGTGTAGGTGATAATATGAAAATAAATGACATATCCCCCACATACATCATTTATCTTGTATGGCAGATTTCATTCATAACATTCATATACTCTTTTGGGAAAGTAACTTTCTAGCAAATGTTATATTTTCTAAATGACATTCATCTATTTAGGCGACTTTTATGTGTTCTTGATATTTTAACCCAAACTGCATTGCTTAATGTCTCATTCCCAGTAGGCATCCAGGGAGGCATATCTCCAGTGGGTAAAAGAAGGTGTACAGGGCATCCTAAATGCACCCAAGCGAGCGACTGTTGTGTAGCATTGAATGCTCTCTGTCCACCCTGAACCCGTTAAATATGCCCTTCTATTGCATCATATTTCTCATTCAAAACAGCAGAGCAACACGAGCAACAGAAATAACATAGACGGTTGCATCACGCTGCACTGCAGCACGTTGTGTACAGTTACACTGTAAATTTTGACAAGTTGACTTTACTTAGAAATTGTGTGCAAACTCATTGCCTTAAAAAAATTAAGTTAAATGACTTAGTAATGGTAAATTAGTGCAACTTAATTGTTCTGAGTAAGCAATACTTAATAAACTTACATTTTTAAGTGAACACAACTTATTTATTCTGAGTAACACTTACACTAACAAGCTTACACTTTTTTAAAGTGAATACAACTTGTTTATTTTACTACTGATTTTCTGGTTCATTTCACAGACTGAAAATTACTATACAAGTAGCGTATACGTACATCTATGTAAAAAAACGATCTAAAAGAATGGAATGAGAAGGTTGGTTTGGATGAATCACAGCATTTCTTTATTTTCAATTATCTGGCATTCACATGGTAAACTACCCTGCCATTTAACATATTTAAAGTAAAACAAGAGTGCTTGGGCTCTGCAGTAAAATAATAATAGTAATAAAAACATATCAAGCAGAAATAATTTGCCACCATAACACTTGACAGCAGCTTGGACCCCGGAAATTATGTTGCCGTCAATCTCCCCCAAGAACAGTGAGCACACCAACAGTCACCGGTGCAATGGCCCAATCTGTCACAGTGTCCTGTGAAGACACAAAAGAAAGTCTTGTTTGCAAGTCTTTGGATTCGTTACTACATTTAAGTTCAGGTGACTGAATTAACTGAAAACAGTAAAGGGTGACCAAAAATAATCATGTGTTGCTACTAATGAACAAAGCTGTGACCACAAAATGAGTCCACCTTTCCCTTCACACACTGCAGGCTTTTCGTGGCAAAAGCAGGGAAACAGTCCAAGAATCCCTGAAACACTACAATGCTTCAATGTAGGCAAGGTGTACTTTTCAGCATATACCCCTTACAGACATACTGTTGATCCATTAGCCAAAACAGAGTACAGTAAGATTAAAGCCATGTACATGAGTCAGAGAACTTAAAAAAAAAAAACTCCAGTCATTTTCAACCAATAGCCCTGTTGATCGAGATCACTCAGTGCTGTCAGATGCAAAAAGAACAAGGAAATTTGGTACAGACCGAATAGTGGACTGGCAGCTGAAGCCAACATACAGTATGAGGGCAAGTTAACGTAGGTTAGGTTAGCTTTAGCTGGCAGCTTCTTATTTTGTTGCATTTGGAGAAAATTCAATAAATAATTTGTTGAGCTGTTCTGATTTGATTTGTTGGTAACACTTTATAATAACTACACACAATTCATCATGTATTAAGCCTTTGTTACTTATTAGTTAATGGTTTGTTCATCATTAGTAATTTCTAATTTATCATCAGTAAAGCATTTGTTCACACAGTTATAAATAGTTTGTTCATAGTAAATAAGCCTATATCTAAAATATGTTTATACATTATTGTTAATACTTAATAAATGATGCAATAATATGTTTTTGATTCATCAATATTATTGCATAATTTATTAAGTATTTACAATAATTCATAAACATATTTGAGATATAGGCTTATTTACTATGAACAAACAATTTATAACTGTGTGTACAAATACTTTATTTATGAGAATTAACATAAGAACAATACTTTACAAATGATGAAGAAAGCATTTTGTAATAGTTTGCAACTGGTTTATAATAAGAAAATGATTTCATTATAAGTGGTTGTTTCATTACTTATTAAGTATAAATCATGTACTTACAAACATATTTTTTGGATAGGCTTATTTACTATGAACAAACCATTTATAACTGTGTGAACAAATGCTTTACTAATGATAAGTTATGTATGAACAAGAAATTACTAATGATGAACAAACCATTAACTAATAAGTAACAAAGGCTTAACAAATGATGAATTGTGTGTAGTTATTATAAAGTGTTACAGATTTGTTTATTGAAAACAGTACATTAAAGGAGATTTCCTGCCATTTTTTACAACTAGGTCTGTTTTCCTGGGGTCACCTAATGTTGGTTCCAACCTAGACTTAGATCTCGCCTACGTAACATACACAACAAGCAAGCTACAAAGCTAACCTATAGGGGCAACCTTTAAACCGTTCTTTTGGCCAGTGAGAATATCTTTACAGGAGCAATACAACACAAGCTGCTTCTTCATGGGACACCACTGTGCGTGTATAACTCAAATAGTGTGGGGGTAAAAAACGTATAAACCTTGTTCGTGCAGGCAGTGACATATCTCTGTTGACCACCATTGCTTTTGATGAAGTGGTTAAAGTCCATCGAGTTATGTGAAGGTTTATGCTACTTTGCACACTATTTATTTATGTGTATTGAATTATACTTGCTCAGTGGTGTCTCCCAGGGAACCCACCATGTTGCATACCTGTTGTAATGATTTTCTGAGAATGTTAAGAGGCCAAAAGCAAGGTTTAAAAGGTTTCCCCATAGATCACCTAGGAGAGATCTAGGCCTACATTGGATCTTTGCAATGGTTTTTCGCCTCCTGCAACACTCTGTGACTTTTGGAAAATAGACCCAGATGTCTCATTTAAGTTAGTAAAGTGTAGGTTAGGTTGAATAGGATAGCAACTGTATATCCTTAAACTACTTTCTAAAATGTCCAATGGGCCTCCTCGTCACCCCAAGACATTGAACGTATAAACATGTGAAATTATGTGCCAATTTCCTATGTGCATTGCACAGGATAATTGTAAATAAATATCTTGTGTAGATAAATAACCATGAGTAGATATGATAATTTCCTAAACAAATTGAGATCAAGATTTTTTTCCCTCAGTGCAAGTACTTACAAATGCTGTACTTAGAACTTGTCCCCAAGTAAAACAGGAATTCCTTTCAGGACGAGGGTGCGCTGGCACATCTGATGAATGATACAGAGACAATAAAGGTTAAGACATTCAAAAGACGCAAACTAAACATTTAGCAAATAACCTCTCTTATCAGCACGAACAGTGCAGTACTTACAGATCCACTGCATTCAGGGAATTGGTCTGCTTGACAAAATCTAGACAAGAGAAAGGATAATTTTAGCACCAAGCTCAATGAAATTATCTAATGCTTCAATGCAATCTAATGCTTTTGCTCAGACAAAATAAGTTGTGTTTATATGAAATAACATTAAGTCAAAGCATGTCCTGTTTCATGATGAAAAGTAGGTTCAGAGCCCGTTTTTTTTATTAGACATTCTCTGGTAAGTTATAGCTAGAACTAGCTTCTAGCTAATGACATGGCTGCAATAATTCCAGTTGAAATATGCTAACGTTAGCAAATATGAAGGTCAAACAAACGAATCATGATTCATTCCCTGTTTAGCTGCTATACATGCAGACGTGAAACCGGAGTTTTCCAAAATCTCCTCGTTTTTAGAAATAATAGTTTTCAGTGATAAAACACATGAGCCACATCCGAAAAGGGTCATTACACTTTGATACAGTCAGAGATGGTTAACGTTAAGTGGTACTAACAGACATTGTTGGCAACGAACGTTGGGCTAGCTTAGACGCTAGTTCTATGCTATGATAATTAACATCAGGCACAAGTCACATAGACATTGGCATATGCTGAACAAAACTTAAACTAGCATTGAATGAATAATAATTCAAGAAAGCAAATCGATTTCAAACTTTTACTCACCAAATGAACCTGTAAAGTACTCCAGCGATGTCCGTGTTTGTTTCGTTGTGTCGTGTCGTGTCCAGAGGTCGTGTTGTGTGGACTGGTGTTGGTGTCTAAGCATGTACCAGAGAGGCTTCTGCGCGTGTCCAAGTGTTGGACTAGTGTTTTGTGAGTAACCTGAACTTAAAATGACTTAGTTGGTTTGCATTTTCGCTCTCACATTACTACTAACTCAAATAAACTGAGTGTTCTCGACCGATTGGTGAAAACTAAGTCAACCCCACTTACTTTTTCTTATTAATTTGAATGTTAGAATTTACAGTGTAGGACCTTCACATTGAACACAATGTAATGAAACTGATTTAGTTGCTAACGCTCACTCACAGCACATGCAGTTGGATCTGGTGTTAGTCTGAGATGGGATCATGGTCAGGTGATCAAGCCTGGCAGAGAAACCAAGCTAATGGTTCCATTCAATGACACTCCATATGACAAACATATAATGATGACATCATTCATCACACTAGGTGTGTAAAATCACATTACTCATAACAATTATTTTACAACATTCTACTAACAGACACATCACAATCATTTAACAGCCCACAGACACCTGAGCTGTTTTCCAATAATATATCAAAAGGAGGAAGAAAAATAAAAAACAAAAAATCATACAGCCAAAATATATATAAAAACTTCCATCCATTTCCTTACATTTAAATCCCCTTCAATCATTTATATATATTTTTAAAAAAACTCTTTCAGGCTCACAGAGACACATACATTTAAAGAAAGCATATATCTATATCCTTATAACATATTAAAGGAGTTGTCCACATTTGAATGCATTACACTTTTAGTCAGATTTGTCTAATTGCATTTTTGACATCTATTCTCACAGCAATAGAACAGAATAAAGGGCCGTTTCTAAGGCGTACATTCGGAGATGTTACTGACCACTTCTGTTAAGATTTATGGAATTGCCTACCTCACATCCATAAGAAGTTTCATTTTGGGATGCATCAGACGTGTTTATACAACAAAATATACATAACTAAATGCGTCTCAGATCACCTGGGCAAGTGGTTTAAGTGACTGAATCTCAATGTGTCTTGGTCCTTTGTGGACGTGGTGGAGAAGTGGCAACGTCACCGACTGACAATCGGCCAACCCAGGTTTGATTCCCCAATCCGCCATTGCAACTGTGTGTCGCTTTGGATAAACTTTGGATCAGCTCAACTTTAATTTTCGTCCTTGTTTATACTTGTATTAGCACTGTCCACTTGTGATGAGATGGCCAAACACACACTCACTCACACACACACACACACACACACAGCAGCAGCAGCAGCAGACAGAAGGAGAAAATAATCTGATGTTCATTGTGCTTCTTTCAGAAGAATATTTATATATTGTTTCCTGAATGGCCTCCTGCAACACACTCTGCAGGCGACTCTCCATGGCATATCCCCTAACATTCCCCATTCTGTGATAAATGTAAACAACAAACAGGGACTCTTACACGTGACGTTTGGTCTTCTTTTAAGTTAATTATTTTTCTAGTCTCTTATATTTAACTACGCTTTAAAGGCTTTCCACAAAACTATTGCACCTGAGCCAATCCTTGCCGTCTTTGGTTCAGTGGTGTTTAATCCCAACATCACAAACTACTGTATGAGGGGCAAGCCATGTCCCTCTGTACACTGTTGGCCAGGCGCCTCATTTAGCAACAGTGGAAATCAGAGATCAGCCCTCTACTCCAGCAGTGGCTTAGAGAGTTAGGCTACACATAGGAAGACTCCACTATAAGATTTCTTATAACAAGGAAAGAATCTTCCAAAAAAATATGGCAACCTCTATGGAAGAATATTAGACTCAAAAGTTTTGTACGTGTGTATCACGTTTTGAAACTGTAGAAATTATTTGTAACTGTAAAAATTATCTGTACAAGTAATTGTCAATATCACAAATATGCCCTACACTTACAAATCTATTATACGGGTACGGATCGGTTTTACAGCTACAAATCATCCTACTGTTAAAAATATTTTACAATTACAAATATATTCTACAATTACACATCAATATTCTATGCACAAAAAGCTGCTCTACAGTTACAAATCTTTTCTAGAGGTGTACAGACTTTTGCATCACCTTAGGCATGAGAAGTGTCTCATATGTATTGTGTGTGTGTGTAACAGGATTTGTAACTGTAAAAATGATTTGTGATTTAACAAAAAAATAACACGAACAATTTTAAGTATTACTCATATGTCGTTCACTTACAAATATATTCCACAGGTATTAAATATTCCACAGTTGCTGTCTTTCAATTACGAAACTATTCTGCCATTACAAATCTCTGCTGCTCACACAAGTATTTTCTACAAGTACACAAATACTTTTGAGACTGTTCTGGAGCTTCCTGTTGAATAGCCAATGGCGATCCTCAGGTTTGGCTAGCCAACCATGAATCTCAGTTCACAAACCAATCACAGAGCAGGAGCAGCGCCGTCGTTGTCTGTGAGTGTAACCAAACTTGGAGTCTACGCTTGGAGCACGCTAGTTTCCTGTATTCCTTGAGGTATGTAGCCTACACCACACAGACTTGTTTTATGTCCACTATTCCTTGTTAATACAGCCAGTGTACCTGATATACGGGGCAACGAGGTGAGATCAATCAATGGCAACTAATGTGGGCAACAGACAAATAACTATTATATATAGCAAGCTACCGCTAGTTAGCCAAATCCCACTCAATCTCTATGTAGAATAGCAATGGTAGCTAAATTTTCAGTTTAAGCAGCATACAAGTGCGAACGGAAATGCAGGGTGTGGATGGATGGAAATAAATAACAACACTCAACATACTTTTGAAGACATTTTGTTTCAAGTTTGTAACAAATGCGGTCAAAGTTTTAAGGGAGTTTGTCAGTCATAAGGTAGGCTCAGCATTATTATCAAGAGGTGTGCTAACCATTAGGCCTCGTATGCCAGGTCTACCTCCAGATTGTGAGGTGCTACTTCGGACGAACTCTTATAGTAGGCAACAGAAACTCCTTACTGCAGAAAAACCGTAGTACTGTTGGTTTGATGCTCAACAGATTGCTCTGGAGTTAGTTATAAGTTAATAATAAGTATCCATTGATATGTGTGACAAAACATACCAACTGGTGTCAACAGGGCCTGAAGTTAACTTTTTTGGCCACCAGCCACTGTGGCAGGTGAATTTTGAAATCCACCTGCCACAGTGGTTTTTTACCAGCCAAAATTATTTTGTGCCCAAAATAAAGGTGAACGACTCAAAAAATGCATAAGAATGGTTCTTGAACTTGTACAGAATACACATTACAGTAGGCTACTCAAGTAAAAGTAAAAAAGTACTTTGTTAATAAATTACTCAAGTAGGCCTAACAAGTTACTTTTTTGTAGGCCTACATTTTTATATTTTTGATGGACCTTTAAAGGGATACAAAAGTATCCTTTATGCCTATTTGCTTTTCTCCTCCTCTGTAGGCTAATTATATAGTCAAACATATTTTAAAAGCCCAATTCAAATATATTTTATTTAATACACTTTGTCATAGCCAGAATAAGCATTACATGGCTATGGATTGAAAAGCAGTCTGATTCTTCTGCTTTGCATTGCTAGAAGTCTGGTTATAACTCCACCATACAGACAATGTAACCTAAAAACAATGGCTATATTATGGGTAGACCTATATTTAGGCTATAATAGCCTAGGCATATCCACTCGGGCAGAGCGACAGAGCAGGCTATCTGTTTTCTCAGCCGACCGTCTCATGTCATGTCCTGCAACACGAGCTACATAAATGAATGCTAGGCTTTTTCTAACTTGTATGCTCGATTTCCAGTGCATTTGATATTTGCTTGTAAATTAAGTTGTAGGCCTACTTTCCTTGTCCAATGTGATTGTTGAACGATGCTGGCCAGAAATGAATATACGTGAAAGTTTCCGTGTCATGTCATAGCCTACCTCTAGTCTCGTTGCTACTCTGGCAGCCTCACCAGAAGATGCAGCAACTGTACGTCATTGTGTTAACTGAGCTGTTAGCTAGGCCAGGCATTACTTTTATAATCGTGGGCTAACGCATTCTGAAGCACTGTTTCTTTTCTCCTGGGAGAGGTGCGCTTTTCCCTCTTCGAGATACTTTCTCCAATAATAAACTTGTACTCGTAATGTAAGGCAATTGAAATGTAGCGGAGTAAAAGAGGAGATTAATGTACTTGAGTAAGAGTAGAAGTAGGCTACCGTTTTGAAAAAGGAAAGTCGTTTGCCGTTGCTCGAAAAAAAAATGTAACGCGTTAGGCTACTACCCACCCCTGCAAATGGGTTTGATCTCGCTTTCTCCGAGCCATAGCCTACAAACGGCAATCTGGACAGTGCATCTCCTTGCTCAGTGTTGTGTTGTCTTATTGGCTACCCGCCAACGTGGCAGGTACATTGACAGTTTCACCCGCCAATCACAAAAGTTACCCGCATTTGGCGTGTGGGCGGGTGCCAATTTCATGCCCTGGGTGTCAACATCAGCTAGGCTATGTTGGCATTTTCTGATGGTTCTTCATGACTGATCATAAGGTACAAAATAAATAATACAGAAATACTGTGCTGGGCATTGGTAGACACATTCATCTGTCTATGTATCTATTTCTTCTGTGTAAGCAGGTTCTTATGGATCCCCAGTTGCTGCCTCCTTCTGAAGCACAGGTGGGTCATAAAATATATTTTACTGTCTATGAAAATAGGTCGCCGCCCGATGTGAGTTTCAAAAAGCATACCTTTTGAACTTGTTGACGGCAGTATTCTTACTTAAAACAACATCCTCGGATGTGTATGTTTTATATTTTGTAAAAGTTAAAGAGAAATCACTACTATTCTATCTTTAAAAGTCAGTTTATTTTCAAACATTTTTGTTGGTTCCTGTCAGTGATAGATCATTATCTATGATAAATTGATCTACACTGGCAGGTTATTAGAGAGGCTGAAAACCAGACTGGAACAGGCTCTTCAAAGGCAGCCTCTGGACTATTTATCAATACCCCCTTTAGGAAGCACCATTAATGCTTAATAACTTCCTTTCACCTTCATTATTGTATTTGGGTATATTTCAGATGTTTTTTGTTTTCACAGTGCAGGATTGTATATTTATGAAGCACATTTGAAAAAAAATATTGACTGTTACCACATACAGTGGGTCCCATTCAGAAGTGGCCACTTCTTTCGCACTTTCTGTGATTCATGCAGCTGTGTGAAATGTATTAAAACTTATCGCCACAAGGTGGCAGTTTAAGTCCACTGTAGCATTTGTAAACAGGGCAGTGGAGTGCATTCAAAGGCGTTGCAGTGGCAGTGAGATACTGTAAGCAGAACGAAACTGAAGATCACCTCGTTGAAGTCATACAGTAGACTAGGCTAAATCTGCGCACTGTTTTTGTTGCAGATGATTTTGAAAAGAGTGGTTTGACCAGATGAGGCGGAGGTTGACGAAGATGAAATGGAAGACTCATGACGTGTCACAGCCTACCTCAGACAATACGTTGTAAGTGGTATGACAAATATTTCCTAAGATATTCTCCCCCCCCCCCCCCCCCCCGATTTTGAAACCTGGCTGATCAGAGTGATTTGGATTTGATGAGAGATCTGTACTTGAACCACTCACAGACTGAAAAATATGTGAAAGTATCCCAATCCGTGAATTGGTGAAACACACTGAGCACACAGTGAGGTGAAGCACTGCCTGCAACAACAGCGGCGCTCGGGGAACAGTGAGGGGTTAGGTGCCTGCTCAAGGGCACTTCAGCCGTGCCTACTGGTCGGGACTCAAACCGGCAACCCTCCGGTTACAAGTCCGAAGCGCTAACCAGGCTAGCATTGTATAACAAACGAACTACTACTAAAAGTATTTTCTGATATTGTCTTTTAATTCTTACAGGTTCTTTAGAGACATTGAAAGACCTGGTGGTCTTCTGGACGGGACACCTTCAAAGAAGCTATGGATGCAACGCTGAAATAAAGCAATTATGGTTTTGGCTTGATCTAGTGTTGTTTTCGGCAAGTTCAATGCAGTATAGTCAACAATTTCAGTGTTTCAGACGGTGACCAGAGTTCCAGTTGTTCAATGAATAAACTATGCAATGAGAAACTGTATGCCGGTTGCTATTTTTCCTAGTTGTATATTTAACTACAATGTGTGCACCATATGCAGTAGCCAGAAAAGTTGTGATTTTGTTTCTCAGCTGCCACAAGGCACCTACGTGTATCCCCAACTTGCTCTGAGAAACTGGCTCTGGTAAGAATTGATGTCTAAGTTGCTTTGGATAAAAACGTAAGCCTAATGAATAAAATTATTTATTAAAGTTCACATATCCCAGCATTAGGGAATAATATTTAAAAATGCAATTTTATATTTATCAGACAGGACAGGGGAGAAGTCTACAATAATGGTGTTCAAAGACTAGAATACAATAGACCTAAGAAACACATTTTAAAGAACAAATATAGGAGGGGAGGAGATGTATTTTCTATTCAGTGGTAGGCTACATGTCCTCGATGCTGATGTAGAGAATGGTCCAGTGATCCAGTGGAGTGATCTTGAAGGCCCTTGATAAGAGATATTACATCAGTGTTTCTCAAACTTTTTCAGAACAAAGACCACTTAACCAATAAATAAAAAAAACCTCACAGACCACCTAGCTAAACAAAAAAATAGTAGGCCTACTCATTGAACCACCTTGCTTATTGTCAGGATTCATGATTTAAACTGGAGTAGCTTACATAGGCAGTGTTACAGAACTGTTTGGATTTACATAAAAGTTGTTCAACATCGCAAACAAATCATCTATAGGCCTATTATATTTTAGCATGCCTGCTCGCGAACCACACTTTGAGAAACACTGGCTTAGGCTACATGAATAGACAAAAACAACGATGCATATTTACATGCACACTGAAACACTATGTAGAAAGAGAGCATTCTGGAAAAGCATGACTGTATTTGTAGTAGTTTATCTGCACAGGTACAGTTGGCAAATTATCAAAGTTAACGAACCATCAGAAATGTAAAACGATGACTGTAATTAACATAGCTTAAGTCGCCCATTTGAAATGTAAATACATTGATAACTTAACTACCTAGGAACAGCCAGAAAGATAACTGCCGATAGAGAAGGGAAACATTTTGTTAACTACTTGCCCCGTGTATCAGGTACACTGGCTGTATTAACTATCAATGTACCTCAAGGAATATAGGAAACTAGCATCGGAGCCCGTTCCTTAGACATTCTCTGTTAGCGTGCTCCAAGCGTAGACTCCAAGTTTGGTTGCACCCACACAACTAGCCACGACGACGGCGCTGCTCCTGCTCTGTGATTGGTTTGTGAACTGAGATTCATGGTTGGCTAGCCAAACCTGAGGATCGCCATTGGCTATTCAACAGGAAGCGCCAGAACAGTCTAAAAAGTACTTGTGTACTTGTAGAAAATACTCGTGCGAGCAGCAGAGATTTGTAATGGCAGAATAGTTTCGTAATTGAAAGACAGCAACTGTGGAATATTTAATACCTGTGGAATATATTTGTAAGTGAACGACATATGAGTAATGCTTAAAATTGTTTGTGTTATTTTTTTGATAAATCACAAATCATTTTTACAGTTACAAATCCTGTTACACACACACACAATACATATGAGACACTTCTCATCCCTAAGGTGGTGTAAAAGTCTGTACACCTGTAGAAAAGATTTGTAACTGTAGAGGAGCTTTTTGTGCGTAGAATATTGATGTGTAATTGTAGAATATATTTGCAATTGTAAAATATTTTTAACTGTAGGATGATTTGTAGCTGTAAAACCGATCCGTACCCGTAGAATAGATTTGTAAGTGTAGGGCATATTTGTGATATTGACAATTACTTGTACAGATAATTTTTACAGTTACAAATAATTTCTACAGTTTCAAAACGTGATACACACGTACAAAACTTTTGAGTCTAATATTCTTCCATAAACCTCTGCTGGTCAAATGGACAGAAGCGTGTGAGACAAATAATGCCCAGGGTGTGTACAGCTTTTCTCTTTCTTTTTCCCTGAATTTGTGTCTGTGCACTATGTTATTATTTCATTTTTTCTCTCTTGCTGGATTTTCTTGTTTCTTTCTTTTTTGTCAGGGGTGGCATAAGCTTTGATGGCTTTTGTTGTTTTGTTGCTGAAAATTTCAGAAAACCCTGAGGGAAAGCTCTTGTATTGTCATACACTATAACTGCAATGATTCCATCAATATATACATTTAATAAAAGTGTTTTATTCCCAACACTGCAGCATGGCAGAGAAACCAGATATGGTGCTGGTGCTCCAAGCTGGTGATGGAGCCGGTGCACTGCTACACCCGCGCCCAGGAGCTGGTGCTGCGCCAGAACTCCACCTGGAACACCGCCTCCCTGCTGTTCTACTTCGCCACCAAGCTGGTGATGGAGCCGGTGCACTGCTACACCCGCGCCCAGGAGCTGGTGCTGCGCCACGTGCGGCCCACCGTGCTGCTCATCCCCGTCTGCGGCCTGGCCTTCTGCTGCCCCCTGCTGGCCAGCATGGCCACCAGCAGCCACAACGCCACCTGGGTGACGGACTGCGGCTCGGTGCTGTCGGTGGACGCGTCCGGCTACAGGTACGTGGTGCTGTACCTGATCTTCTGCGACGTGCTGCCCGGGGTCATCATCACCAAATAAAGGGACATTCAGTGTGAGGAGGGACTGTGTTGGGCATGTAATAAAGATGACATTATGACACCATGAGAACACAATCAAATCATATTTCATATTTCATTTTGGGATTGGGGAGAAAGACCTCTGATTTCTCAGACTTGTTTATGAATATTTACATCCCGAATACACTTCTTTTGGAGCTCAGGAGCTCAACTGTAACTATGACATCTGTCTGGCTTAATCACCAGTTTAGTAGGTTTTCATTTTTAAAAACAAATGCTGATGCCCACAACTTCTCCAGACCACAAAACTGGCACCTACTTGACTGGGCGTAACTGAGTCAGAATAAGGATGAAGAAGAGGACTTTCCACTTGCTACTTATCAGCACTGATGGGTGGGCTGACACACGCTCACAAGGCAAGCAGTGGGGGGCAAACAGATGTTAATAACCCTAATGAAAATCAAAGAAAGAATAATGACATTTGTATTTTTAGTTATTTGATGTAAATCTGTCATAAATCTGCCTACATGTCTCTGCTTTTGTCCTGTAATGGGCGATGCTGATACTGAGCATTTCCTTTACACATGCAGATTCACTGGAGTCGACATAGAGGAAAATACTTTTTATCATAGCATACCTTACAGAACATATTCATGACATTAAACTAATCAATACACTACACAAACACACAAATAATTAATATAAACTCAGTCGATATACTGTATATGGCTGGCTTCTACAGTAAAGTTAATGATTTTACTCATTCCTGTGCAGACTTTGAGGTCTCTTCAATTGTTTCCTATTCCACATTATCTCCACTAGATGGCATCATTACAGCTGATATCCAATTATAAACATATGCCGTCCTGCAGTCTACCCCATGCACTTCATTGGTTCTGAATTGGTGGGTTTACATGATTGTGGGTTGATGTTTATTTTCTTATCCATGAGAAACACGAAATTAAAGGTAGGCATAGCCTACAGCTAGCACTGTATAGGTCACATCATACATGCAGCTTGTCATGTTATTCTTCATGATTAACAAAAGTGGGCTGGCACTTTGACCCTGATCTGCACGCAAAAAGGAAGCTGTGAACAACAGGGGTAAAAAACGAAAGTGAAAGATAAGTGTTGCTCAATAGCTTCTTGATGAATCGTGTTCGTTAGCACTTAAGTAAAATGGCAGAGGCAATGTCAAATAACGAGGACCTTTTAATGTGTCCGATTTGTTTGGATCTACTGAAGGATCCAGTGACCATTCTTTGTGGTCACAATTACTGTATGGGCTGCATTAAGGGCTGCTGGGATCAGGAAGACCAGAAGGGAGTTTATAACTGCCCACAATGCAGACAGACATTCGCTCCGAGACCAGTTTTAAACAAAAATAATGTTGTAGCAGAGCTAGTCGCACAACTAAGGACGACCAGAATCCAGGCTGCCCCTCCTGCTCTATCTACTGCTGGACCTGGAAATGTGGAGTGTGATATCTGCACCGGGAGAAAACTCAAAGCTGTGAAGTCCTGTCTGGATTGTCTGTTGTCTTACTGTGGAACTCACTTCAAAGCTCACAATGAACTGCATCCAGGAAGAAATCACTTAGTTATTGATGCCACAGGCCAGTTACAGGAGAGGATCTGCTCCCGTCATAAGAAGGTTTTTGAAATATTTTGTCGTACCGATCAGAGTTGTATCTGCTATCTGTGCACGATGGACGAACATAAAGGCCATGACACAGTCACAGCTGTAGCAGAATGTTATAACAAACAGGTGAGTACTGGAACTTCACTTGTGTCTTAATTTTATTTGAGAAGTCCGATATACATATAATGTGTTTGAATAATCAAAAGAACACTAGCGACTATAAGACGATACTTCTTAAAGTCCACTGATTTTCTACAGACTCTCTTTCTCATTATAGAAGACATGAACCAGGAAATCATAACAGGTGCAAAGTGCAAAATGTATTAAATTCTGTCAAACATGGCAGCCTCAGCTGAATATGATACTGTACAATGTTTTTTCTCAGGTCCAATATATTCAGTCTCTGAGCTTGACTTGTGTTTAATGCATAATGTCAGGGCTCCTACTGAAAACAGATTAATAGAGAGCATAGCACTGTTCTCAGATGCTTTATGTTACAGTAACTGCACTTCTTGTTAATCAGATGCACTATACAGTATATGTTTGTCTTGTAATGATTCTGTATTGTGTATTTTTTCATTCCATTTTATGTAGGCTACTTTACTTTTGAAATTATGTTTTTTATTTACTATTATTTGCTTTTGTTCATTCAAAGCACATTGAATTAGTCATGTGTATTAAATATGTAATATAAATTAACTTGCCTTAAATATGCCTGCCTTTTTATAAACAGAAGCAGTTGGGGCAGACCCAGAGGAGATTCCAGCAGAGAATCCAGGAGAGAGAGAAGGAGCTGCAGGAGCTGAGGAAGGCTGTGGAGACGCTCAAGTTGAGTACTGACCACAGAAAAGACAACTGCTGATTGATTAAGGTTTCAGCTTTCTAATATAATTTATAATTGTTATGGCAGCTGTGTTGATGTGCTATAACCAGATCATAGGTATAACGTTATTTTGGCACAACAAACAGTAGGCCACGGGGGCAGCAGTGGCCTACTGGCTAGGGCTTCGAACTTGTAACCGGAGGACTGCCGGTTCGAACCCCGACCAGTAAGAACGGCTGAAGTGCCCTTGAGCAAGGCACCTAACCCCTCACTGCTCCCCGAGCGCCGCTGTAGCAGGCAGCTCATTGCGTCGGGATTAGTGTGTGTTTCACCTCACTGTGTGTTCACTGTGTGCTGTTTGTGTTTCACTAAGTCACGGATTGGGATAAATGCAGAGACTAAATTTCCCTCACGGGATCAAAAGAGTATATATAATTATACTTACTTATATACAAACTCCCTTTTTATCCCATTGCTTAAAGCGATGGTTCAGAGTAATTTTACCCTAGGGTTCTTTGCACCATGACCCCGAGCCAAACACCCTCCCAGAACATTTTTTCCCTTGGTCGAGCCCTGGTCGAGTAGCGCCGTCAGAAACGAATGACGTTCTGCAGTCATAATGGAACCAACTTTTATCTCGTAAATTACCCCACTAATAATGCCCTGAATGGTACGAAACTTCTGCAGTAGTACAACTACGACATTTAGTCCAATAATGAGGCATTAGAAAGTTTGTAAGTGCACCAGGAGTTTATTTAAATAAGACTTGCCTGATTATCTGCTACTATACCGCTGCGTCAACGTTTCTTCCGTGATTTGGGAAAAGCCTGTAAAAGTCCTTGCAGGAAGCGATTACATCAACGTTTTTTGGTATACGAGTTTTAAATATTTTTATTTTTAAATATTAAGTGTTTACAACTTAGTAATAACTAATAATTGTTGCAAACTGGACTACGAACAAAATATTAGTGCATTCCTGGATCTACATCCTTATGCATGCTTCCTGCCAGGACTTTTACAGGCTTTTCCCAAATCACGGAAGAAACGTCAATGCAGCGGTATAGTAGCAGATAATCAGGCAAGTCTTATTTAAATAAACTCCTGGTGCACTTACAAACTTTCTAATGCCTCGTTATTGGACTAAAGGTCATAGTTGTACTACTGCAGAAGTTTCGTACCATTCAGGGCATTATTAGTGGGGTAATTTACGAGATACAAGTTGGTTCCATCACGACTGCAGAACGTCATTAGTTTTTGATAGCGCTACTCGACCAGGGCTCGACCAAGGGAAAAAAGGTTCTGGGAGGGTGTTTGGCTCGGGGTCATGGTGCAAAGGACCCTAGGGTGAAATTACTCTGAACCATCGCTTTAATGATAGTCATGATGAATTCATGATGAATAATTGGCACACATCCAAAGAAAACTATTAGTATAGTAGTATTGTTCTATTACATATTAGTAAGTACAATACATAATGTAATATTAATGCTGAATCGTGGGGAGTGAGAAGAGTCTATTAGCAGTAATACATTGTAATTCCACCCTCGGTTCCACACTGACTGTGCCCTGTGAGTAACTGTGCCTATGCTGCCATATCTACAGCACACAAAGAACCACTGACACCATGAAACACTTTCAGCTTCACCTCCCTCTGTGTGTCTCCTGCCCTCCTCTTTGTGTGTCTCCTAACAGAGCTCTGCACAGACAGCAGTGGAGGACAGTGAGAGGATCTTCACTGAGATGATCCGCTCCATTGAGAGAAGGCGCTCTGAGGTGACAGAGCTGATCAGAGCTCAGGAGAAGGCTGAGGTGAGTCGGGCTGAAGGACTCCTGAAGAAACTGGAGCAGGAGATTGCTGAGCTGAAGAGGAGAGATGCTGAACTGGAGCAGCTTTCACACACAGAGGATCACATTAATTTCCTCAAGGTGACAGCATTAATTGCATTTAAATGAAATGCATTTCCTGAATCTGAAATTACATAATAATTAGATGTACCGCATAGCGGTACAAAATATGACGCTCAATCCTGCAGTCTTTGTGTTTGTGTTTGTGTATGTGTGCGTCTGTGTATGTGTGTGTGTTTGTGTGTGTGTGTGTGGAGGGGGGGGGGAATGGTGTGTGTGTGTGTGTATAGTACATTTCAACATCAGCATCTCAATTTGTAAACATCTCCTACGGGCAAACCTTCACTCAACACCACCATCTACATCTACAAAACTTGGCCCTCCCCCTGAGGCTGTCAGGGAGATCATACACATCACATTTGGAGCAGTTCAGGACATCTCAGCTGAAGATGGTGTTTGTTAAAGAGCCATGTTTTTGCATTTTCATTTTTACTGGGGAGTGCAACATCACAAATGAGTTATGGGCTAGGTTGATGTGGGCCCTTGAGACTAGCATACCACAAACATTTTGTTATCTCGGGTGCAACGGGGTGGGTAGTTATTAAACGAAAAACTGCATTTTACGGCTTTTGGGGGCCAGCACAGGGACGGAGTGGCCCCTGGGGACCAAACGCTTATTTTCTGTGAAAGTATAGGGGGTTACATGCCCACCAAGTTTCATGTGCCTCGGTGTTTTGGTGTCCCAGGAATCATGGACCAACAATTATGAGACTCTAGAGGCGGTCATTGGTCATAATAACAACAATTCCTATGACAGAGAGAATTCAGTTGATATATATTTCTGTGCAAAGACAATGGTGTGTAACAATAACTGTATGTGTGTTGTGTAATGTGTGATAAGGATTGTATTGCTTTACATGCAGTAGGTATAGTATGTAACATACACACATACTTAAACACATGAATGCACAATTACCAACACACTGAACAGACTGATTTAACCCAAAACAGATTTAAGTGATTTAACCCATTATGTCTGCAGCCTTTGGGGAAGCAGCCCTGACTCTCACCTGACTCTCACCTTGTGGTTCTCTCTGCAGAATGTTGTGTCAGTCACTGCTGCTCCTTGCAGACCAGTTTCAACCAGCATGAGCTTCAGCCAGAGTTTCTCTTTTGAAACTGTGAAGGAATCTGTCTCTGCAGTGAAGGTGCAGCTGGAGGAGAAACTAGAAGGCATCTTCAAGCAGGAAGTAGCCAAGATATCTGCAGCAGGTTGGCCAATCATATAGATTTGACACACAACCATGCACTACTTTTACAAGACACTGTTCTGTCCGAATTGTTATGGATTCATTTTGACTGTCTCTGTCTCTCAACAGTGACACATATCCAGATCATCCAGTCTTTAGAATGTGAGTCTATCATTAAATTACATTACATTCTACAGCTGAAATATAACTTCCTTTCAGAGCTAACAGGCCTCAGGCAGGCCTGTTACAAATGCTAAAAGGAAACATTTCTAGAAAAGAAATGGAGTACACATGAAGATAATATATGCAAACTGAGATGTGTGTTGGTTTTTTCTGTTGATCCTGGGTGAATGAGTGTCTATGTGTTGATTCCCAGATACTGATCCTGAACTCCCAGTCAGAAGAACAGACAGTAAGGAGGAACTGCCACCATACAGTAAGTCTTTAATGATTGATTCTAATAGCCTCTAAGCCCTTACATCTGTGGTTTAGTAAAGGAATAACAGTTTCATGAAAATATTTTCATCTTTCATATATTTTCTCAGCTGCCAAAACTTAGAGGCATGGGGGTGTTGCTGGTCCCTATAAGAAATTAAGGCCCATCATATATTATGGGTAAACATTCCGTAAGAGGCATGAGGGTAAGACTTTTTTGAAGGATTTTGGAGAAAAAAGCAAATACACTTAGATCTTCAAATTTATCTATAACAGCAGACAGAGGCACAAGCTGATGGAGATCAGAGGTAGAGTCACCTTAAAATTGACTCCAAACCAGTAGATTACACCCATAACGTATGCAATTGTCTTGTGCTAAGGAACTGATTGAGGTGGGTTAGAACTGAAGGTCCTCTAAACATGCCCTTACCCTCCTAATGAAGATGAGGGAGTCTTGAGTGAGGATATCTCCATAGTAGGCTACTTGTCAGTGGGGGGTTGTAGTGTGGTGTTAAAATCCACATTAAATAATACAACTCAAAAGAAGTCCGCACACCGTGGATGTATACTGCAGATGATGGCTTTAATGCACTCCGGAGCATTGGTGAAGCAATTAAGTGAAAGCAAAGTAAGCAGTGAGCAGTGAGCAAAGTGAGCTAACATCCTCTGGCTGTTGTCCAGCCTTTATACCCCTTCAAGTCATCCCAGACAAAACCCTCTATGTTTACAGATAACTGACCAAGTAATATATGGTACTCCACCTTTGCCCTCTCATCCTGTTATTCCTACATTCTTTAGGTTGTGCCATTCTTTAGGTTTTGCTTACATTTCCTGTCACCAAACCTTATCTATGCCATTTTCTGCCAGGCCTGCTCTTTCCTTAAACCAGTCTTCCTTTCCCACACTGAACATACTACAGAATTCAGTTTCACAAAACAATGATATTACACAGAATAAAGATACTACATAAAATATATATAAACTAAAGGATATATTTCAATAAAGGCCACGACAGTAGGCCTTTAATATTTAAACAGCTGGAGACTTAACTTATCTTGCCTTCCCTCATTTCCTGTTATAAGTTGTTACAGGTATATGAGTTGTTCGGTGCAGCACTCTGAGAAACTATACAAATAATTGATTGAGGCCTGCTCCTATATACCTGTGCATAATGATCCATGCCGTCATGTTGGTCATGACTAACAGTGTGATGATTCATTAATTAGGCAAAATGACTTACAAATGTTTACTTGTGTTATTTACCCAGATGGTTTTGATCATTCAGTTTAATAATACATGTATAGGACCCATTTGCTCTGCAGTTTGTTGGATTAAGACACACACACACACACACACACACACACACACACACACACACACACACACACACAAACCTGAAACATTAACACACGTACTTTCTTTTAATCCTTTGAATAGTCACATGTACACTTACGCACAGTCATTCATGCAAAAATGTACAGAATCACACACACACACAAACACACACATACACACACACACACACACACACACACAAAATGAATAGTCATTTAGCTGGCACTCTTATCCAGAGAGACTGACAGTGAACTAACTACAGGAACTACTGAAGCAACTTGTGGTTAGGTGCCCTGCTCAGAGGCACAATGGTGGCAGCCCCTGGGATCAAACTCACAACCTTTAGCTGTTCCATTTGGAAGCCCAGATCCCGAACCACTAGACCAGCAGCCCCCACATCTGAATGTCTTCTGAACCTGTTCTTCCCATCCTGATGAAGATCAGTGCTGCTGGAATGAGTGCATCTCCATCTTCACTTTGGTTCAAGTTTGGTTAGTTATAATGCATCTCTTCTTTCTCAGTGTCTGATGTCCAGGCTGTTTTTACTGAGCCAGTAACCAGAGACGAGTTCTTAAAGTGTAAGTGAGACAAACATGTACACACACAGTCATCCATCCAAGTATTTGTGGAATCACACACATACCCTCCCCCACACACATACACACACATAAACTGACAAACATAACACAACACACACTTTTAATCTTTTTGAAAACAGACACTCTCACATGTACACTTGACAGGCCCTCTCACATGTACACTTCAGAACATATCCATTATACAAAAGATGTACACAATCACATCAAGTACACACACACACACACACACACCTAACTACACACACTTTTAATAATTTTACTAACAGCTGACACACATTGTATACTGTACATAGTACACTGAGATACTGACACACATTCACATGTACACATGCATGTGACCATTCATACAAAAATGTGCACACACACAGCAATGCACAGTTTTGACGTTTTTAATAGGGACATTTAGCCTGGGTTTTCCCATGCTGCCTTGCGCGCGATTTAATTCACGCTGCTAGGCAGCCTGGATACCATGGAGCAAATTGTCGCCTCAGTTAGGGGACCAATCACAGAACGGAGGGAGGGCAGCAAGACGATGACGACACACCGAAGCCGTTATGAGCTACGTACAGACGCATTTGATAGACATTCGTAGCGCCCAATAAACGGCTCCGGGCATTCGTAAACCACGTTTCAAATACGAGAAAATGAATGCAAATCTACATAATTCACAATACTTCACAAACAACACACACACAAACACAAACACACAAAACACACACTGAAACATACACACACATTTTTTTTTCAACACTCATACTTTTAATCTTTTGAATACATCTTTTAATCTTTTGAATACAGACAGTGAAACATACTCACAGGTACACTTACAGTACACACAGTCATTCATACAAAATTGTACAGAATCACACACACACACACACACACACAGAGACACACACACACACAGTAGTCTAAGTGTGTCCTGTTCTCTCTTCTCCTCCATCAGACTCCTGTCACTTCACACTGGATCCAAACACAGCACACAGAACCCTCCATCTGTCTGAGGGGAACAGGAGGGTGGAGAGGAGAGCTGAGCTCCAGTCATATGCTGATCATCCAGGGAGATTTGATAGGTGGCAACAGGTGCTGTGTGGAGAGGGTGTGTCTGGACGCTGCTACTGGGAGGTGGAGTGGAGTGGGCATGTTTTTATAGGAGTCTCATATAAAAGCATCAGCAGGAAAGGAAGTGGTGCTGAGTGTGGGTTTGGACATAATGATCAGTCCTGGAGTGTGTACTCCTACAGCTCCAGCACCTCTTTCAAGCACAATAATAAAGAGACTAAACTCCCTCTAGTGGCCAGCTTCAGAATAGGAGTGTATGTGGATCACAGGGCAGGAACTCTGGCCTTCTACAGCATTTCTGACACAATGACCCTTCTGCACAGAGTCCAGAATACATTCACTCACACACTCTACCCTGGGTTTTGGATATTCACTAGATCATCAGTGAAGTTGTTGTGACCCACACTGTACACAGCAGGGCAGAAATGTAAAGACCCCAGATACAGATAGATGCTGTTATCACATCCACACACACACACCCATAAACACATTACATTTCATCAGCACACATATAAGCCACCACTCACATGTAAGGATCTGGCAGCTGCCTCTCAGCTGTCTGAGATTCTCTGTTCTTGGGGAAAACAAAAGACCAAAACCACTCCCTCACCTGTGGACCTCTGCTGAAACACACATCAGCACACCACACATAATCTATTGGGTTGATGTGTTGATGAGCCCAGTGTTTCACCCCCTCTGATCCTGACTAGAAGGAAATCTTTTTGAGTCTGTATTCAACTAAGTATTCACAAAATAATTAACAACAATTGCCTCGTGCTACGTAGTCTTGTGTTTTTTGATTTTGTTAAATTTGCCTGATAAATAACAAAATAAATAAATGAAAAAAGTACACATGATCACTTTTTTAGAAGTTACTACTGAATGTGCTTATCATAGGACATGTGGAAATAATAACAAGAAATTTCAAAAGATGAGAAACAATAAAGCCCTCTTGAAAACAATCAATTTTGCAGTCTATGTCTAAATCTAAAGTCTATGAGAAAGAAAACATCAGAGGATGTAGCCTTGGTAATGTGCCATCTCTATAGAATGTTGTCAGACAGAACACTCTAGAACAATCCGTCTGACTCTGAACCCAGATCAGAATATTGAACTCATCTGTTTTCTGTGGGAGAGCAAAGACTCAGTCTGAGTGGCTTCATGTGTGCAATGAAGCTGATAACAAGATTACATTTTTATAGTGCTTTTCTCAACACTCAAAGCTCTTCCACAGGGAAGGGGGAACCTCACTAACCACCACCAATGTGTTGCACGGCAGCCATTATGGATCAGAGCGCTCACCACACACCAGCTTGAGGTGGAGAGTGAATGAGCCAATTATACTGGGGATGATTAGGGGGCCAGATTGAATGAGCCAGGTTGGGAATTAAGCCAGGACACAGGGAACCCCCTACTCTTTGCGATAAGTGCCATGGGATCTTTAATGACCACAGTGAGTCAGGACCTTGGTTTGATGTCTCATCCGAAGGACGGCATCTCCTACAGTAGTGTCACTGCACTGGGGCGTGGGATCGATCTTTTTGGCCAGAGGGTAGAGTGCCACCTACTGGCCACCCACCAACACCACTTTCAGCAGCAACCTAGGGCCCTATTATGACAATCTCTAAAATGTATGGTCACTGGAAAATAGTTCAAACAAATTTCAGGGTATGTCCAGTTATATTTTGTGTGGTTTAGTTATGAAACGTCATGAAACATCTGGCGCATGAAACTGTTGAAACTGATTGTGTTGCTAACGCTCACATCACATGCAGCTGGACATGGTGTTAGCCTGAGATGGCATCATGGTCAGGTGATCAAGCCTGGCAGAGAAACCAGGCTAATGGTTCAATTCAATGACACTCCACATGAAAAACATGTGATGAAGTCATAATTAATCTCATAACACATTTATTACACAAGCAGTCCTTTCTCTGTGTGGGTGAGCAGGAGCCCTTTAGATGAGTAGAATCACATTACTCATAACAATTATTTTATATAACAGACACATCACAATCGTTTAACAGCCCACAGACACCTGAGTTATTTTCCAATGATATATCAAAAGGAGGAAGAAAATAAAAAACAAAACATGGTACAGCCAAAATATATATCAAAACTTCCATCCATTTCCTTACATTTAAATCCCCTATAATCCTTTATTTTAAAAAAAGTAACTCTTTCAGCCTCACAGAGACACATACATTTAAAGAAAGCATAAAACATATCCTTATAGCATATGAAAGGAATGGTCTACATTTGAATGCATTACACTTTTAGTCAGATTTAACTAATTGCATTTAGATTGACATCTATTCTTACATTCTGAGATGTTACTGACCACTTCTGGTCAGATTTAGGGAGTTACCAACCTCAAATGGGTCTCCGAGATCACCTTGGCAAGTAGCCTAGAAATCTAGACTCCCTTGTGATTTGCAGCCAATGTGATTTGCAGCCAAGGTCGTTTAGCAATTGGCCATTGGCTTGCAAGCTGGAAAAACCAAACTCTAGTCAGGCCTATCACATTGTGTATAGAGTCGGTGAGCTTTACATAAATGACGATAGAATTGCTTCTTGAAAACAAAGGAGATGGCTGCCGCTGCTGGTAAACCGCAGTCTTTCGAATAGGCTTTGGCTGTGACTCTTAATCGGCCAACCCAGGTTTGATTCCCCAACCCGCCATTGCAAGTGTGTGTCGCTTTGGATAAAAGTGTCTGCTAAATATCAGCTCAACTTTAACTTTGGTCCTTGTTTACACTTGTATTAGCACTGTCCACTTATGATGAGATGGCCAAACACAAATTTTAGAAATGAAAACAAAGTAAAAGGGGTCCGAGTGTGGAGAGGTGCAGGAGCAGGAGCAGCACTTCCACCAGTGGCCTACAGGGGGGAGCAGCCGCACTGGCGCTCTGTTTCCACAAGGCGGCACTACAGATCCATGGATTGTTGGTTAGTACATTTTCCTTATCTCATTCTCTCTCCCTCTCTCTTTCTCTCTCTCTCTCTCTCTCTCTCTCTCTCACACACACACACAATCTGAATCAGAGAGTATGGGGATTGTCATCTTTCATCCACTCCCATTCCCTCATCATCTGATGGAACAGGAGACAGACAGACACACACACACACAAACGCACACAGAGCAGCAGACATAAGGAGAGAATGATTAAATGTGATGTCCATTGTGCCTCTTTCAGAAGAATGTTTATATATATGTTGCATGTGGACCTACCTGCAGGTCCTGCTCTGTTTCCTGAATGGCCTCCTGCAACAAGGTGAGGTCAAGGTGACTCTTAAAGGTCCTGCTCTCCTCAATCATGACAAGAGACTCCTCACTGGGAACACATCACACACACGCACACACGTTGCACATGCATGCATGCATGCACACACACACACACACAAAGAGAGAGATCAGACTGAGAGACGCTTTTCTTGTGATTGACTAGGTAACATTTTTTTTTAAATTACTGTCAATATCGGTACAACCAAGTGGACAAACTGATATTTGATCTTAATAGGGAGATTACATCTGATCTTAATAGGGAGATTACATATACTGTAATGTGGGGATGTTTATGACACAACCAACTCACTATAAGTGGCAAAGTCACAGGGTGACTTTAAGATGGGCAAATCTGAGAGTGTTACCTGACACACATGAATGCAGGAAATAAATAGTTGAGGCAGTGCTGGTAGGATGCCATGGTAACAATCACCTCGGGCCTGTCGAAATTACAGGTTAGATGACAACTAAAGTCAACAACAAAGTCAAGCACTCCTGAGCACATTCATACTGTAGAAGAATGTGCTCCTAAGTTTGCAATGTCATGAGAATATATAAAGATTATGGAGCAGGATGGCTATATCAGCCTGAGACAGTTTCTTATGGCACTGTAAGTTCATTAAGAGAACAGAATACGCAGCATGAGAATATATGATGAGCAGGAGGACTAAATCACAAAGTTTATTTCATTACACATACATAGAACAGAATGTAATTGAATTGAAACAGAAAAGTGTGGAGCATTTGCGGACCAATCAGAGTGTTTTCCCAGTGGATGTTGTGGGCCAGAGAAAACCCAGAGAGATCCTGTGTGAGGATTACACACTGATATCCAGCATGGGACCCCCACTACACAGCACTGGTCCAGCATGGGACCCCCACTACACAGCATTTGGGTCACTGATGTCCATGTTCATGTGGGGTTTGTGTTTGCTCAGTGGACTATGTGAACTGACTCTTAGAGTCTGAGGAGGAAATGGAAACCTTAAATACAAAAACAATCTGTGAGCAGATGAACCTGGAAAGACCAGTTTGATAACATGCTTCAAGCTCATGAAAACACCCAGCCATCTCAAGCATTCTAAAAGACTGTTTGGATCTATTTTATAACAGAATACATAATGATCACAGTGTGTTGAGTCCATTTCAGTGAATGCCCTAAATGCAAATCTGATCCCACCCCCTTTCCCAGTCTCTGGACAACACACACACACACACACACACACAAACAAAGAAAGATAGATCATTTAAATTGTCTTGTGAGTGACTAGCTAACATGTTACTTTTTTAAAATGAAATACGGGTATGAACAGTTCCTGCTCTGTTTCCTGAATGGCCTCCTGCAACAGACTCTGCAGGCGACTCTCAAAGGTCCTGCTCTCCTCAATCATGACAAGAGACTCCTCACTGGGAACACATCACACACCACACACACACACACACACACCAGCAGCAGCAGACAGAGGGAGAGAATGATTAAATGTGATGTCCATTGTGCCTCTCTCAGAAGAATGTTTATATATTTGTTGCATGTGGACCTACCTGCAGGTCCTGCTCTGTTTCCTGAATGGCCTCCTGCAACAGACTCTGCAGGTGACTCTTAAAGGTCCTGCTCTCCTCAATCATGACAAGAGACTCCTCACTGGGAAGACATCACACACACACACACACGCACACACGTTGCACATGCATGCACACACACACACACACACAGACACACACACACACACAAAGACAGAATAAAAGTGAATAAAAGAGAATAAAAAAGTGGCTAGTTAACATGTTACTTTTTAAATTAAGTACAACCAAGTGGAAAGGCTGATATCTAACTCATTTGGCAGATTACACATTACCAATTGTGCAGGTGCACACACACACACACACACACACACACACACACAACAGACATGGTGGCGTCTGGGTTAAGTGCTGTGCTCAACATGGTGGCGTCTGGGTTAAGTGCTCAACATGGTGGCGTCTGGGTTAAGTGCTCAACATGGTGGTGTCTGGGTTAAGTGCTCAACATGGTGGCGTCTGGGTTAAGCACTGTGTACAACATGGTGGTGTCTGGGTTAAGTACTGTGCTCAACATGGTGGCGTCTGGGTTAAGTGCTCAACATGGTGGCGCCTGGGTTAAGTGCTCATAGAAAATCTAATTCAACCTATACAACGAGTCATAGAACCCTATGGCTCAGGAGTACCAGTTTCCAGTATGGATGTGCTAAGTCAATGGGTAAACCCGCTAGTAAATCTATGAACTAATACCGCCGGAAGCATATAGACCATATGCCCCCGGATTAACAGTCCCCCGTATGGAAATACCATGTGAATGCACTAAGCAGTCGTCAGTTACTCTATGAACTAATACAGCCGGAAGCATAGACACTATGCCCCGGAGTAACAGTCTCCCGTATGGAAATACCGTGTGTATGTGCTAAGTCAGGTAATAGCCGTCAGTAACTCTATGAACTAATACCGCCGGAAGCATAGACCCCTATGCCTCCAGAGTAACAGTCTCCCGTATGGAAATACTTATGGTAGTATGGTACTTATCTATGATTTCAAGGTTTAGTTTCAACGTACAGCGCAATCCCTTGCAACGGGCCAAACATAGGCCTTCAAACACCAGTATGGACAAAATCAGTGTGGCACTCAGTAAAAGAAACAAACAGAACGAAAATAAACTAAGACAAAACAGTGGCTATTATTACTACCAACACGTCATTCCTAAAACAGATACAACCATAGTTAGTAAACTACAACCATGCCCTATGAATGCAGTAGCCTAGGTGTAAACTTCAAATGTTTGTACCTGCTCCGTCATGGCAATACTGTTGACATAAATTTCCGAACCCCTGTGTAAAGCAGTCCAACACTGTAACAGTTGTTGAAAAGTAGCAGTTGTTATGACTGAACTGATGTTAGTTAGTGCACTTAGAACAAAACGGGAGGTCATACCTAACTAGAGAATGTAATTCCAGGGAATTACGAGTGCATGAAAATGCAAAATTGTCTGCTGAATAAAATATTGTTGAATATTGTTTAAAATATAATCCAAGTAAAAAGATGGAGGTCAGATAGAGAAAAAAGTTTGGTGGGGAGTCATAGTTGATGACAACTGACAGTTGGAATGGCTGAACAGTTAAATAGTTGAGTAGTTTAAATAGTTAAATTATTTAATAGGGAATTATTGTAGTGAGTACTTTTATTTTGAAACAGTTGTGGGCAGAGGAAACAGTTGGCGGGAGTCATAGTTGATGACAACTCACAGTTGGAATAGTTGAACAGTTAAATTGAGAGTAGCTAAGTCCTCTGCTCAGTCATCAGTATTAATTCTACTAGATTTATCTGCAGCCTTTGATACTGTTAACCATGACATTCTCCTATCTATACTATCTGAACTGGGAATTTCTGGAAAAGCTCTTGACTGGTTTGAATCTTACCTAAAGGGCGTTCTTTCAACGTGTCTTGGCAGGGACAGGTATCTAAGTCTCATGACCTCACCACAGGTGTGCCTCAGGGATCAGTATTAGGACCGTTGCTTTTCTCTATTTACACCACTTCCTTAGGTGAAACCATTCGCTCCCATGGATTTGACTATCACTGTTATGCAGACGACACTCAACTTTACCTGTCTTTCCCACCTGATGACTCTAGTGTTTAGTGTCTAGAGTTTTTGGTGTTTCCAGCTAAAACAGCTATTCCCCAACATATTAACATCCATTCTCTGAGCATATAGCTTCTATTGCAAAATCATGTCGGTTTATGCTTTACAACATTAGGAAGATCAGACCTTATCTGACACAAGATTCCACACAACTTCTTGTTCAGACCATGGTCATCTCTAAGCTGGACTATTGTAATTCACTATTAGCTGGCTTACCCGCTTGTGTAACAAGATCATTACAGCTGATTCAGAATGCTGGAGCACGCCTGGTCTTTAATCAGCCAAAGAGGACACATGTAACTCCTCTCCTAGTTACTCTCCATTGGCTCCCTATAGTAGCCAGAATTAAATTTAAATCTCTCACTTTGGCCTATAGGACACTAACTAGTTCTGCTCCTAGTTATTTTAATTCAATAATCAAGCCTTACATCCCCAACAGCCCACTGCGGTCTTCTGGTGAGCGTATGTTGTGTCGACCAGTCATGAAAACTGGGTCTAATTCCAGACTCTTTTCTTCAGTGGTTCCATGTTGGTGGAATGAACTGCCCAGTGCTCTCCGTTCCTGTGGTAGTTTTGGGTCGTTTAAGAGGGGTCTAAAGACGTTCCTATTCAACATATACTTAGTTGTTTAAGCGCTTATGTGTTATGGTTTATATAATGTTGTTTTATTTCAATTGGGCTGTTAATTAATTTGACATTATTGTTTATTATTGATATTCTCCTTAATGTAGTCTTAGCATGTCATTGGTTTTATATTATTGATTTAATTGACATTATTGTTTTATTATTGCCTTTCCCCTTTTTTCCATTGCTTTTTTTATTAGGCTATTGATTGAATTGATATTATTGTGTACTATAACTATTGTCCTTACTATATTTGACCTACATTTTAATCTGTTCCCTGTTCAATTTTAAATATTATTATGTTGTTTTTAGGGATGTCCGATATTGGCTTTTTTGCCGATATCCGATATGCCGATATTGTCCAACTCTCAATTTTCGATTCCGATATCAGCCGATACCGATGTCGATATGTGGGTTATTTTTCCTCAAAACTAATTTAGGTAACATCACATATCTCCTGTTGTGGAATTAACACAACATGCTTAATGTTATTGTGATGGCCCACTGGATGCATTCTTGAATGCAACAAGGGATACCTTCTTATACGTAATTTCTGCAACAATGGTAGGCTAGCCTACTGAAAACGTTTGGATATTCTGTTGTTTTCTGCTGTTGGTTAAATACACTTGATATTGAATTTATGTGCTACAATGCAGGCCTATTAACTGTATGACAACAGTGGTTTATTTAAACTACATCATAAGGATTTATTTCGTCAGTCATCATGCTCATTTTAATGAGTAAGAATGAAAGTTCTGCTGTATTTATTGGCAACAAAATTCCGCGATATCTCCCGCGAGTCACGTCAGGCAAACTGTAGCCTGTCTGTCCGGGATGAGCTGCCCTCTGTTTTAGCTCCTCCCGGCTAGCCTCTGAAGATCACGTTTATGTAGTAAGCCAGACCAAGTCAGACTCAGTCCATCTCAAACAAGCCTATTGCAAATCGCAAGTTTAACGTCCGAAGGAGACACTTGAAAATAATTCCAAACCACAGACATAATGTTGAAACAGAGCGAGCAAGTTTGTTACTGCAGCCATCCATGCTTGTTTGTATGCTTCAAGACGCAGCTTGATGAGGTCATCATCTGTGCGCCGGTAAACGCTTCAGGAGCGCATAGGCACTATTTGGGTGTAACGCAAGCATTATTTTATCGGTTTTAAGGCAAAAAAAATCCGATAACGATATTAACAGATATTACATTTTTATGCTAATATCGGGCCGATAATATCGGTGGGCCGATATTATCGGACATCTCTAGTTGTTTTGTATTTATGTGTCGCCTTGGACAAAGGCGTCTGCTAAATCCATAACCCTAACCATAACCATAACCATAAATAGTTGTATAGTTAAAATGGTTACATTTTTAAATATAGAATTATTGTAGTGATGACTTTTATTTTGAAACAGTTGTGGGCAGAGGAAACAGTTGGCAGGAGTCATAGTTGATGACAACTGGCAGTTTGAAAGGCTGAACAGTTAAATAGTTGGATAGTTAAAATGATTAAATTATTTAAAATGGGAATTATTGTAGTGAGGAGTTTTATTTTGAAACAGTTGTGGGCAGAGGAAACAGTTGACGGGAGTCAAAGTTGATGACAACTGACTGTTGCTAGAGTAGTTATGGTGGTTGCTATGCTGAGCTAGTTATGGTGGTTGCTATGCTGGTTGCTAGGTTAATGATGTTGGTTGCTAGGTTTCAACTGTGAATATGGTTGCTAGGCTGTTGCTAGGGTACTTGAAGTCGTTGCTAGGTTGTTGCTAGGGTGTCCATGATGGCTACTATCAGAAATAAAGGAGTTACTACAGTGGCTAGGTGCTATGGTTGCTATGGAAACTGACATAGATGCTTAGTTGGAATAGTTGAAAAGTTAAATAGTTGGATAGTTTAAATGGTTAAATTATTTAATAGGGAATTATTGTAGTGGAGACTTTTATTTTGAAACAGTTGTGGGCAGAGGAAGCAGTTGAACAGGATCTGTAGTCTTAATAGATCCAGATTGTATGCTTAAAGTGTGTATGTCAGGTTAAATTTTTTTTTTTACAAATGAAGGGACATGAAGCAAGATAGAAGTGAGTAGTGATTTTTCTTGAAAAATCAACTTTAAATACAATAGAACAATATTTACAGTTATTTTTATAACTGAATTTATGAACATTCCAGACACAGTGATGACCTCATAAGAGGGAGTCCAGCAAAGTTGAGCATAGGGGAGAATGGGTTTAAACTGCATTTTCTTTTACACTGATAAGGCCAAAAATGTCCTCTATGACATACCAGTGGTTCATAAGCATGAGCCTGACTGGTAGGGACAAAGTAAAGACGAATAGGCTACACAATTTAGGCAAATCATGGCCATTCAAATCATCAGTGAGAAATTGATTAGGGGTGTGAGTAGGATCTGATCACTATTACTATGTATCATGGCTTCAAAATGGCAGTTGTGTCATTTGCCATAACAAAGGCTTACATATACAACAAGTTAAGTAGAATCAGTAAGCAAATTAATAGTCTGTCTATAGCTAACATTAGTTGATAAGCAAATGTATACTGTATATAAAGAGCAAATATGTGGTAGCACATATACACTGATGGTTTTATAGTCAGGTCTCTAAAGAAAAGCATATATGCCCATGGTTGGCTGAACACAGACTAATGAGTTGCTTACTGATTCTACTTAGTTTAGGCTATATAATGGCCTATATGTGATGGCAAGTGAGCATTGCCATCACATCAAGCATTGCTACTTACCCATATCCTCTATATTACATTTTAAGATCAATAATGGTTGCCAGTAAAGAAAAAATGTATCAGATCAGGATATTTTTATGTCAGGCAGGTAGTAGACTCTAGCATGACATACTGGAATGAAGTCATGTTTTAGGCCTCATCAGTGTAAAAAAACCTACTGTATGATCCCTTATCCCATGTGTTTTAATTGACTAACTTTGCTGGACTCCCTCTTATGAGGTCATCTGTGTCTGGAATGTTTCCTGGAATGGTCATAAATTCAGTTATAAAAATAATTGTAAATATTGTTCTATTGTATTTAAAGTTGATTTTTCAAGAAAAATCACTACTCACTACTATCTTGCTTCATGTCCTTTCATTTGTAAAAAAAATTTTTTAACCTGACATACACACTTTAAAGCCTGAGACAGACAGTTGCTGGAGGTGGCCGGAACACTAGGCATAGGATTCTAAGTGCCCTACTGTGATGTCATAATCGCCAATGTTAAGTCTATGGGGAAATTTTTAGTAGTTTTTAATTAATAGTTCAAAAAGTATAAAAGTTACAAAGTTGAAAAATACATAGCTGAAGTCACCTAAGTAAGACCTACGCAATGCAGTTTGAACGAAGTTTCTACGTCAAACGGTTGAAGCTGAATTAAACGCACAAATACGTAGAAGAAAAATAAGAATAAATCGGATAACAGTATAGTGCATTTTCATGCCCTCTAATAATGGACACAGCAAGGGTATGGAGCTTCCAGTGTTCGTTTGGCATATCCCTTGTCCATCAAAGTTACTATGCGCCAAGTTTAAAAGCATTCGTTAGGTTAAAGACACTTGACTACCACAGCTACAATACATTTCTTTGTCTGCTCAAACATAAATAGCATACCTGTATGAAAGTTCTAAACCACCACAGTAGTCGTCCTAAACGAGATGCTTTGCTTCGTTGCTGAACTGAGGACAAGTATTCTACCAGCGACGACTCGGCAAAAGCACAGGTGTTGCCTGAACAATACTTTAAGCAGCAGAACGTTTAGTATTATTTTGTGTGTTCAAAAAAGCGCTGGAACACTGGCATGCTTTCTCTTGTATTAGGAACACACAACACACCAGTAAATGTGTTGATCACTCAAACTAACATAACATGTTGAAAGCCCTTGCTTGTGCACTGCGTAGAAATTAGTGGTGTGCGATACTGTAAAATCTGGTTTCGATCCGATACCAATTATAGACAGGTCATCTGCTGGAATTATTGGGCCTAGTTTTTGGTCAAAGTTTTCTCCATGGATTCCTGATCAGAACCCCTATTGGAACAGATTAAAACTTGGGGCCTGTTGAATTTTGTCCGAAAATCCAATATGGCCGCCGTATTCCAAAATGGCCGATTTTCCATAAATTTCGGCTATACTTAAGGGTTGTTGTCATTAAAAATGGTGTTATATCAGCAACATAATGTCCTCTTGTGTCAAATTCATATTTATAAAGGTTGATTTAGCATTTTAAGTAAATTAAATATAATTTTTCACCATTAAATACAATAAAACATTCATCATTATGGTAAATCGTGAGACACTAGTTGTAATCAAACTTCCTATGGAAATATATCTCCCACAATTGAAAATACAAACCAAAACACATTGGAAACTAGATGTACCGCAGAGCGGTACAAAATATGACCGCCGCCCAGTCCAGCACATTTTTTCCACAAAAATAAATCACGCTGAAAGGCATATATGATTCTAACTGTCTCACTAAATTGCACTATGCACACTCAATTCTCACTGGTATCTGCTAGACAACAAGTACCAAAACATGATTAGTTCATAGATTTCACATGTAAAATTAATTTTATACAACCCCACCCCCATCTTGCCTGTTCATAATTCTGAGAAATTCTTGAATTGTGTGCATGTGTGCGTGTACATGTTTATGTTTATGTGTGTGGGTGTGTGTGTGTGTGTGCGTGCTGGTGTGTGTGCATGTGCATGCATGGTGTGACGGCCCACGTCTCGCCTGTGCTCAGTGCCTGTGCACATAACTTTCAACCAGCTACAGAATCGTTACAATGCGTACATATGTCTACTGTGTGAGTATGTGTCATGCACATGTGCGCATATGGAATGGGTTAACATGACCCCTAGAGGCAAACATACGCAAAAAATTGGTCATCCTAGGCCCTACGGTTCTCAAGATATTCACAGAAAACTCTGTTGGTGTACGGTCACTAAATGTACACATAATTAAACATAAACTTGGCATGCATTCGGAGGGCGTCATAATGATCCTACACTTTCAGTTTGGTGCAGTTTTGACCATGTCAGCCAGAGATATTGTGATGAAAACACCTAATTCTTTGCTTTTTAATTTTTAACTAGGTGGCGCTATACATGAAATAAGTGGTAATGGGATGGGTTGACATGGCCCCTTAAGACCAACATAAAAAAAAAGGTGGTCCTCCTAGGCCCTACATTTCTCGAGATATTCACAGAAAACTATCTCGAGAACCGTAGGGTTTAGGAGGACCACTTTTTTTTTGTATGTTGATCTCAAGGGGCCATGTCAACCCATTCCATAACCACTCATTTCATGTATAGCGCCACCTAGTTAAACACAAAAAAGTAAAAATGAGGTGTTGTAATCACAGGTATCTGTGACCTAACATAGTCAAGACTGCACGGAATTGGAAGTGTAGGATCATTATGACACCCTCTGAATGCACGCCAAGTTTTGTGGAATTCCGTTCATGGGGGGCCACACAATAAATTAGTTTATGTTACTATACACCAACTGGCCTGTAGGTGGCCGGAGACAGTTTTCTGTGAATATCTTGAGAACCGTAGGGCCTAGGATGACCAATTTTTTGCGTATGTTTGCCTCCAGGGGTCATGTTAACCCATTCCATATGCACACATGTGCATGAACAGATACACATGCACACACATACATTCACAGTAATCATACGTATGACACATACTCACACAGTAGACATATGTACGCATTGTAACGATTCTGTAGCTGGTTGAAAGCACAGGCACTGAGCACAGGCGAGACGTGGGCCGTCACACCATGCATGCACATGCACACACACCAGCACGCACACACACACACACACACCCACACACATAAACATAAACATGTACACGCACACATGCACACAATTCAAGAATTTCTCAGAATTATGAACAGGCAAGATGGGGGTGGGGTTGTATAAAATTAATTTTACATGTGAAATCTATGAACTAATCATGTTTTGGTACTTGTTGTCTAGCAGATACCAGTGAGAATTGAGTGTGCATAGTGCAATTTAGTGAGACAGTTAGAATCATATATGCCTTTCAGCATGATTTATTTTTGTGGAAAAAATGTGCTAGACTGGGCGGCGGTCATATTTTGTACCGCTCTGCGGTACATCTAGTTTCCAATGTGTTTTGGTTTGTATTTTCAATTGTGGGAGATATATTTCCATAGGAAGTTTGATTACAACTGGTGTCTCACGATTTACCATATGATGAATGTTTTATTGTATTTAATGGTGAAAAATTATATTTAATTTACTTAAAATGCTAAATCAACCTTTATAAATATGAATTTGACACAAGAGGACATTATGTTGCTGATATAACACCATTTTTAATGACAACAACCCTTAAGTATAGCCGAAATTTATGGAAAATCGGCCATTTTGGAATACGGCGGCCATATTGGATTTTCGGACAAAATTCAACAGGCCCCAAGTTTTAATCTGTTCCAATAGGGGTTCTGATCAGGAATCCATGGAGAAAACTTTGACCAAAAACTAGGCCCAATAATTCCAGCAGATGACCTGTCTATAATTGGTATCGGATCGAAACCAGATTTTACAGTATCGCACACCACTAATTTATACGCAGTGCACAAGCAAGGGCTTTCAACATGTTATGTTAGTTTGAGTGATCAACACATTTACTGGTGTGTTGTGTGTTCCGAATACAAGAGAAAGCATGCCAGTGTTCCAGCGCTTTTTTGAACACACAAAATAATACTAATAATAATACTAATACATTTTTGTGAGTAGCATAGAGATCGTTAAAAACAATAAAGTAGCCTATGTCTCTCCGTTTGGGACATCGAAAACGTATATTTTTAATAGGGTAGACTACCGTCGGAGATGCTGACTGGCAAAGGCCTCGGGATAACACGTTATCTCCACTATCATCAGTCATGCCCCTTGATCAAAGTGGGGAATTAAATAAAAGTTTGAGAACCACTGGCTTAACAAGTTACCTGCAGTCTAGAGCAATATTCTGAAGTTCGGCGATGATATCGGCAAATGTTTGTTTTCCAAAGTAAGAATTTCACTTGACCATGCACCTTCGACAATGAATAGCTCATTACACTTTTAACTGTTAAACGTAGGCCTAACTGGTATCATTACAAACATTATTCTGTGTCCTAAAACTGGCATATTTTATAGCATTGTGTCATGTAAATTCGTTGCAAAATCTAGAGAAATGTGTGAGGTGGTCAGCGGTGGACAATTGAGACACACATTGGATTGTGTTATTACTTGAACATTCCACACATATCCACAGCTGTGGTAGGCCTATCAGGGGCAGGAGGATTACTGTTAGCGCAGGCTTTATATAAAATTCTTTAACAGAAGGCCTCGAATGCAGGCTTGCCCTGTGGTTTGCGCAGCCTACAGTAAATAACAGACCCGCCACAATGTGCGGTATGATGCTTTTTTACGAGCAAGATATTGTTGGTGCCCTACGCACACCGCATGTTCTTAAATAACAATGATCATCAGTAATATTCGACCATTCATTTGTGTAAATGGGCAAGCGTGACCACCTTGATTGGCTGATGATTGTAACGCGGGTGTGGCAGAGCTGAGGGGTTATTGATTCTAGACGACTACGCCATCTAGGGGATTGCGCCCCAAGAAGTTTAGTTTTAAAGGGTGGTTACTCTCAACCAATGACACAGGTTCGCATACATCAAAAGACTGAAGACGTGATTTACAAAAAAATACAAGTCTTTTTATTAAGAGATTGACAAAGTACTAACAGAGTGATCACTCCTTAAAACAAGCGGATATGAGCAGTTATAAGATGTTATAAGATGTGTGGACCATGGGGGCGCAGGGCCCGGACAGACTACTCAGCTGGATAGTGTGGGGAGAACAGGACTGTAGCTTACCACGGCAGGGGTAGACTGAAGAGGAGGGGGACGGGTCCAAAACCACACCACACGTGAATACAGCAAGAGCAAAATACAAAAGAAAAAAAAGAAAAACCCTGGATGTGCACAAAATAGAAGACCAGTGAGGAAAGGGCTCCACCACCGACCCACTGCTCGAGGTCAAACAGCTCCTGTCTTCCACACACACCAAGGGAGAGAAAAAGAGAAGGGCAACAATGTTTAGTGAGGGCAGGGAGGTCACAAAATGGCTAGTTGGACATAGCATACAACAATGTTTAGGACACTTAGCTTTTATGCACACAGAGCCCTGGGCCTTCCACTTAGTACTAGGCGGGAGGTCCCTGCATACTGCCCCAATGGTCCACTGCAAGACACAATCACAAGATTCCAAGGCCCACGCACACACACATGCACATGCACCCTAAACCGCAGACGAACACACACAAACATGCACCTCAACCGCAGACGAACACACAAGCATGCACCTCAACCGCAGACACACACACTCACACACTCACAAGCACATGCACCCCAACCACGCGCACACACACGCGCACATACAGTCAACTCTCCTATTTAGGAGAGTGAAATGAAAAAAAGAAAATAAACAAACAAAACACACAGCGTGAAGACAATGGACACAAAAGTAGGCCTAAACCATATAGCAACAGGCGGTGGTGATAGAGGCGAGTACAGTCTAGCCCAGTATCATTTGGACACGTTAGAACATGCAGTCATAACACATAGAATACACAGTATACTGTACGGCAAGCGGCTTCCCAGGTGGCACGGCCGGGGGGGAAGCTACCTGACTGGACAGCAAAGGTTAGCCTACGGTAGAATTTATGTGGAAACAAAGCAGCAGCGGCGAGGCCTATGTGCAGCCACAATCTGGAGCACCGCACAGGCTTCAGTTAAACTTCACCATCTGGAATCGCAGAGGAGAATTAATACAAGCCAAATACCTCTAAATGCAGAAACTGAAATTAAGAGTAGGCTACATACCTGGAAGCACAGCTAATCCAAGAACATGACAGGAAGGGCTACCGAAAAATGCTAAAACCAGACAACAGGCAAACAAGGCAGATTAAACCCCCCGGAGATAATCAACGGGGTATAAAAAGCGTCCGACATAAATTAAGAAGATCGGTATACCTTAATGGCACGATTCCAGTGAATAAACGCCCAAGGCTGGACGTGCAAACAGTCCACTGCCAAGCGAAGATGCGCTCTAAAGCAAAGAAGCATAAACTAATGATGTGGTCGCACAAAAGCATGAACAGGTGTCACGACCGCACCAAACCCCGTGTGAATTTAAGAGAAAGCTTACCTTGTAGTAGAACGATGCAAGAGACCCAAGCAGTAAACCTAGCTCCAGCAAGGCCAAACCAAACTGCCCACAAGCCACCCAAACACGGAAGCTAGCTCCTCCAGCGACAATGGGAGAACGGAAGACGCACTGTCAGCTGATATCTAGCCGTATAAATATACTCAATGTAGGGGCCGCCCCCTTCATTAACGTACCCACCTCCAATCTGGCAGCTGCCAGAGGGAAACAGGGAAAGCACAAGCTACCCTGCTACACGGGCATGATTCCAAACACCTCCCTTACGATAATGAGTGACAGGTGACAGGTCTCAGAATGCGTGCGCTACACAAAGACGGAAGATGATGAATAACTGGGGCCGTAGGCTATTCACAAAGGCTTTTATCTTAACACTAGGAGTAGGCTACTCCTAAATCGCACTAAAATATTTTAGCTTGGAGTTTTCTCTTAAAAGTTATTCACAAAGCCTTTCAGACAACTCCTAAACTAGGAGTAGGGGTGGGTGATATGGACAAAAAATAATATCTCGATATTTTTTGTGATTTTGACGATAACGATAATTAGTCGATATCCTTTAAAAAATCGTTTTTGTTAAAGTCTGAGTTACTTTACAGCTCATTATTTATGAATAGCATCATTACAATAATAACTAATAACCTAACCTCTGACTTTTTACCAAATCAACTAATGCATTGTCACATTTCCAATTCTGCCCCCACTTGTGTGTGTGGCAATGACATGGTCTCAGCTACATTAGAGAAGATGAATAGGCCTAACAGTTTCCCAAGAGAAAGTCTGAAGCTGAAGTTCCTTTCAAACCTTTACATAGGATTCACTGTAAAACTAAGCAGACCAACAGAGTACATCTCAGTTATTTCTTTCTATGTTTTGTTTAAGAGCAATCATGTAGGCTAGCATTCCAAGTTACAGAATAGAAACTAATGCGTTAGCTTATGGCTAATGTATATGAGAAATCCCATAGAGATGCTAACGGTTAGCATAATCGGTAAGTAGATATTTAGAGCGAACTTCAGTCCATTTACAAAAGATTTACATGAGAATTGTTCTTTGTTTACAACTGACTCAAAGGCTAATGTTTTCTCTCCATATAATACCGTGTAGGAAAAAACGTGACCGTCTCATCAATGCTATTTGAACAGAAGTAGCCGCATAAAATCCCAAGTAGGCTACTCTCGCTGCACAAAATAAACATTAGGCATGAGTGGGACAACGTTTTAGGTTGTGACCCACTAGTGATCACGTGACACTTGCTCTGCTGCAGCCAGGGGCTTCTCCCGCATACATCCTGTATGAGTCTTCAATGCATGATTTCGAGTGTTTTTCCCCATAGGTAATTTAAATACTGATAATGTCAATTTGCACATCGTTAAAACAACAATCACGATATTATCGCAGACGATATATATCGCCCACCCCTAACTAGGAGTGAGTCTTCGTTGCTATAGATGACATCATTACTCATGCATGAGCTTGACTGAAGTGACCACCTTGTCTTTGAAAACAAACAAAAATAAATGTATATTAAGGCAATACTAGTATTACAGCCTAATCTTCCGGGGAAAACTATAACTTGAATGTTGGAAAAAAACAAAAATGAAAGTGTTTTTTTTTCCTCTTGTTTCTCGGCGGTATCTTTCATGTAGCCTATGTCCTGGTTCTCTTTCAGAACAATGGAGACTTTTTTTTTCCCCTTGTCTTTTTGCCTTTGTCAAATCATCAATTTTAAGGGATTTGTGCTGACAATTTTGTCCCATTTTGTAGTCACCAGTGGAAGCGTTATACAATGTAATATTGTTATTCTTTTTAAATTATTCTAAAATATGTCCCCTACCACACCCAGTCTAATATTATGCCCCCCCCCCCCCCACCCCCAACCAAAATAAATTAAGTGCATTTATACCCAAGTTGCCTCCTTATGTCCTGGGAGTTGATATTTAAATAGTCACCATGGTGACGGCTTGCTGGCAGTTTCCGAGGGAACCGGTGCTAAGAGCCTGACTTCTTTATTTCTCTTTTTTCTTTCTTGTCATTGAAAGTGTCACATCAAACCCTGAGAATTGTCATCTGTTATCTGTGTTACATGGAGTTTTTGCATCAGTGATGTTGTAGGAGAACATACTGCTTATCAACTTGCCTCTTACTCTCTGTCTTGATTTGATTTGGTTATTGTGTCTTCAGTAAATATGTGGATATTTTTTACTGTATTTGTAATGAAACTTGTTTCTTTGGGGTAAAATTCAGCAACCGATTAATAAGTTGATGTAGTGTACAACTACTGGCTCATTTTAAAGAACCACCACTAGAACTGTGCGTCATTACCAAAGCCAATGATTGTTGCATGCACTACAAGTCACTCAAGTTTGAGTTTTATCGGTTTTATATTTGTAAACACACTAAAACACATTCAGTTCATGTCTTGGCACCCTTAGACTCCAACATATTCTTTGTATAACTGTGTCCTTGAGATTCTCTGTTCCAGTTATATCTGTGTGGTTTCATTTACTCATTCGGCTGCTAGTCTTTGTTGTTTTTGGTATTTTGGAATGAGGGGAGCTCTCTCTCTCTCTCTCTCTCTCTCTCTCTCTCTCTCTCTCTCTCTCTCTCTCTCTGCGCCACCTAGTCTGCCATCTAGTCCTGACCCCTGGGCTTTCAGAAATAGAGGTGAAATCTGTCCGCCAATATGAACTCAGCAACAGTGCAAGGCTCTTCTCAGCCAACTGTCAAGACCACATCAGAAAACAGTCATTTGCTTCTGGTCTGGTTCCACTGTTTACACATATCTGTTTAGAAAGGACCACACAGTCAAAACGAGCACATTCATGGGCTTTCACTGGTGTCGGTGCTTTAAAGGTGTCATTAATCCATTCAATCATATGGGTTATCAAAATATCAACTAGATAAATTTGAAACCATTTCTAATTCAGTTTTATCACTTTTAATTCGATTTCACCTCAGCCTGATTGGAAGTGGGTCGTTTGTTACAAGCCTTTTTAAAACGAAAGTACCTATTTAACAACTTACGCTTCCTCACCTTCTCAGTCAAATGGGATGATATGTGAAAACTACATTGACTGATATTTTCTTTTTGAAAAAAAAATCACTTCATTCTTTTTATTTTTTCATCATAAAATGTATGTTCTTCCAAAAAAAAAAGAAGTGACCACCTTGATTGGCTGACGATTGTAACGCGGGAATGATTCCAAACACCTCCCTTCCGATGATTAGTGACAGGTTACAGGTCGGAGAATGCGTGCGCTACACAAGTAGTGAGAAGGACAGAAGATGATTAATAACTGAATAAAAAGGACTAGCCTAAATGAATAAAGAGTAAGGCAAAACAAATAGCCTAGTTGCCTAATGAAACATAGGCCTATGGATTGATGCAGTACCTTTGCAACATTATTAAATTAATCTGTCACCATATGCCTAGGCTACTTTTGCAAAGAGAACATTTTAATTTGATTCACAATGAAATGTTACATTTAATTTACATGTTAACAATGAGTAGTTTTGGTTGTTGTTGGTGGCGTTATTGCATTCCTTTTATGAATGCAAAATTGTTCCCTCGCGATTGGAAGCTCCTGTTGCCGCATAGCGCATTTCAAAACATCGCAGCGTAAAATGCCACAAAAAGCTGTTTATGAATAGGTCTAAGTGAGTTAGGAGTCCTCTCGAATTCTTTTAAGCTGTCCCAGACTTTTAGGTGCTACTTTTAGGTCTAAAATGCTTCGTGAATTACTTTTTGTGAAAAAAAATTAGGAGTCCTAAAGTTAGGAGTGACACGCCCATTATTTTTAGGAGTTGCTCCTAAATTCGCCAGTTAGGAGCTACTTTTAGCCTTAAAATTCTTTGTGAATACGGCCCCTGAATAAAAAGGCCTAGCCTAAATTAATCAAGAATAAGGCAAAACAAATAGCCTAGTAGCCTAATGAAACATACGGATTGATGTAGTATCTTTGTAACATTATTAAATTATTCTGTTACTATGCCTATTTGCAAAAGAGAACATTTTAATTTGATGCACAATAATTTTACATTTAATTTACATTTTGACAATGATTAGCCTAGTTTTGGTTGTTGTTGGTGGCGTTATTGCATGTTAGTTATGCCTACAATGCAAAATTGCTTCCTCACTATTGAAAGCTGCATAGGATTTCAAAACACGGCAAAATGCCGCAGGTTTGTGAATAGGTCTGTGAGTTCTTTTAGGCTGTGAGAGGTGGTAAGGTGTGATTTGTTGGGGGGCAGGGCCGGATTAACTGGTCACAAATGTCTGATGGCCCCCCTTCCCCCCCAGCCAACGTGAATCGGGTGGTCAGTTAATAGGCTGAAGATTTTTCCTGCCATCTAAGGCAGCGGTCCCCAACCACCAGGCCGCGGCCCTAACCGGGCCGTAGCCTACGACATGAGTTTTAAAAAAATGCATGCAAACTAAACTCAATTTAATTCACAATAATGTCACGTTTTTACATGGCATAGGCCTATATGCAGTTGTTTGATTGCACGCATGTTTGCATTTTGCAAGGTCTATTTTCTTACGTCTGTCCCGCCTTCAACACTTTACATATTGCCTTCAGCGCTGCGCAGCCTCAGGTCAGCTGGTGAGTGTGAAACCTGAGGTGGTCCAGGCGTGTATGCATGCTTTTGTTCCAGAGAGAGGTGAGCTGAAGGAGGATTTAAGTGCGGGAACACCAGTGCAGATGGAGCGGGGCGACTGGCTCGGTCCTAGCTTGCTCTTAGACTGGAGGAGGGCCCAGCGTGCTGACCCGGACGTCTCCCGGCTATGGATCTACCAGGACCGAGGAAAAGCACCCTCTCCAAAAGAGAGAGCAGCAGAAGGCCGGGGGACCCAAGCCCTGCTACGAGAATGGGATCGCCTCTGCCAGGAACGAGGACTGCTATGCAGAGGGATATGGGATGCTAAGACCTTTGAAAAAGTGAAGCAGGTGGTGGTACCGCAATGTCTGCAGAAGCAGGTCTTGGAGTGGCTGCATGACCAAGCAGGCCACTTGGGAGCAGAGAAGGTGCTGGACCAAGGGGCTACAGCGGAATACACTGCCCCCTGCAGGTTTCTTTATTTGAACACGGGCACTGAGCAAAGGAAAACACCAGTCTACTAGCTATATAGAAAATAGGTTTATTGTACAATAAATTTCACATAGAAAGTTAAAACATTTGGGGGGAGAGCAATCACTCCAGAACTCTGGCTGTTGTAAAGTGCTATGTGCTGAGTCATAAATAATTAGGCTACATGAATTTAAGTAACAACTATGCCGGACCACCGGGATAAAACAGGTTATATAAGTTAGCAGATAATTACACATACACAGCAAATACATGAGTGTTAAAATGTTAGGGACGGTGTTGAATATAGAGTGTTGGTGTTATTTTAACACCACGCAGTTATGAAATAGCACTGCTAGTGTTGCCTGTGACTTATTTGCGTTGTCAAATCAGAGTGTTAAGCTTTTTTGGTGTTAAGGCAGATCTAAGCCACGCCCTCACGTAACGGTTGTCCAGGACGTGATGAAGACGAAAAAACTTTCTCCTGCGCCATTTTCTTTCACAAGGGGAATACTCAAGACGGTAACGTTAGAAGGTAAGTGCTTAATTTGACTGTCTGGGGGTATTCAAGACTTAGTCATACACCTGATATTTTATCATAATTCATATTTGCTTCATAACTTGTGCTTATTTAAGTTGTAATTGTCTATTTTGTATTGTAACGTTAGGTAATAGCTAGGTTATAGCAAAGCTTTTAGCATGACTCAATAACTTGCTCTCAGGTTAGACTAGCAGCTATAACGTTAACGTTCGTGAAAAGTTTACTCCCTGATAATAAACCTACTGTGTAAGCGGGAATATATCGCTGGACTTAAAAAGCGAAGTTATTAGGCTGTACTAGTTGCTAGCAATGTGCAGTGTTCGGCGGGAGTAAGTTAGCACGTTACGTTATTGCTAGCAAGCTGGCTAACGTTAAGTGAACTTTAACGTAGCCAGTGCCACTGAGAGATGGTGAAAACATGTATGCTAGCCATCAGTGACAGGATTGGTCTGACTTATGACATGACCTTCTAACCATGTCCATAATTGTCTACAAAAATACATTGCAACATGGAAAAGCATTACTGGTAGAAAGACGTTGCGAACGCAGCATTAAGAACTACAGTTCCCATCAACGTTAGCGGTTTCGCGCTATTTCAGAACCTACGAAGGGCCCGCGGAAGAAGCGGAACCACCGAATTCATCAAGTTCAGCAAGTAATATAACAACAACGAAAGAAGATAAAGGAAGAATGTAATGGCATTCTGAGATTGTAGAGAGAGAAGGAATGGCAGTATGTATTTGAGTAGTATGTAGTTGATGGATTTGCTGAAATAGGGGAACAGGGGGAAAAAATGAACGTTAGCCTCCCGTTTTCTCCCATACAAAATGTTGCTACGGACAACTCGACTTGCATGCATGCTCATTTTCACCGAATACAATCTAAAGTACAAAACGGAAATTTGCCCACTGACCATCAGTCAGATATTTAAAATAAATATAAATATATTTGATTAGGCTATGCTGGGTTTCGTGGAAGTGAAAATGGGTAGTAATGGGCAGTAGGAGTCAGATAGGCTCAGGTCACCATTGGCGTATTTGCATTTGCCAAATTTTGCAGGACACTTGATATACAGGCTAATTGCAAATATGACATGTCTGGATGTTTAACTGTTGGCCTGAGATTTGTGTTGTATCATATTTTGTTTTTTTAAGAAAGAAATGCTGGTTCAAGTGGAGTGCAAGGGTGTCCTGAAATGGGTTCGAATACCAATGAAGGATGACCGCTATGATTACTTTCAGTTCATTCAAGAAGGTAAGTAAAAGGTTATCTCGACAATTTTTACATCACACCTAATATTGCATGTCATTATGTGTCAGTTTTTGATTATTAACAGCAAAGTGTGTAAACCTCATGATTGTTTTACATATCTAAAACAGAACTGTACCGACAGTTTATCGGAAGTTATTTCATCATGTCATAGGTTAAAACTTAATGGCATGTGGTTGTGGTGCTGTTGCCAAACAGCTTTTAAGTGCATTATCGTCACCTTCACGCTGTAGTGCATTGGTAATCCAATGGTAGTCCAATGAGATAAAAAGCCGTTTCCGTGTATTGGCCGCACTGCACCCAAGTATTAGTTGCAGGGATGCAGGAATTTTACAAAATTACTATATCAACTGTGGTTAATAGTTGGGAAATAACAGTGTTTTGGATCTCAGTTTCAGCTAAATTCAACCTGCCAATTGAATCTGATGTGGACCTGAAGGACTCCTCAGGAGTTGATGTAGATGCTGACATTTTTGATGAGTTAGTGAGATCTGCTGCAGTATCTTTCAAGGTGTTCACTGAGAACTCTGGTAAGACACAGAAACGCCCCTCCCATTGCATTTACATTTAGGACATTTAGCAGATGCTTTTGTTTAGAATGAATTAGTACATCTGTCAATAGGAACAGAAACAACAATATTGCTATTGTTACAACTGCAGATGTCAGAGAGCAAATATGCAAGATCAGGCCACTGTGGTGATGTTGCCTTATGCAAAATATATTTCCCAACTAATGTTAAATATTATAACCCCCCCCCCCCCCAATCCCTTTTCTTCCCTTAGCTGAGAAAGAGGTCTCTGAGGCCTCCTTCTGCTCAGAAGAGGGATCATTCTCACCCATTGAGTCTGTGAGGTCATTCTCTTCAGTTGAGTCTGTGAGTTCAGGCTCCACTGTTATTACAGAATGCACCAAAGCACGGAGAAGGCAACTGGTAGAAGGACCACCTGACAGTAAGGCAGCAAAAGATGTAAGTTGTTCTTAGGTTGTTGGTAGGATGTCAAAAAATGTTCAAAATGCATAGCAAGTTTACATGCAACCTCTATATTACAGATGGTCTATGTAGCTCTACATCAAAAAACCGGGGGTGAAGACATATTCAAAGAGTACAACGCAACCAAAGGCCTTTCTGATCAAACAAGAAGGAAACTCGTCAACATCCTGGTGGCAGATATGGTCGAGAGTAATGGGTAAGTGACCAATAAAATACAACCCCAATTCCAGAAGAATTAAGACGCTGTGTACAATGTTAATGAAAACAGAATGCTATGATTTACAAATTCTGAAAACCCTTTATTTAATTGTGAATAGTGCAAAGACCAACATATCAACTGTTGACAGAGAAAAAAGTTTCTGATGCCAGTTAACCTAATTAGTTGTGAAATGTTCCTTCTTTTGTTGTCTATTACACAACTTTTCTAGCGTTTCGTTGCCCCCGTCCCAACTTTTTTGAGATGTGTTGCTGGCATAAAATTCATAATGTGCTTATATTTCAAACTGTCCCTATCTTGCTATGGTGTAGGAGGGTCCCACCAATCAATGTCCGCGTGACCTATGCCCTAGGAATAGTCACCCTTTTCCCCAATTTGAAGGATAAGGCTTCACCAACTGGTTATGTGAGTATTATGCAACAGGAACCTCTCATTTAGTCTTGGTCATGTATAGAGAAAAACCTTATTTTGGGGTCCTGATACAGACATCAGCTTTGATGGATTTTAATATTGACTGATTGATTGATTAATAGTGTCTTGCCTGTGTTCTTGTCTGACAGGAACATTACTACGATCCTCACAGTGGCCAAGGTTACCTGGCCTACAGATTGAAAACGGTTCAGCGCAATACCACAAGTGACTTAAAGAGGAGCCCCAAGTCTGCTGATCAACATGGCCCTAAGACCCTGCGTGAGACATCAACATCTGAGCAGCTGTCAGGTGATGAATGCAGAGAAGCGATGTCCGTGATGAAGCATTCAGCAGACCAACCAGTTGTTAAGGAGAAAATGAAGGCAACCTTCAAGCACCGTCAGAGTATGCTACACGATCCAGACCAGTCTTCAGTTATCCTAGATCACTTCCCCCGATTCTTGGATACACCAGGCTTGGTAAGAATAATAGAGACTTGCTTGATGTACCAGTTATAAAATGTGTTGTGTACCATGTTTTAATATGATTTCTGTCTGTGTTAGGTTAACCAAGACTTCACAAGGCTATTTGGAGAAGACGTCTCGGGCAAGTTTATTGCAAAATGGCCAACGTTCTACAAACCTAGGATTATCGCTGTCTGCAAAGGCCTTCGCCCTGGTACTCATGTGGATGACCTTCTGTCCGCTCAAGAGGAATCGAATGATTGTGGTAAGTGTCCACGGATTGTGTTTGCCAGTGTTCTTCATATGCGCTTTTTAACTATGACTGTGTACTGATGGGGTGTGGGTGTTGCCATACTAATCCACTAGGATGGGACAGTGACTTGGCAGCTATCCTCCTGCTCGTTCATCTCTTGCCTCCAACCGCAAAAGGAAAAAGACATGGGAAAATCAGTGCCACTGAAGCTGCTGACCATGTGGTCAAGTTCATGAAGGTATGTTTAGGACATAAATAGTGACTGAATGTTGCTTCACCTCTTTTAACACTTAATTTACCTATGATTTGTCACTTTCTTGCTCAGCTGTTTGAATTTCCCTCTCGCAGCAGTTAGAGCCAACATTTAGGGAAATTATTTATTATTTATCGTCTCCTTGTCTCTGTGCGTGCAGTAACTCAATCTGACATACCCACTACTAGCCTAGTTTTGCATAGCTTATTGAGGTGGGCAGAAGCAACAAGCAGAGATAGAACATCAGACTGAGTTACTGCACACACAGTAACGAGAAGTGTATGTATCATCTTATCTAACTTTGGGGGATAATATTTAAAGTTCCTTTAAAAGAAAATGCCTCTTAGTGAAGGATAGGTAAAAACATATTTCATCTTGTTTAATCCATAATTGAATATTCATTGTATATATTTTAGGGTTGCAGTCTGATGACCAAATGGTTGAAGTATATTGTTTACATAAAATAATGCTCTTAAAATGATTTGGAGATATTTTATTCACTGCTGTGGTGGCACTGTAATCAAGGAGGCCAAGATGATGAGAGAAAATTAATTATTATTTATGTACGTTGCCCTTTGTTGAATAGACATTCAGTAGATCCCAAAAAAGCTCTGCTTTTAACGTGCCATGTCATTTAGAGGTGTTTAGACGCCTATCCAGCTAAAAGAAGATGGAAAATTATTTTTCTGCCTCTTTGGTTTGTAAACAAATTACTGTTCCTAATTTCCCCTCCAACACTCTTAGGTGGGGACGAGCATGGTGACATTCCTGGACAGATTTGGATCAGCACAGCCCTTCCTCCTCTGTGTTGTAGAAAAGAAGAGTAGTATCCAAAAGTTTTACGTCATCCTCGATCAGAAGGCCATTCCCTGCGTGGCGCAGACAGCTGTGGCTGCATTCGACGAACTGTTTAAGGCCCACTTCGTCTTTGCTGTATCCTACGATGAGGCCTTGTGCAACTTCTACACCTTCATTCAGACTACCGTATATGGGATTGACGTCGGCACTACAAAAGAGAGTCCACGGGTCAAGGAAATCCGGGCAAAAGTTGATCATATTGAGGTTTGAAAATGTTCACCTGTTACATTTGCAAGGTACAGCACAAAAGTTGCTCCGTTTTTTTTCAACATTTGAAGTTTGGCCATGCGTTGTACCCAGGACGTACATTGCGTTTGAAATGTGGAGAGAATGGGTGTTCTTCTGTTTTTTACACATATTGTGGATTCAAGAAACATTTATTGAGAGTACATGGAGACTGTGTAGCTTCAAGTTCTATTGTTCCTTTCGACAATGTTGAGAGTAATGTTTGTGTTCCTGATCAACTGCCAAGTGAAGTTTCTCTCGTAAGCTACTCAGCTCCTCTTGAAAAAAGACAGTTACTGGATATGTGTAGCTCTATTGTGGCTCAAGTACAAGCATCTGGAGTCTCTGAAAGTACTGTGCAGTCTTTAGTTGGTTCAATGGAGGAATTTGTAAATGACGTCCATGTCCAAGCACAGAACACTGTTCTTAAATGTCTTTCGTCTGAGGTAACTGAACAAACTCTAAATAAAGTTAAACAGGGTGTCCGCGCGATAGTAAAAGGTAGTAAATAGAATCTACCAAAATGAAGGCCCTTGAAAGGTAGTAAAAGGTAATAAATGCAATTTGACTTGGTAGTAAATTTTTCATCACCACCTCAATATATGAGTTTACATTTTGCTTAATATTTGTGTCTACATGTTTTAACTTCATCTTGCCTAATTAAAAAATATATACGTGCTAACAGGACCTGAGTGAGTCGGAGTCGATAGCAATGACGTAGAAGTAAACTGTGTAGAGTTCCGTGGTTGACAGCCAACAAACAACATTTTCGCCTTTTTGCTTCAGTTGATATTACAGGGATACAAACAACACGCTTTTCGGTGTCTCCTTCACGTTGCTTTGGGCGACTTATATGAATCGTGCAGATCCGAAGAGTTTTTTAGGGGCCAGGGATGCAGGGATGCTTTTCGGCGACTCTCGCGTTTTTCACGTCATCTAGGCCTACCGCAGGCTACCAGAGCTGCGTTTATCATATGGGCCTGCTGGTCTGGTGTCCGGTGCTTCTGTCACTCATCTAATAATATTTGTTCATGTAGCAAAGGAGCGGTAGATGTAGGCCTAGGCTAGCCTATCACTCGGATAGCAGCTAAAAAATATATAGGCTACACTCACTCCGTTAGGAGGCTACTCTCTCAGTTTTCACTAGGCTACTTCAGCTGGAAGTTTTAACAACTGTGGACTTGACTAGTGTAGGCCTAAGCTTTCGTTCAGCTGACGGTAGCGCTGCCATCTGACTGTGATCATCCAGAACCGTGCAATAAAATTCCACCTATCCCATCAGTAACAAAGTTCGAACTAGTCACTGTAACCGACACATTTTTTTTAACGTAACCTAGACCTAGTATCTAATGTTACGGAATTGCAAGAAAACGAGTGAAAACAATTCCTTACTTTTAACCACGCAAGTGCGCGTGTCATTTATTAAAACGGTAGAAAACTGAATCAAAGACGGAACTGTCCATCAACAAAAACAGCATGCAGTTTAAAAGTCCCGTTATTTAAAGTCCCAGACATTTAAAGGGACAGCGGTCACTCAAGACAGACCTACACCACAACTGAGTGATGAACGTGAAATTCTTTGAATAGCCTACAAAACACTGCATTTAGATGACAACTGCGTGAAGAACCACGCGAATCTAGTTAATGGCGAATTAAGTTTATGGCATTCACATTTAAATCATTCAATAGCCTATGAAAACTTGATCAGTTAAATTGTTCTCATAAAAGGAACAGCAAATTATACAAAATATTCCAAATAGGCTAGTTTTATTGCAGTGACAGAAAACTGCAACATCATCCAAATCATTGGCTTAAAGAATCTATATTTTATCAAATTGTGATTAAACTTGATTTACACTCCTAAATGGCATCCTTACCTACCTACCTAACTGTTGTTTTGGGAAGTATTTATCATGCAAGCATCATGCATCCATGCTGAGTAATGCAATGAAATCATAGTTTTCAATTTTGCATTAAAGCAGTCCACTGATGTGCATGTTTTCACGGACTGCTTTGTGTCAAATGTGCAACAACAATACCATACCAATAATAATGGCTTTATATATCCATATAAATAGATTTCTGGGTCTATCCTTAGACTAGAGTTGTTTCGGTGGTGTTTGTTCTTCATTTTTCACCACACATGTTTGGTGTTTTAGCGTCATTTGTGCCAAGGTTATCTTTCACCTTATTAGGGCTAAGGGCTGGTTAGGATAACTCAAGGGCTAGGGTTAAGGTAAGGACAACTGAAACTGAACTCCTCGACACTACAAAAAAACATTGTCATTGACAATGACCATACTTAATGATCACAATTAGAAATTATTAGTGTACCTAATATTTATGATTTATACCTTATAGCAAGTAGTAAGTGGTACCCCCCCCCCCCCCCCCCCCAAAAAAAAGGGCTGCTGCTTGATGTCGTGTTGGTAGTAAAAAATATTGTGGAGGTAGTAAAAAAGGTAGTAAAAAGTAGTAAATTCAACTCTATGATTCCTGCATATACCCTGTTAAAGACTGTTTTGAGCAGCTTGAAAATCCATGTTTATCCCTCAATACTGAAACTAAGAGGCAAAGACATTTTGAGAAAAAATGGAAAATTGTGGAACCAGTAGAGCATGTTCTTGGTGTGCGTTATGATCTACGCAAGGATAGAACTACTGGTGTATACAGTCAAATTCCTGTTAATGACAAATTTGTTCATGTGCCTATTTTGGGAACTCTTGAGTCGATGTTTACTAATCGGGAACTCAGCAACTGTTTCCAGCAAGTGAAGCTTCATGAAGATGGCATTTTCAAAGACATTAATGATGGTTCATATTTCAGAAATCATCCATTATTTTCACAGCAAGAACATGCTCTTCAAATTCAGCTTTATTATGATGATTTTGAAACAGCCAATCCGCTAGGCTCTAAAAAGGGAATTCACAAACTTGGCTGTGTTTACTTTATTTTAAGGAATTTGCCAATGAAGCTGAATTCAGTTTTGATGAACATTCATCTTGTGGCGCTTTTTCATTCAGAGGACTATAGAAGATATATGGTTTTGATCCTGTAACCCTGTTGAAAATGTATACATTAACATAAGATTTGAATACATAATTTCATAGTTTAATAAATATAATGTAAGGTTTAAAAAGTTAAGATTCATTGACCAGCAATGAAGTTATGAGTTTGCTCATTTAGGGAAGTGCATATTGGGTAATGTTCATGTTTACTGAGAATAGCATTTAAAATGTTAAATATTTGTTGTTTAATAATATGTTATAAACGCTTTAAAATGCCTGTAAGAATAGGAAAAAAGAGTTACACAAATGTTTTGTGAATTTATTTTATTTCTGAAAGTTTTGTGAATGAGCCAATCACATTCAAGTTTAAAGGACAAGGAAGTGAGTGGTGCGGGAGAGAAACGTGAAGACAACGTGAAATGGAGTTGGGAAAAAGCACGAGAGAGTACGAGTCGAGAAGCATGTTTGCGGATAGAGAACTGTTTATGTAATGCACCAGTTTAGTAAGTGTTCAACAAGAACTCTTATAAAAAGCGTAAATGGTGATAGTTTATGTCCGGTTGAGTGGACGACTCAGCACACACAGACAGAAAGAAGTTTAAGCTAGCTGCTGACTTAGTGGCTAGTGCTTTGCATGGACTTTGCTAACAAGCTAGCAACCAGTGACCTTGACTAGTTAAGCCTGTGTGAAACTGCGAGACCGACAACCAAAGACCCGACGGAGCCGGATAGCGTTGCCGAGTGGTGGACTTTGTGAGGTCGTCAGCTGCATGAAGCTTCTCTTCAAACGTCTCCTCTTCGTGGTGAATCTTCTCGTCATATCTCCTGCTGCTGTTGCCTTTGATCCTGCGCGTGTGAGGCTACATTCCCATTGAGTAAAGGTACCATTTTCTTTTGTTTTTGCCTTCGTGGTGAAGCAGCCATTTTGTTTAGGGCTACAACGCACCCGAGCTGCATTCAGGCCTGCATCGTTTGAACATTTGAAGGGTATTTACTATAAGACTAGGTTATTGCCGGCTATATTATTTTCTTGGGCCCTTAGGTTTTCAATGTGAATCTGTATGCATTTATGATTTGAAAAGTGATGTTGAAACGACACCTTTACATACTTACCTACTTTTTCTAAGTAAATTCTTTATACTTTTTTATAAAACAGTTGTGACTTTGACTTTGATATCTTAAGTGAATTAAGAAAAAGAGTAATTTTGGTTAAAAAGTGAGTGTTTAAAGGATAAAGGTAAGTCCAAGACATTTCATTTGATGTTAAAGTGTACATATTAATGCTTAAAACGTGATTTAAAGGGAAAGAGTATTCCATATGATAAGTTATCAATTATACACACAAAAGTTAAACACTGATTACACACTGATAAGTTTATTAGTGAAACCCCACTTATTTGATTGATAGTATAGTTAAAGAATTCAGGATAGCCACCTCTCACTATAGCCAAACACGCTAGAGAGGCGCTACAATCCAATCCTACAGCCTCTTGTTCATGACTTAAAAGTTTTGGAGACACAGGGAATCCAGGTACCCTTTTCAGATACACCATTAAAGGGGTCTGTTATTCAGGTTACTGGGGATAATTACGCTATACATGGACTTTTTGGTATGGTTGAATCGTTCAGTGCAACTTACTGTTGTCGGTTTTGTTTAACTGACAAGACACGTTTGCAGTCAGTCTTTAGTGAGGATGACCCAGACCTAATTCTTCGCACAAAGGAGCTCTACTCAGAACACTGCAATGCCATGGCACAAAATCCCACTCTAGTTCACTCATTTGGTGTTAAGAGAACCTGTCCTCTAAATGCACTGCAATTTTTTCATTCCTCAGACAATTATGCAGTGGATATTATGCACGACCTACTAGAAGGTGTTGTACAGTACAAGTTAAAGCTTCTTTTTCAGTATTTGGTGAAGGACTACATTTCTTTAAATGCCCTCTCTCAAAGGATTCAGAGCTTTAACTATGGATACAGTGAGAGAAAGAACAGACCCAGTGGAGTCAAAGTTAATGATGATAGCAATGACCTCGGGCTCAATGCCATCCAGTCTTGGTGCCTCCTGCGAAATACTCCCTTGATTTTCGGAGACCTAGTTGACCAGAACAACAGTTATTGGAATGTGATTATGCTTTTGATTCAGATTGTCAACATTGTATTCTCACCAGTTATAACAGATGGTATGACTTATTATTTGAAGCACCTAATTTCTGACCATCACAAACTTTTCAAGTTAGTGTTTACAGATAAGAGGCTCATCCCAAAGCATCATCTGATGATACACTACCCCAGATTAGGAAAATAGGTCCACTAATACACATGTGGTGCATGCGATTCGAAGGCAAGCACAACTTCTTCAAAAGGTCGGTGAAGAGTTTTAAAAACTTAACCAAAACATTAGTCAAGAAACATCAGCATCAGTTGGCTTTTCATTGGGAGAATTTTTATTTCAAAAGATTACAGTTTGGTCCTGTTAAACATGTCTCAACTAGCAATCTGGAGGGCAGTGTGGTCTTGAGGTCTTGTCAAACTTTGAATGTGTCTAGTGTCTCCACTACTTCTTGGGTTAAAGTCCATGGAACAGAGTACCAGATTGGAATGTTTGTCTGTACAAGTGTTAAAAATGAAATGCCTACTTTTAATAAGATTATCAATATCATTATCAAAGATGATGAAGTGTTTCTTTTGGCAACTAAAGTTATTACCATGCATTTCGATGATCACCTGAATGCATTCAGCATTGAGGAGGTAGATGATGTGTTCAGTGTAATTTGTGTGGCTGATCTGATGTATTATAGACCTTATGACAGGCAGTTTTCACCTGAAAATGATGAAAGAATGTATATTGTGCCCTACTGCAGTTTAGTCTGAAATGTGCATTGAATTGTCAAAAATGGATTTAATACAAAGGCTCTTTTTTCTACAATTTCTGCCATTTGTCTTTTATTTCAGGTAGTATAGTATAGTATATATGCTCTTTTGATCCCGTGAGGGAAATTTAGTCTCTGCATTTATCCCAATCCGTGAATTAGTGAAACACACTCAGCACACAGTGAACACACAGTGAAGTGAAGCACACACTAATCCCGGCGCAGTCTCGGGGAGCAGTGAGGGGTTAGGTGCCTTGCTCAAGGACACTTCAGCCGTGCCTACTGGTCGGGGTTCGAACCGGCAACCCTCCGGTTACAAGTCCGAAGTGCTGATCAGTAGGCCCCCTAGTGGGGCATTGGGAAATTTGACACCCGATAGTGTCATTGGTATTTACACCTAGTAGTGTTAACTATTAGTAATTTTTAACACTGAGTTTTGTTGTATTCACACTACACTGGTGTTGGTGTTGAAGAAAGCAGTGTTCTTTTTTAACATTTTATTTTAACACCAACACCAGTGTAGTGTAAATACAACACCATAAAGTGTCGGTGTAGTGTTGATTTATAACAATATAGAGTGTTAAATCAACTAAAATTGGGTGTTAATTATCTAACACTTTCTAAAATGTTAATTTAACACTAGAGAGAGTGGATGCATATAGACACTTTGCCGGTGTTAAAATTAACACTGTGGGTGTTAATTTGACACTGACAATTTTGCAGTGTAGAAAGTGCACACGTGCTCAATGGAAATGACAGTTCATCTCATAACACAGTTCATCACAAATTCAATCATAAAAAAAGGTACAGAAACCACTGTGCAAACACTGCAACAATAAATACTTCACAAAGGCTACGTATATCACCCCCTCATTCCCGGCCACCGCCAAGGCTCAAATTAAATTATTCAGCACCAGAAGGAGCGTTTGTTTTCTCTCCCCCCTCTCACACATATACCTGCCGGGGAGTAGTCCTACACTTCCCCGGAAAAAGTACAAAGAACACAGGATTAATACATTAAATCACCAAATTACTGCTGACTCCGTCACCACTGCTGCCGGACGTGGGGTTCAACGAAGGACATAAAACAGAACAGCGATCGCACTAACAGGGCACAAACTCCCTAATTTAGGCCTAATGGCACTTACCCCGAATGATTGGTCAACCACACCGACGCTAAAAGGATTGTCCACGTCCCAGCACGGCAGCCGTTGGTTCTAAACTCAGCAGTACGCTGTCCCTTCCTGCTGTTCAACAAAGACCTTAGCCATTTATCCCATCCCTCATTAGCAAATGCAGCACAGGTGTGCTGCTGCATCCACCCCAACACCACAGATCACGGGACTGGACCACGCCCTCATCCACAGCAACTATTGTTGCAACACACCCGCTTACAGACAGGCCCGATGGCAGGGTTGTTATGAGAGTATTAAAATCTGGGATAGCCTATTCTACGGCAAGACAGCGGGGGAAAGTTAAAATACGTGATAAACACGGAAAAAGTTGGCATGCATTGTTTCGGTCCCCATGCACAGGGATTATTTGTCATATTATTAATCACATATGATTATTTGTGAAATTGTGCAAACAGGCGCAACACATTTGAAAAGGAAGGACTGGTAGCATGCAAGCTCACGAAAGATTGATTTAAGAACGTTATCACAGTGTGTGGCTGTGGCGCAAAGCAGCGCGGGCGGAAGACATGCGACAATTTGCAAGGGGAGGGTCATGTCTTTTTTTAACAATTCTGTCGGAGGGTCATTGAACAATTTCTAGCAGGCAAGGGAGGGTCATGCAACTTTTGACTGAAGCACTCAAAATTCCTCCGGTGGCCCCTTCAATAAATAACGAACAGTCCCTAGATTGCTGCTGGGCTATATGTCTTGGTTCATGTCCGTTTACAACTCATTGCCGTCAAACGCGTAGCCTATCTCGCGGTTGCATCCATTACAAACAAACATGCAATGTGAACGTCTGGGATTGGGAAGAGTACTAAATGCTCTACTGAATAAGCACGAAGTCAAACCTTTAAATGAAAAACACTCTTTAATGATCAAATAAACCGCTAATGAAGTAAACTTGTGACCTTAAAAAAATCGTTTATCGCTTGTAACTCCGTGATAACAGGACAGGAAGGCATTTGGCTGAGCAACGGAGGTTAATATGCTCTATATTTTGTCCAAATGATGTCTGACTATCATCGTTGCACTCGGAGAAAACCAGAATGTTTAATTTGTCCTGCGTTTCTTCTACGGCTGCAAACGGGATTCACTCGCAGTTAACCAAATATTTATTTATTAGGGCAGGGCAGGCATATTTCTGGCTATTAAATTATTTCTAAACCAGTCTGCTAAAGTCTGTAGTGAAGTCTGTGTAGGGTTTTCCAGGCTCCATTTCTTTTTACGAGACACCCTGCTCACTTGAGCCATCTACCGGTTGTTTGGGTTGTTGCAGTGTCTCACTGGGAAAATACAAATTAAAGTCGCGTGATACCGCGTGATCCCACGCGCGGACCGCGAGTGAAGCTGGCCAAGTCGAAGCACTGCCCACTGTATATTAAATATAGGGCCAGTATTGCCGATACCGATACCAATACTGATATTTGTGACTAAAAGCAGTTTATATACTTTAATATAGGGGAGAACAGTGTGTCATGATTCATGACGTGAATAAAACATCAATATACCAAATTTTAATACATTTCCATGACTAATGATTTTATGATTTCCACTGTTAATAGTTTACAAACATTTCAGCAACATAACATTGCAAAGCGGGCATGCAAAATGTGAAAGGAATGGTGTTTGCATGACTGTAGGCTAGCCCTTGGTGAAACAGGAACATTTTGAACAAATTAATAGATATTGAAAGCAGGGCTTTGAACCGGTTCAAGGAACGAAAACGAAAACCGGGAACTTTTTGTATTTTACAGGGAACAGAAACGAAACCGGAAACGTTATTATTTTTTATGTTCTGGAACAGGAACACTTATTTAAAATAATGGTAACCGGTTAATACCGGTTTTATTTCGTTCCACAAAGTTTTCGTTGCCTAATTAACTAAAAAAAAAAAAATCATTATTTTCCTGCGCACGTTACGGCTGAGGTTCACTTCCTGTGTGACATCACATCAGACATTCGCTGACTGAATGGAGAGAGAGCGATGGATTACAAAGTCTCCACTCCACATCTTAAATAAGAGGTGAATTACGATCCATCGTTAATTAAAACGCTCATTCCAAACACAATATCAATAGATATTTGTCGACTCCACGTTAATAATGGACTAGCGAACATTAGGCCCAGGCGCGCCTGCAGGTGTACGTCCGTACGCACTGTGTGTACCATCAAGCTACTCAACAGAACATTTCCCTTGAGTGTGTGTATTCACACCAAATTGGCCTACCATACCTTCCCAAATATGCACAGTATCCCTTTAGCTGCATGCCATTGGGCTATTTACCATCTATTACGTAAAGTTAGTGAAAAATTAACGTGCACGCATTTTGTTTGAGCAGGAGAGAGAATACGCACGCAGACACGCAATAGGCTACTTGTTGTTTTCTTTTACTCGGCTATCTATATATGGTTATCAGCACACAATGTTGAGCTAATTCACTAACTCAATACTCATCATGGACATCACAAGTTTAAACAACGAAAACAGAAAGGATGGAGGCAGCAAAGCTAGGAGTTATTCCAGATGGGCAAGGTAGGCAATTGGTGTGCTTGTCAGAACGTTAGACTGCGCTAAAGCCAGACGTCACGTTACGATAGAACAAAACTAAATGTAACTTTAGCCTGTATAGGGCTGTATCAAGTTGTCCAAATGAATAGGTCATTGTAGACATTGTCGTTGTATTATTGCATGTGGATGTTGTTATGCTATGTAGGCTACTTTTTTGCTGACCAATGCACGGACCTAAAACGGACAAATATTGTTCACGAGTGATTTTTTTTTGCGGGAGGTGGGGGGGTTAATGGGTGTGTGTACCATAGCATTAATTCCTGCAGGCGCCCCTGATTAGGCCTACTAGATAGCCTTTCCCCCGACGACAGTTGCAATTTGTTGTTGCCCGAGTGACATAACCATGTGTCTTAATAATGTCGTTACGTTTGTGTGGAAATTTTCTCTTTTAACAATAAACTACACATTTGAAATAATTGTAGGCCTATTTAATTATTATTATTATTAATAATATAATTATTATTATGTAATAATGGTTGTAATATTATAACATTTGGTTTAAGCTGGATGAGAAAGATGTGACATAATTCTATAGCATTATAGCACAGCTGACAGGAACGAAATTAACCGTTCCGGGAACAGTATTTTTTTGTTCTAACCGGTTCGGGAACGTCAATTTATTGGTGGAACTCATAACCGGAAACGTTATAATTCCGTTTCTGTTCGGAACGAACCGATTGGAAAAAAAAATCGGTTCAAAGCCCTGATTGAAAGTGAACTAAAATTAAAGTATCGATCCCATCACGCTGGTATCGATCCGATACCAATACCAATGTTGGTATCGATCCTATCGATATTTGGATCGATATGCCCACCCCTAGTAGAAATGTGGAGACGGGGAAACAGCTCTGTATGTAGTGTTTTTACATCAGGGCCTTGACTCCCCTTATATGAAGAATCTGTTCACAGATTAACCTTACACAACCGGTTTGATGTACAGTGTCTGAAAAGCCAACCATCTCAGACATGCTGAAATATGGCTTTTACCAGAACACATGTGTGCTGTTCTCATATCTCCTCACATGAGGTGTCGGAATCTCTCTCTGCTGTCTATGTGATTACAGTCAAATTAAGCACACTGGTCTTCTGCCTGGTCATTACTACTGACCAGTGGTGCTTTAACACCAGACCAGACTCTTAACACACCACACTGATCTCACCACTGAGGCTCACCTAACTAAGAATCCTTGATTCTTAACACAGAATTTATCTATAACTGCACATGATCACAGTGTGCTGAGTCAAAGTCCTTTTAGACAATTCCTCCACTCGGCGGCCATATGACAACGCTTTTTGGGCACTCGTCGGGCATCCATTTCGGCAGAAATGCGTGTGCGCAAGGCTTCACGACACCAATCTTGCTCCAGCAGCGAGATCACAACACATGATTGGCACGATGTCTTCACAACACACCATATGATTGGCTCAATGTATTCACATCACACCACATGATTGGCTCAATGTATTCACATGTCAACGTTTTGCCGAGGAAGGGGTGGGATATGTGTAGACAACGGCCATATTGGCGTGACAAACTAGCCCCATGCCTTTCTATGGAGGATTTTTTTAAGTGCTGTGTCTCCACATTAGAAAGTCTCTGGCTGAGTCCACTTCAGTTCGTGCCCTACATATCAATCTGATCCAACCCCCTTTTCCAGTCACTCAATACAATAAGACACACAGGCATCTGATTGGCTACTCCCTCATCCCCACCCTCCTCCACCTGCCCTACCTGTCCTCCTCCTGAGAGTTCTGATGAAGCAAAACAGAAACGAAACTCTTACTCTGCTGCTGGTTCTCAGAGTGTGTGCTTGGTGTTTGTGTGAGGTAGAAAATGGCGGAGGCGCTTTCTCAGGAGAGAGACTCTTTCACATGTCAAGTGTGTCTGGATCTGCTGAGGGATCCAGTGACTATTCCCTGTGGACATAATTTCTGTATGAGGTGCATTAAGGACTGTTGGGATCAGGAGGATCAGAAAGGAGTCTACAGCTGCCCCCTGTGCAAACACACCTTCACTCCCAGACCTGTCCTCTACAAAAACCCTCTGATTGCTGAAATAATGAAGACATTTAGGAAGACCAGAATCCAGGCTGCTTTTCCTGCTCAATGTTATGCTGGACCTGGAGATGTGGAGTGTGACGTCTGCACTGGGAGAAAACTCAAAGCTGTGAAGTCCTGTCTGGATTGCGTTGTGTCTTACTGTGAAACTCACTTCAAAGTTCACAATGATGTCAATCCAAGGAAACATTCAGTGATTAATGCCACAGGTCAGCTACAAGAGAGGGTGTGCCCCCGTCATAAGAAAGTGTTTGAAATATTTTGTCGTACTGATCAGAGTTGTATCTGCTATCTGTGTGTGATGGACGACCATAAAGGCCATGACAGAGTCACAGCTGTTGCAGAATGGAAAAACAAACAGGTGAGCACTGGAGCTACACTTGTGTCTTCATTTTATTTGAAAGCACTGATACACATATAATGTGTTTGAATAATCAAAAGAACATTCTTAAAGTCAACTGATTTTCTGCAGACTCTCTTTTCATTATAGAAGACATGAACTAGGAAATCATGGTGCAAAATGAAAAATGTTGTATAACCTGTCAGACATTGTCATGGCAGCATCAACCTGAATGTGATACCGCACAAAAGGTTCCATGTTTTTACAGGCACACAGCCAGCTTGACTTGTGTTTAAAGCTTAATACCAGTTCTCCAAATGAAATGAGTTCATGTTGTTTGTATCATATTTTTTAACAGAAGCAGTTGGGGCAGACCCAGAGGAGATTCCAGCACATAATCCAGGAGAGAGAGAAGGAGCTGCAGAAACTGAGGAAGGCTGTGGAGACTCTCAAGGTGAGAAGATAACACCAGATGGATGAAGGTTTTTGCTCCCAAATGTTATTGTCATTAAAGGTGATCAAAGTGATGCTATGTAACATCACTTCTGTTGACGTTCAAACAAAACAGAAAGCTAGCTCGTTACTTCCTCCCTCTCCCTCCCGTGCAATTGAAACTTTCCTAAACGCACATCTCGTCAGTTTGCTGTGTTTTTATGGGCAAGGTTTGCACATTTTGTGGCTGTTTTTGGAGCCTGGGGTGTCCACAGAGATTGCATTTATTTACAGTGTATTCAGTACACAGGCAGCTAACTACGGGGAGGTAAGTGACAAAAAATGTTTTAGCCTAAAAAACGTATGACATCGCTTAGAGCACCTTTAATATCACAGCTCACAGATACCCATATTGTCATTTATCGGAATGAATTTTGTTTTGGTCTATTGCTTAACAATGGATATGTGCTGAATTTGTGATAAATAGCAGACATATGCAAAATCAATAGACATGAGTAATTAAGCTGCAAAATAACATTAATGCTGATTAATGGTGATATGAGCCAAAACTGGCAGTACTGTAAGAGTTCTAATTCGTAGGTCAAATTAAACCTGATATAACTGCTGAATTCTGGGCGATGGGAGGAGTCAACATTAGCAGTATCAAGTTCTAATTCCACCTTTGGGCCAGATTGTGAGTGAGTAACTGTGCTGTCATCTCTACAGCACACAAAGAACCACTGACACCATGAAACACTTTCAGCTTCACCTCCCTCTGTGTGTCTCCTGCCCTCCTCTTTGTGTGTCTCCTAACAGAGCTCTGCACAGACAGCAGTGGAGGACAGTGAGAGGAACTTTACTGAGATGATCCGCTCCATTGAGAGAAGGCGCTCTGAGGTGACAGAGCTGATCAGAGCTCAGGAGAAGGCTGAGGTGAGTTGGGCTGAAGGACTCCTGAAGCGACTAGAGCAGGAGATTGCTGAGCTGAAGAGGAGAGATGCTGAATTTGAGCAGTTTTCACAGACAGAGGATCACATCCATTTCCTCAAGGTAACATTGGCCTGCCCCCCTGAAACTGGAATTAAAAGACTGAGTATTTACTATTTATAATTTTCTGTGCAACATACTGTATGACATATGTCCAAATGAACAGTGTGTAATAAAGTCAATATGTGTGCTGTGTGATGAGGTAGAAAATAGATTGTATTGCTTTCAATGCAGTATGTATGTTGTGCCCCCCCCCCCCATCACCTTCTGTTTATTTCTCTCTGCAGAATGTTGTGTCAGTCACTGGTGCTATTTGCAGTACAGTTTCAACCAGCATGACATTCAGTGAAAGTTTCTCTTTTGAGGCTGTGAAGAAATCTGTCTCTGCGTTGAAGGTGCAGCTCAATGGCATGTTCAAGCAGGAAGTAACCAAGATATCTGCAGCAGGTTGGAGAGACATCTTGTGGACGCAATCATTAAAGTAACACCAAATAACTTTTCCTCTGTCGCACGCACGCTATTTGTTTATCCAGCACCGGCTTTGCAAATAACGATGTCCACAAACAAAGTAGAATATTTTGCATGACTTCTAAAAGTACGATGTATTGCGACATCAGATGCAAGTCAAATTTGTAGTTCCTTATGTCTCATTCCATCGAACTACAGATCTGCTACCCGATCTGGCAATCTTAAATAGTGGGGTTATAGCCGATAGAGGGCCACGAAGTGAATGCAGAATTGCCGTTCACCCTGTTACGAGTTGATGAACCACTGAAACGATTTTGGAAACATTATTTTAAAGGGACACCAAGCAAGCCTGATGCTTTTTCTCTACGAAACTCCCCCTTGTTCGGTCTGAAGCTCTTTTCCTTTTCTGTGCATCTTCTGTCAAGGGTTTTCGCTGTTTCTTCACCGGCTCTGCCATTATACACACGTTGGCAACAATCGCTAGCCTTTCGTTAGCCTGCCTCTGTGCTGTGGATGCAGGATGTAAACTGATCCTGCATCGGTACGATACACTGAAATTGCAAGCGGGATATTCTTCTTACAGGCAGTAGGGGCGGGCGAGAGTGTCTTCATTCACCCTGTAATGAGTCATTTAACCATATACCGACTTAAGAAGATGAGTAATTAACATGAAAACGTTGCCTGGTGTCCCTTTAAGGTACAAAAAACTCTTTGGTGTTGCTTTAACTACTATTACAAGACACTGTTATGTTCAAATAATTATGGATTTATTTTGACTGTATTTTCTCTGTCTCTCAACAGTGACACCTATCAAGATCATCCAGTCTTTAGAATGTGAGTCTGTCATTAAATTACATGCCCAAAACAAAACATTCCTGTTCATTCCTGTTGTAGATACTAAAAACAAGCATTTCCTAAAGAGGTAGAGGATACTGATATATATATATATATTAGAGATGCACCGATATGGAATTTTAGGGCCGATAACGATAACCGATATTTATTGGTTTGTTGTGGCCGATACCGATACGATAACCGATAATATTACTCTTGAAAAAAAATTGTGAAAAGTGATTTGGGGAAAGCATTTAATAAGCATAATTTTATTGCAGTAATTTTACCTACCACCAAATGATGGACAGAACTCATAATAGTCCTCAATAGTACAGCAGTCAACATAACAGTAGCCTAGCCCTACAGTATGTGTGGCTCCTTTAAGTGAACCTGACGTCAGTGAATTGCGAGTGAGTGGCTAGAGAGTATGAATCGTTTTCATTTAGGACTAAACACTCATAAACGGCTCAGCTGGGAATAAGCTACAGTATAGCGACCAAATCAGAGTTTGTGAGGGAAACTTAGGTTTAGTTTCAACTGCGGGTAACTGAATAAAGCTGCAACTCCTCAGACTGTATCTTATGTCCGTCTACAACCTGCTGCAGCAGAAATGAAAGGGGTTAGCCCCGAAGGTTTTAATAACTTATTATGATGACCTGTCTGGAACTGAAGCAGGAATGGTTAGCATATTTCTAGGTAATAATACAAAACCCAAGCTAAAGTAATGCAAATATAATACTAAAACACAACTTAGAACTAGGCCTACTTATGTACTCGTCCCACTAACGAGTTTGTTTATTTGTTTTCCCGACCAGCGCGGTAAAGTGCAAACACATCAGCACAAGAAGACTTTAGATAGGGCTGAGCTCCGCTCTGGTAAGGTTAAATGGCGGATAATTCACGAGAGGATTTTGAGATGCACAGATTCCCAAATGAACGCATATCCACAGATTTTGTTAGAGTGGTGAAATACATTCACACCGCTGACATTATATTGAGGAAAAAGTATAGCCAACCAAGCTCAAGTAGCTCAGTGTAGCCAGACGGACCTTACATAGGCCTAAATTAGGACTTTAAAAAATATCGGCGCAAATTATCGGCCATAATTCTGTTATCGGACCGATAATAATATTTTAATTTTTTCACTTATCGGCCAATAATATATCGGCCGCCGATATATCGTGCATCCCTAATATATATATATATGCAAAGCATATAGTAAGTATAAGTATATATACTCTTTTGATCCCGTGAGGGAAATTTGGTCTCTGCATTTATCCCAATCCATGAATTAGTGAAACACACTCAGCACACAGTGAGGTGAAGCACCCACTAATCTCGGCGCAGTGAGCTGCCTGCAACAACAGCGGCGCTCGGGGAGCAGTAAGGGGTTAGGTGCCTTGCTCAAGGGCACTTCAGCCGTGCCTACTGGTCGGGGTTCGAACCTGCATCCCTCTGGTTACAAGTCCGAAGCGCTAACCAGTAGGCCACGGCTGCCCTAATAGATGTGTGTTGGTTTGTTCTGTTGATCCTGGGTGAATGAGTGTCTCTGTGTTGGTTTCCAGATACTAATCCTGAACTCCCAATCGAAAGAACAAACAGTAAAGAGAGACTGCCACCAACCAGTAAGTCTTGATTCTAAGCCTTTACATCAGGGGTCTAGTTAGTAAAGGAATAAGAGTTTTTCTCTGCTGCCAAACCTTAGCGGAATGAGCCAGAGTTAAGAAATTAAGGCCCTCTATAGTTTATGGATAAAATTGTTGTAAAACTTTTATGAAGGGTTTCAAAGAAAAGTAAATACACAAGAATCTATTGAATTGATCTTCAGATTCATCTATAACAACAAACAAAGGTAGATGCTGATGGAGATCAGAGGTAGAATTCTGCTTTAAAAAACAGTACAGTAACCTTAAAAATGCACCCATTACTTCTGTAGTTGTCTTGTGATAATGAACTGATTGTTGTGGGTTAGAACTGAAGGTCCTCTAAACATGCCCCTACCCTCCTAATGAAGATGAGGGCCTCTAAACATGCCCCTACCCTCTTAATAAAGATGAGGGACTTTTGAATGAGGGCATCTCCATATGTACTTGTCAGTGGGAGGTTGGCATTTCAGATTTAAATACAGTAGCTGGGAACTTACACACACACACACACACACACACATACATACACACACATAATATATATATATATATATATATATATATATATATATATATATATATATATATATATTGAGGGATTAACATTCTCTTTGGCCTAGTTAGAAAACACCAGTTCCAGCGTTATGGATGTGACAATTGGACTCATATTGGTAAACAAAATGCCTTAGAGTGGGGGCAAAATTAGTATCAGTGAATTAATTTGCATAACTTTTAATGTAACCTCTGTCCTCTGAATACTGAGAAATCCTCAAATTTCATATAATCAATTTCATCCTAAGAATACAAGGCATTTTAGCAGTGTTATGGATGTGACATGAAATGGACACACTTTTGTGAGAGATTACATGTTTTGTACAAACTCTGTGAATTTTGAAGGAAACTGCCGAAACTATGATATATGTAGCATGAAGGAGACTTGAATGAACACAAAAAGTGTGTTTTTGAAACTATGCATCATTTTCATAATGCATTATGTAGGAAAAACTGGCGTTATGGATGTGACGGTTTCACGTTATGGATGTGACGTGTCTGAACCAGTCCTCGACAAACTACATAAAACACATAATAAAGTAGTGAATTTTGATATGAAATAATTGAAATAGTAATCATGAAAAACTAGCGATGAAATTATTGCTTCCTCAGCCCACTAAGATTCACAGGAAGAATCAGGACAACAAGTCATTCAAAATATAAAAAAGACATTTATTTTTTTCTTTTACCGTCATCAATTTTGGTCAGTGATTCCCGGGTTACTGAAACACCAGGGAACATGAACCTTGGTGGCCACTCCCCTAAATAACTAGCCCTACCTGAACCGTTGCACCCAAGATGACAAAATATATATGGTATGTTAGTCTCAAGAGCCCGCATCAACCTAACCCATACCCACTCATTTGTGATTTGCACACATAAAGCACATGCATGCGCACGTGCACACACGCACACACACACACTCACGCACAGTCGCACACATACAGACAGGCAAGCGCACACACACATAAACACATACAGACCGGCTATTAAACTAGATGTACCGCTATGCGGTACATCTAGTTTATTGCTGCCCTTACTAATGTTACTCTGTGGGTATTAGCTACAGAGGACCTGACACTTCAAATGATGGCATATCGCGTCACATTTAAAATTAAACTTTGTTAAACAGACGTGAACGGCAGGCTGAACAGATCTGCAACAGAAGGAGGTTGCTATGTTAACGCCAGCTGCAAAGTCAGCCATCTTCACCAGCTAACACGATAATCCAGTTACTGTACAACAACAGTATGACAGTTACAGGAAGATAATTGCTCAGATTTTCGTTATTAGGCCACTTGAAAATAGGCTATGGCTAGGCTAATCACTGGAGGTATTTTAATATTATGTTTGTTTTGCTAATGGTTAGGCAAGGCCTCCCTGTGGTTTTGATCAACCTAATATTCTTTGAAATGTCAATTGTAAACACTAAGGTGAAATGCGTTGAAACTGACATGCCACCAGAACAGACGTTTTATCGGCTTTGAGGTATAATAAAGTCCCCAGTCTTGTAAATTCACATTATGTAACATCCATAACGTCACATCCATAACGCACCATTAAAGGTTTTAAAAGTAAAAAAGGGGCACAATTTGGTCATAACACTTTACATTGATATAAATCAGCTTTGCACAGACACTATGGACATTGTCGCATCAACACTGTATGTGTAGCATAAACTTTTCCTATAAAACGTTATGGATGTGACATGGCCATGGAACTTGCTGACTTAAAAACAAAAGCCTTACAAATGTAAGGAGTTGTGCTCTTAAATGCAAGCTGAGCATAGACATTGCTCTACCATTCCCTTGTCAATCTGGAATTTGTCAAATGACACAATTTGTTTGAACCTTGGGTCCATTTATCCACTTTTTAAATATGTATAATATTACCATGTGAAAAATTTTGTTTCTGTATGGTTGCACACCATATTTATGATGTAAAAAGAGTGTAATTATCCATCAAATTCAATCAGATCAGTTACAAACAATAAAATATAGACCTAAATAAAGATTTTAACAACAGTTCTATTTGCGTATGCACAACTTTTTTTTTCCATGGTAAGGATGACCTTTGCATGGAATTGCCCCCTAGCAAAGATTCTAAGAACTTTGCTTCCTAGTAGGCTTCTGCCTTGTCCTCCTCCTGTAGTCATATACTGTACATTCTGTTGCCTCAGGTCTGCTGCACATCTTTGAAATTTGATCTGAAATAATCAAATAGACCTAGCTACATCTTAAAGTTAATAAAGTAACTTGCTTTGCTTTTTTTATTTGAATCCCAATCAAGATACACTGGTAATAATTGCTTTATATTGTTAATATGGATTTCTGGAAATTCAGAAATATAAATGTAAATCAGGTTTCTAGTAGCCTGACGTAGTCATACTCAATTCTAGTCAGAATATGAGTCTGATACTGCTCCATTGGGAAGTAATTATGGGGCGTGTTTCAACCGATACAGGGGGGGAATGCCTCTGCACTCAATTGGATAGACCTAACCAATCAGAGCAACAAAATAGCTTACCGTGAGGTGTAGGAAGAAAACACACAAACCATCCTTCTTCTCCACAAATGCTTTAACATTGTTTTCTGGTCTTTTGTAAAAGTTAGTGCCGTCAATAACTCATACAGCACTCATTAGCGAAATCTAAGAGATATGTAGTAGGATAGGCTATTAGGAAAAAACTGATAGCCTATATCCCCTCCGTTTTTTAAAAATAATTCTGTTGAACACTGACATGTTTTGTCTTGTGCGTAAATTTGTTTGTTTGTCTTGATGTCACGGGAACGCTGGCGACCTACGCCGCTCCGTCCGGCATCTTTTGTCTTATGCGTAAATGTCTAGGGTGTAAAGCGACCTTGGGTGCTTTGAAAGGCGCTATGTAACAAATAAAATGTATTATTATTATTATTATTATTATTATTATTATATGCTACAAACATGTTAAACAGCTGGGAAAGGCTGTCGCAAATCCCTCGAACAGGTGGTCAATCAGAGAGTTCAAACGAACGACGAAACATGTCGCAATGCAACAGCGCTGTTTTCCCTTGATGAAAGTGAAACCACGAGTTTTCCCACATCTCAACTTTGGCTAAAGTTTTCAGAAATAATCGTTTTCAGTGATAAAACCTCATTAAATAATATGCATTTTCCATATGGAGTCTTAAAAGCCATGTATCCTTCTAGCCACAGCATTTTTATTTCAAACATAAGCCTAATCTAAGCGTGCTCAGATGACGTGATAGACCAGGCTCACCTGTTGCTCACCTGTCCATCATCGTAAAGCCCAATTTGATTGCTCCGCCCGATCTAGGACGAGCATACTTGCTCCACACTGGAGCAATGCCAGACCGAACTTCCCGACCTCTAATGTTGTGGGCGGGACTAAGTTCGGAATGGCACCCAGGCTAGGTTTCTAGGCCAAGTATACTTGCGTATACAAGGAATTTGGTCTCTGCATTGATCCCATCCGTGAATTACAGTAATGAACACACAGAGCACACAGTGAACTCACTCTTTTTTTTTCTAAAATTGAAAAAAAAAAATTTTTTTATTACTTTTCACTGAACGGAGCAGGGTGGCCGACTTTTCATCAGTGGTGGCCCCCCCTGGCCACCACGTAGCTCCGCCCCTGCACTTCCCCTATCCACATTTTTCCTACTGGTCAGGGATCGAACCAGCAACCCTTCGGTTACAAGCCTGAAGCCCTAACCAGTAGGCTGATACGCGATTAACTATAGAAATTCAGTGATTAATCAAAACAAAATTAAACAAAATTAATCAGACCCTTTCAAGTTTTCCACATTTTGTTATGTTTCAGGCTCATCTTAAAATGGATTCAGTTAATTTTTTCTCTCATCAGTCTACACACAATAGTTGAGAGTGTTTTGTAAATTTATAAAAAATAAAAGTATGAAAAATTCGATTTGCATAAGTAATCAGACCCTTTAATATGACACTTTCAACTGATCTCTGGTGCATCCTACTCAGTGTTGCCACAGTTACTTTGAAAAAGTAATCTGATTACTGATTACTCCTTTAAAAAGCAACTTAGTTACTTTACTGATTACTTGATTTTAAAAGTAACTAAGTTAGAGTACAAGTTACTTTATTAGTTACTTTCAGCAGCTGCAGACAAAACCCCCACCGCCTCAACATAAAAATGATAACTGGTTTTGCCAATACTCACTATACTGGAAGTGCATTTAAACAGTAATGTCAACAATGTATAGCAGACATCCCAACCTAACCTACTTAAGGAAGGCCTATTGATATAAATTGTGATAGTAAAATATGTACTGTAGATTTTGGTAGTTTGGCCTTTTCATGTAGCCTTGGCAACTAGCCATCTAGTATAGGCCTGGGTAATATGCAAATGAAATTACACTTGTTAAACTCACCTCAACAAGTCTTTTGCAATCATTTAACCAGCCGTGAGCAATGCTAAAGTCACTGTTACAAATAAAGTCTATCATTATGTTTTACTCTTATGAGACAATTGGGTACACTTTTGTGTAGTCTGATGTGAAATGGGTCTTAAATGTTCCTTTTTGAGGGGCACTGACTCTTCCATGATGCTCCTGTTCCTAGATACACTGACTGAACTGATTAATTAACTTCGGGAGAAAAGAGATATAAGCCCACCTACTCTGAAAACTGATTGGTTGATTTAGCAAAACAGACCAGGATGCCCTCTGTCTTGGATGCGCTTCTGGAACACACTCACCACTCCTCCCCCTCTCCCTCTCCGTTGTGTGCGCGTTAGACTCAAATGCACACACGATTTGAAGTCCGGTCTGGCTTACATGCTCTTGTTCGCTCTAGGTTCCGGGAGATTTTATGTAATTTGCGGGCGTCAGGAAGCCGCTATCAATATGTGGGAGACTCCCAAAACTTTGTGAGACTTGGGATGTCTAGCTAGACAGCACTTTGTCGCCAGCACAGAATGTACAATGTTGTCATGTTTAGCTGACACAAACTCAAAAAATAATGACTATAGATAAAATGTGCATCTCTCTCCTCCTTCCATTGTTGTTTATGTTTGTGTCGCTGCGTGGTTTTACCATAGACAGGGTTTTACACGTGAGTTGTCCTTATGCTGAAAACGTGAGCATAGCCTACATGTCGTTAATCCCCGAGACAAGACTTTTATCATTTACTAAGGAAAATGATAAAAATAGTAACGCACAGTGATTTACATAAGTAACTTTAATCTGATTACTGGTTTGTAAATAGTAGCACGTTACATTACTCGTTACCGAAAAAAGTGGTCAAAATAGACTAACAGGTTACTAAGTAACGCGTTACTGGCATCACCGATCCTACTTCTATCAATGGTCTTTGAGATGCTTATACAACTTGATAAGAGTCCACCTGTGCCTAAATAAATTCATTGGCCATTATTAGAAGAGGTAGACATCTCTTATACAATCTCACAGTTGATGGTGTATGTATGTCGGAGTGAAAACCAAGCCACAAGGTCAAGATAGATAGATAGATAGATAGATAGATAGATACTTTATTGATCCCCAAGGGGAAATACAAGGTCAAGAGAATTGTCCGTAGACCTGCGAGACAGGGTTGTGTGAAGACACAGATCTGGGGAAGGATACAGGAACATTTCTGCAGCATTGAAAGTGCCCAAGAGCATGGTAGCCTCCATTATTCTCAACTGGAAAAGTTTGGAACAACTAACAGTCTTCCTAGATCTGGTAATCCGGAACGAAGGGCCTTGGTCAGACAGGTAACTAAGGACCCAATGGTCACTATGAATGAGATCGAGAGTTCTTTTGAGATGATGAGAGAAGTGTAAAGAAGGACAAACATCAGTGCAGCACTCCAGCAATTACAGTAGGCTTTTATGGTAGAGTGGACAGATAGAAGCCATTTTTTTGCCAGGAGTTTGCCAAAAAGCACCTGAACGACTCTCAGACAATGACAAGTAAAATCATCTAGTCTGATGAAACAAAGACTGAACTATTTGGCCACAATTCGCAACACTGAATGTGGAACAAACCAGGCACTAAGCTGCACTGATGTTTGTCCTTCTTTATGCTTCTTTCTTTTTTTTGGTCATTCAATATACCAACTTCATTGACCCATTTGCTCAGCAGTTTGTTGGGTTAAGGAATTGATTCAAATGATTCCATTACATTCAAATGAATCATTATTTAGCTGACACTCTTCTCCTGACACTCACAATGAACTAACTACAGGAACTACTGAAGCAACTTGGGGTTAGGTGCCCTGATCAGAGGCACAATGGTGGCAGCTCCTGGGATCAAACTCACAACCTTTAGGTGTTCCATTTGGAAGCCCAGATCCCAAACCACTAGACCAGCAGCCCCCACATCTGAAGGTCTTCTGAACCTGCTCTTCCCATCCTGATGAAGATCAGTGATGCTTGAATGAGTGCATCTCCATCTTCATGTTGGTTCAAGTTTGGTTAGTTATAATGCATTTCTTCTTTCTCAGTGTCTGATGTCCAGGCTGTTTTTACTGAGCCTGTTACCAGAGAGGAGTTCTTAAAGTGTAAGTTGGTCTGGTCTACAAGCAATGAGACAAACATGTACACACACACACACACATTCATTCTTTCATTACAATTCACACACACACACACACACACACACACACACACACACACACACACACACACACACACACACACACACAGAATATTACATACACACACTTAATAATCTTAATACAGGTAGGCCTACTGTACTGTATACAGGTACACACACACACACATACACACAGCCATGCACAGTTTTGATGTTTTGAATAGAGACAATAAAATAGAGACATAAAATCTGCACCATAAGCACACCTCTTATAAACATGGAGATAATATTATGCAAAGCAAGATGTGTGTTGGTTTGTTCTGTTGATCCTGGTGGAATGAATGTCTGTGCTGGTTCCCAGATACTGATCCTGAACTCCCAATCGGAAAAACAAACAGTAATGAGAGACTGCCACCAACCAGTAAGTCTTTAATGATTGATTCTAACAGCCTCTAAGCCTTTACATCAGGGGTCTAGTAAAGGAAATGAATAGTTTTACTGAATCCTTTTATCTTTCATATATTTTCTCAGCTGCCAAACATTAGAGGAATGAGCCAGAATTAAGAAATTGAATCCCTTTGTTATAAAGTTATAATTATTATAGTTTATGGGTAAAGATGCTATTATGAAAGGTTTAAGAGAAAAAGAAAAATACATAAGAATCTATTGAATTGATCTTTAGATTCATCAATAACAACAAACAAAGGTATGTTACAGGTATATGAGTTTCTCAGTCCATGCAATCATGTTGGTCATGGCTAACAGTGTGATGATTCATTAATTAGGCAAAGTGACCTGCAAATGCTTTCTCATGTTATTTGTACCTAGATTTTTTTTGGTATTCAATGTGTAATATATTAACCCATTTGAACTGCAGTTTGTTGGGTTAAGGAATTGATTCAAATGGTTCCATTACATTCAAATGAATAGTCATTTAGCTGACACTCTTATGAACTAACTACAGGATCTACTGAAGCAACTTGGGGTTAGGTGCCCTGCTCAGAGGCACAATGGTGGCAGCCCCTGGGATCAAACTCACAACCTTTAGGTTCCATTTGGAAGCTCCCGAACCACTAGACCAGCAGCCCCCACATCTGAAGGTGTTCTGAACCTGCTCTTCCCATCCTGAGGAAGATCAGTGATGCTTGAATGAGTGCATCTCCATCTTCACTTTCGTTCAAGTTTGGTTAGTTATAATGCATTTTTTCTTTCTCAGTGTCTGATGTCCAGGCTGTTTTGACTGAGCCAGTAACCAGAGAGGAGTTCTTAAAGTGTAAGTTGGTCTAGTATACAAACACTGAGACAAACATGTGCACACAGAGTCATTCATTCAAGTATTTGTGGAATCACAAACACACACACTCACACACACTCTCTCTCTCTCTCTCTCTCTCTCTCTCTCTCTCTCTCTCTCTCTCTCTCTCTCTCTCACACACACACACACAAACACACACACACACACTAAAATACACAAATACAAGTCTCAGTTATGGCAAGCCGAATGAGCATTTATTCCGATATCTTGATATCAAGCTACAGTGTCCAATACTAGTGAGCCTTTTCTGTAAACTAGTTAACTAGGGAACCACAATTGTATGCACTAGTTAACTATTAAACCACATTTTTGGTCTTACTAGTTAACTAGTCAGTCATAAATGCTTACTAGTTAATTAATTGACTGCTCGACTAGTGTGCAATGCTGCATTTGCATTTTCAGCTCTGAACAAAACCGCTCAGGAGTTATTTAAGCAGAAGTCGAATGTGCGTCTTATTTCATTCGTCTCTCCTAGCCAGTACGAATGAAACAGGCAAGCGGGACAAAAGGAACATATGGTTTAAGCTATACTTCCCACAACTTCAATATCTGACAACATATCATGAATGGTACTACAAATTGCTGCTGGTGAATATCGTGAAGCGCATATCTTGCGGTTATGGAAATACCATGCACTAAAATTATATTTCACTCTGTTTTTACGTGGTTAAAGACACCGCACATCCTAATACTTCATGACCAACAGGCCACCATAGGTTTAAGCTGCAGTTGGCAAGTCTGACAGATTGAGGGTACTTAGCCAACATTTTTAATGTTTACAACTCTCATGCCCCCCCCCGCCACCACCACTGAGCACTCTGTCATCGAGTTTGTGCTCGTCAGTACGCATCAGACTGTGATTGACAGTCAGATCTCACACAGCCCTGCTCTGATTGGACCAGAAGAACCGGGAGCTGTGGATTTTTGCAAAACAAATAGCAGGCTCTAGGTGGAGGTAGAAGTGTGTTTTTTTTCTAAAACCGGCTGATTTATGTTGTTCTGTCGGAGCATATGTTGGTTTCAGTGAATATGATCAGCTTTAAAGGGACACCAGGCAAGCCTGATGCTTTTCTCTCTACGAAACTCCCCCTTGCTCGGTTTGAAGCTCTTTTCCTTTTCTTTGCGTCTTCTGTCAAGGGTTTTCGCTGCTTCTTCGTCGGCTCTGCCATTTTACACACGTTTGCAACAATCTCTAGCGTTTCGTTAGCCTGCCTGCTTCGGTTGGCGGGTAGGATACACTGAACTTGCAAGCGGGATATTCTTCCTACAGGCAGTAGGGGAGGGCGAGAGAGTCTTCATTCGCCCTGTAACGAGTCATTTAACCATATACCGACTTACGAAGATGAGTAATTAACACGAAAACGTTGCCTGGTGTCCCTTTAACACAAGGATTAAAGTTCTCCGTCGTAGGACGGATTTCCGTCAATTTGATTTTAGAAATGTCATATTTGAGATCGATGCAAATCCGATGAGAAAAAAAATAGGAGGGGGGGGGGGGGACTGTCACCTTTGCTTTTCCTTTTTTAAGGCAACTACAAATATTAGGTAAATGTTTGACCTAATAGTGTTCTTGAGAACTTTCTGTGTCTCAATCAGTGACCGCTCAAGAAGATAGCCTACGTCAGCCATGAGTTTCGCTTTGTTTATGTTGTAGCTACACACTTGTCTTGAGCGTTTGCTTAAAAAAAAAAGAACACGTATGGAGGACTATAACGGTCTAAAAGTTGGATTATAGTGACACAATCGAGACAGCTGATGAGGTTGGCCAATCAGTTTAACTTTTTTGGATATGAGAAGAAGCATAGGCTGTGTTCTTTCCGTGCATCAATGTAGACAATTTCTTACTATCGCGAACTCTTGTCAGGGGAGGTCATTCATTTTGGGTGTCACCTATGACTTGAACAGATAGCCTGCTATGCCACCCGATGTAGGCTACTATTATTGTTACAGTTTTTAATCAATGCAACTAACATTATGTGTAAAGCGACGCAATATAAAACGTAGCCTATGCAATTTATTATCCCGTCTATTATGACAACAATGTTTTTCACAATTTGCGACGGGAGGTTTTGTCTAAGCGTGTTAACATAAAATAATAATAATATTGTCATCATCGCGAACTGTCGAGTAAGGGGGTCAGTCGTGTTTGTGACGCACAGACAGCCTTGTAGCCTATTTTGCTTAGGCCTCACTTTTAACGACAGTAGGTTGTGAGTGTATGTTGACAAAAAATAATCATGCAATTAAAATAGTTAACTTAAAACTTTGCTATAAAATATTATTAATTTATAGCACAAAACCATAACCAGTAGGCCTACCAGAACCTCGCATATTAGCGTCATGATTTGTGTGCGTCTATTTGGCAAGGCTACTAGCTGTCATGGATGCGTTGTTGCTAAAGGAAGGCAGGTGTCAAAAGTTAAAAAATAAATGGAGATAGGCAGCTGTTGGAAACGGAGGAGAACTAACAAGCCATGGTGTAAAGAAATTAAAGTGCCAGGGGTTTGCTTTTGCGCGGTTCGCTGCAAGAAAATTGTTTATGGATGCAATAGGAAAACGTTTTAGCACGCCACCAATCAGAAGACCGCCATGAGGTTAACGTTCGTGCACTTCAGGACATCTTCCCTACCTGGTGCAACTAGCCACCACGACAGAGGTAGGCTACGTTTATCTATGGCTGACCGTTTTTATGTTTAGAAAGTAGGCTACGCATGTTCTTTCATAGCACAACACGACCTGTCCTTCACCATATCGCAACCTCTTGTCAACCTTATACAATCTGTTGCTGAAGACAAAAGCGCCGTCTCCAGATTGTTGTTATCAAATACGCAGACCTCCTGCATGAGCACACACAGTATTGCTGCTCATTGGAAAACTGAGTTGTCTGTAAAACTCAAAATTACCATGTTTTCATTAAATGCGGATGAGGCAACAAATGGAAATATGAACAATATCTAGAATGTTCTGATTCGTTACTTTGATGAGGAAATGGGAAGTCTTGCAAACTTGATTTTATAGATTTTACTTGGTGTTGAATTGCATATTAACAAGAAAAAAATCTCCCCTTTAAACACTTTTGGTCTGAAGTAATTAAATAAGAGTGTGTTAAAGCCTTTCTACAATATTGCTGCAATAGAAAAGAACAGCAATGGCTAATCAGCAATGGTTAGGGATGGTACAAAACATTTTTTTTGTTCATCAGGAAAACTCAATCTCAATCAAGAACACTCAATTCGCCTTATTCACATGGTGGCCATTGGCGGCTAAAACGAGGCTACAGGGTACACAAACCATAGGATTGTTATGTTCTATGCATTCACCTGTAGGTGGCATTAAGTATATAGTGTACCCTGTAGCCTCGTTTTGGTTTAAACAATGGCCGGCGTGTGAATAAGGCGAATACTCCCTTTACTTTGCTGTTTGCATCTTTTTGTGCATTAAAAACCAATAGGTCACGACCGCAAAAGGGGTGCTATCTCTATAGGTAGATATGAACAACGTATGACTTATGGCCTGAAAAAAGTTCAGTCAAACGATTTTTTTTCACTTTAATCCCTGCTTTAACATGGTAAAACTCGACCCCCTATCTGATACCAAGATATATTTCCATCTTTCTTAAAACTGCTTTTCCATTTGTCACTTGCATAAAATATAGTATGAACACAGATAGGCATGCATTGACTAAAAATAAATAGGGTTTACTGCCTGGTCGGGACTAATGAAACAGCTATATAAAAATAGACATTTAGCATTATATGCTGTTTTGCATCCATTGCAAACAAACATGCAATGTGAAAGTCTGGGATTGGGGAGAGGACTAAATAGTCTACTGAATCAGTATGAATTCTAACATTTAGATAAAAAAACATCTTTACTCTTTGATAATAATAAAAAATAATCCAATAATGAAGTTTACTTTTGACAATAATCATGTATCGCCTGTAACTCCGTGATAAAAGGATGTAACAGGAAGGCATTTGGCTGAGCAACGGAGGTTAACATGTTCTATGTTTTTCCCAAATGATGACTATCTATCGTTGTTGCACTCGGAGAAAACGGGAATGTTTAATTCGTCCCCTGTTTCAATCACTCGGTTGTACCCTAACTAGTCAAATAGTCAACATGCGGCACTTTTTAGATGAGATTAGATTAGATTAGATTCAGCTTTATTGTCATGTAGCGAGTACAGAACCAATGAAATGCAGTTGACATCCAACCAGAAGTGCAAAGAAACATTAAAGCAAGACCAAAGACTTTTTTGTACCTTGAAATAATGCTTTCAAAATCGTTTCAGTGGTTCATCAACTCGTAACAGGGTGAATGGCACTTTTGCATTGGTTTTGCGGCCCTCTATCGGCTATAACCGCACTATGCAAGTTTGCCAGATCGGGTAGCAGATCTGTAGTTTGATGTAATGACACATAAGAAACTACAAATTTGATTTGCTTCTGATGTTGCAATACATCATACTTTCATAAAATCACGCGACATACCTTGTCTGTGTACATTGTTATTTGCAAAGCCGGTGCTGGATAAACAAATAGCGTGCGTGCGACAGAGGAAAAGTGCTTTGGTGTTGCTTTAAATACAGTACCAAGTGCAGGTAGAGTACGGTATTCTGTGCAGTTGTGTAGACAATACATTTATAATGTACAGTGTATAGTTGGATAAATACTGTACAGGTTTTCCAGATAACATGTCTACAGAGATAAGTAGAGTATATATTTAGAGTATACATAGACATTCTGTATAACTAATATATATATATATATATATATATATATATATATATATATATATATATAGGCTTATATTAGGCTTCTTTGCAGGTTGCACTATGCAGGTTTTTTAGCTTAATATGCAAGTTTTTTAGCTTAATTTACCTTCATTTAACAGCTTCAGAGTCATTGGAATGGTTATAAGACTTTTTTCGGGTTGAATGGTGGCCGTCTCGCTTCCCCCTAGCGCCTGTGAGCGGGAACACCACCCTTGCAACTGTGGGCCGGCGGGCCGACGGCCTCAGTGTCAGGAAGTATAACGAGTGTAACGAATTGCTTTACTGCATTCAAATACACATACATGCCAGGCACCGGCTAGAAAAAGGTAGCGATGGAGTTTCTCAGACATTTGTCATGACAGAGTCAGCAAAAAAGAAGCAAAAACCGAGAAAACAGTAAGGAAATTGCCAATACTGCATAGTTTACCTTTAAGGAATAGTTTCACTGTTTTATGTGTAGTCACTCCCTCTACACACTTGTTGATATAATGACTATAATGACTAGCAGTGGTGGAGGAAGTACTGAATCTCAGTACTTAAGTAAAAGTACAAATACACAGAGAAATATTTACTTTAGTAAAAGTAAAAGTACCACAATGACAACCCTACTTAAGTAAAAGTAAAAAGTACCTGCTTTTAAATGTACTTTAAGTATTAAAAGTAAAAGTATTTGCATAATGATTTATTCTCTTAATATCTATATTCTAAAAGAAAAATTAGTATGGGCTGTGGTATTTTAATTAAGCTAGTTTTAGGTTATACTCGACTAGATAGTTTCAAGCTAATGCAATTGTGCTTACCATCTGTGGCCCAGTTTACATTCTGACCTACAATTCTAGAGACTGTAATTCTGGTCATCTACTAGGGTGATCTGCTGAGTAAAATATCATTCAGCAAAACACGAGAGCCTGAAGTTTAACGGGGTAGACAAGGGAAACGTCGGGTGGATGCCAATTCTGCTGATTGAACAGAAAAGTTGCTGAGGAAGGTGTCTTCATGATAAGGTTCAGTTTTAACTTGCGCAGACGCACATACAGTAGACATTGAATGAGCGCTCACATTTCTACCCCCAATTGTAGGCTATGCCTCTTTATTTGATCACACACAATTAAGAAATATTTCCTAATCTGGAAAATGCTACGTTTTTTTCGGCCAGCGGTTCTATAATAGTCTACCATTCATTTGTGCCGCAAATGATCAGATGTGTGGCAGAAGCATGGGCATAGCCTATAACTTCGCTGATCCGCGGATAGCAATCTCATCGGAGAGGAGGCCCTAACGCAGCAGATAACAGACAGAGAAAGGCACACAGAAACACAGTTGCATGTACAGTGTAGCCATGGGTCTGGTGAATATAGCCTACCGAATGCAGATGGCTACAAGCTCACGCTTTGCCTGGTCTAGAATAGAAGCTTATATTTAAAAGATTTAGAAGCTGGGCACGTAGCTCCAGAATCTTTGGTAGCAACCCCGCCCCCTGGTAAAACAAACGTGTTTGTCAGAGAGAAAAAAAATCTGATCATAAAATGTATTGTAAAAAGGAACGATGGTGTTGTAGAAATGTAGCGGAGTAAAAGTACAGATAATTGCTGTAAAATGTAACGAAGTAAAAGTCAAAAGTATGCACTATAAATTCTACTTAAGTAAAGTACAAATACGTGGAAAATTTACTTAAGTACAGTAACGAAGTATTTGTACTTCGTTACATTCCACCACTGATGACTAGTGTGCTTAGTGTTCCACTGAATTATTTTTGGAATCTGATCCCTTAACATACCTGTTCATTCATACTCGTCGCTCGACTCATCGTGACTAAATTCAAGTTGGCGGCGAACGGTAAACTTACTCAAGGTAATGTCTGTATAAATTGTCTTGTAAATAAACTACCAGTGCTTTTTCATAGTTCTCAATGTCTCGTTTTAAATGTCAAGGCCCTCGGAAGTCTACCAATCAAGTATGGAGCTACTTTGAGCCTCGTAAATGGTGTAAAACAGTGATTTATTTGCATGGCTAGGCCGATGCCCGAGGCACCCCTATCAAAAAACTGTTGGTGAAATCGGCTAACTAGCGCCAGATTTCTGAGTGCAGGGAACAAGCCGAAAATAATGAGCTATGAGACATACGTTCACACTCTGTATCATGTTTCAACACACTTTAGGTCAAAATCACACCGGAATTCTCCTTTAACTAATGCAGAAAAATGTGGTTCATTAGTTAACTAGTTTACAGAAAAGGCTCACTAGTATTGGGCACCATAGTTTGACATCAAGATATTGGAATAAATGCTAATTCGGCCTGCCATGCTCAGTGTGTCCTGTTCTCTCTTCTCCTCCATCAGACTCCTGTCACTTCACACTGGATCCAAACACAGCATACAGAAACCTCCATCTGTCTGAGGGGAACAGGAGGGTGGAAAGGAGCGATGAGTTCCAGTCATATCCTGATCATCCAGAGAGATTTGATAAGTGTTGTCAGGTGCTGTGTAGAGAGGGTGTGTCTGGACGCTGCTACTGGGAGGTGGAGTGGAGTGGGTGTGTTTATATAGTAGTCTCATATAAAACCATCAGCAGGAAAGGAGGAGGTCATGAGTGTTTGTTTGGATGTAATGATCAGTCCTGGAGGCTGAAACTCTCCAGCTCCACCTCACATTTATTTTACAATAATAAAGGGACTGAACTCCCTCTAGTGGCCAGCTCCAGAATAGGAGTGTATGTGGATCACAGGGCAGGAACTCTGGCCTTCTACAGCATCTCTGACACAATGACCCTCCTACACAGAGAGCAGACAACATTTGATCACACACTCTATCCTGGATTTTGGATAGCTACTGAATCATCAGTGAAGCTGACCCACACCACATACAGCAGGACAGAAATGTAAAGACCCCAGATACAGATAGATGCTGTTATCACATCCCAAGGGTGTACATGTAGGTTTGGTCTCAGCTTTGGTGGGGATACATCCCCAACGCCTGTTGTTACAATACCCAAATTAATGTTTCAATACTGATACCAAGGGAAGACACTCGATTTTGATACTTTTGATTTTTAAAATTTGATTTGATTTGGGGGCCCCCACCACCTTGACACCATCAGTAATATTGAATATTGTGTAATCTTTGATTGACCCACCACACACACACACACAAACAAACACACACACACACACACACACACACACACACACACACACACACACACATATATAAATTCATATAAACTTTATATATTTTGCTTACACACACATACACACACACACACACACATGAATTCATATAAACTTTATATATTTTGCTTATTATGTAGAATATTTAATGATCTGCATAATTACTAATAGCTAAACAATACACATATTTAGTCATTTGAATACATCATATTGATATTTAAATTATTAAGCTTCACTTGTCGTAAATGTCAATGCATTTTTGGTGTGTATGTCTAATTGCCTGTCACTTTAACCTGTTACACCACTGTTACAGCCTTGGGTCATTTACCCACCTCACCCAACATTCTAAATATTTTTTATACATCAGATTGTTATGTAGCATAGTCATATTAAACATCATTTGAACGTTTGGACTCTTGGGAATCAATACATGACAATATTTGTCATGTAAAATATGTGTAGTGCTTTGCATTGCCAGATTAATCTTACTATGTCTCAATAAAATTAAAAATAAAAAACAAAAATGAGAAAACTATATTCTAGCCTCTGTAACTCTGTGTCAGTACATCACACAGTTTTTCTGATTGTTTTCCAAGAAACCACAGTGTCTCAGCAGCCAAAGTGTCCAGGTATTTGATTATAGGCCAAAGTATGTAGGAGCAATGCCCTCCTAAGTAGATGATGTGCAATGTTGGGCAAAAAACGCAAAATGGGGCATAAGTATAAGATGAATGTGAACATAATTAGCTTTCAGAATCACGGTTTTAGGTTAGTGGATGTAGTTGTGCATAGTGCAAGGATATGTGGATTTAATTCATCATGTTTTCTATTTCACCAGATAAAATAAATATTCAATACACTTTTTTCTGGGATCATAGAAGAGATAATGGTCTCGCAATATGTTCATTTCAATGAGTATGGAAATGCACCATAGTGTATCTTTTATTTCTTTGCATTGTGCATTTACAAATGCATTAGCCTACATAAACAGAATATAGAAACAGGAAAATGTCTCGGATCCATTAATTATTGCGACTGCAAGATTATAACTTAAGTAGGGTACAGTCAGTGACATGGTAACTCTATGTGATTTCTATTCTGTTGTGCTATGCGACTGTGCACACCCCTAATCAACATATCCTATCAACAATTAATGCTATTTTATTAGAATCTGCACTTGAAATCTTGGTCATGCTACCAGTTGCCTAGCCTGGAGATTCCAGACCCAAATCCGAAAGATTAAGTTTCTGGCCACGAATAATGCAATGGCCAAACTCAAGGGGCGGCACCAAGCATGTATTTGAAAATCTCACTTCACACAATTGGATAACACTATACAACCAATGTTTACCGACTGACTCTGGACTTCGATGCAATTGGATAACACAACGACTGTCATCTGTTTAGCTCACCTCTGGCCCGCCTATATCAGATACACAGATGTGATTGGTTCCCCGCAATACAAGGGGCAAAAGTAGGGTGCATCATTACTCATTGCCAGAGTGACTCCCTGAGCAAATTGATATTGTGCTCCCGCGAGAACTCTGGATTCCCAGAGTACCAGTTGCCAGTTTGTGTGGCTAGTTATTTTGCCTACTTAGAGTACAAGCTTTGTATCCTTTTCTTCTTTGGTGACATAGCTGATCTACAAAGCACAAATATGGGCAAAGATGTACACGCTGAAGGGCAAAGAGAATATTAAAATGTTTTGCACTGGCCTTTTTGGGTTATGTAGGCTATTAGCTATTAGCCTATTATTATTGTATTCGTACACAGCCCTGATAACCTAGCCTACCAGACACACCCGCTCACTTGTCTGCCAGTGCCACCACAAGGTAAAGTATGCTTTGACACTCTTGTGCGTGTCTGATAACCCCCCTTCGCTTTCAGCCAATCAAATGACAGTGTTTCTTTTACTGTCTTACTGCAAACGCACACACACACACACACACACACACACATACACACACAGAGATAACTCCATCACACTCTGCCTACACAGTACTGTCTTACTGCAAACACACACACACACACAAACAACTCCATCACACGCTACAGAGCACCGTCTTACTGCAAACACACACACACACACACAAACACAGACAGAAAGAGAGAGAGAACTCCATCACACACTGCTTATTTCCCTTTACCATACATGCCTCAACAGGCTTACACATTGAAGTTATAGAGGTGGATCAAAAAGCCTAGTAGGCTACTTTAGAAGACACGAGAGGACTTGAACCCTGAATGGAATGCTGTAATTTGCTGGTTAAGGTCTGTAGTGGGTAACATACAATATAAAGGCATTTGTTTGTTCTTATACCAGACAGCAACAGAATCTTTGAAGCACAGATTAGGATTGTCCACTTCATGATGCAGATACTGTGAGGCTCAGCTGGTGTGTGTATGTGCTCCTGAACATTATTACCACCAGTGTGGTCTGAACATTAGTATGAGCAGTCTGGACTGAACATTAGTTGTGAGGTTTTTCAGCTTTTCATGTATCATGTATGTTATGCAAACAGGGGCATCTAGATAACATTGCCATTGCACTTCCCAAGAATAATGACACCCTTATTTACTGTGTAACCTGTTTGTTATTGGGAACTGCAGAACCAATGCCTTCTTATATGTATTCATTTAGCCAATATGTACAGCTAAATGGCAATAGCAAATGAGTTAGTAGCAATGAATCCAACTGAGCCTGAGGTTGTCTGATGTTGAGGATAAGACATGCTGAAACTGTTCACACACACACATCTCTGGAGCCCATGCTGAAACTGTTCACACACACACACACACACACACACACACACCACACATCTCTGGAGTCCATGCTGAAACACATACACACACATTTCTGGAGCCCATGCTGAAACTGTTCACACACATCTGGAGCCCATGCTGAAACACACACATCTGGAGCCCATGCTGAAACACACACACACACACACACACATCTCTGGAGGCCATGCTGAAACACACACACACATCTGGAGCCCATGCTGAAACACACACACACACACATCTCTGGAGCCCATGCTGAAACACACACACACATCTCTCGAGCCCATGCTGCAACACATCTCCACACCTCACACCAGCCTCTTGTGTTGAGTCCAGTGTTGAGTCCCCTCTGACCTTCCGCTCTCTTCTCTTGTTCCCCCGACACCCTCTTCTGTTCCCTTCATCACACTCACAGCACCTGACTTCCCTTAGTATCAGATACATGTCTGATGGAAGGTCTAATGTGACAGCATTTCACAGAGAGTGTATATATTAAAGAGATTACAATATTTATCCAAATCCTGAGAATGAACAAAAGATGTAAAATAAATCGCTTTGTCTAACATCAATGGTATTGCAATGCAGCAGGGCTATGTTAAACTGTTGATTATTGTGTATAAGTGCTCTGGAGTGTGTTAAATTGTTTTATTACACGGCTCATCAGAGTGCTGCAGAAAGTTCCATTCACATGAATGGGCCTTCCCAACGTTTGGGCCTATGTTAAATCTATATAAATCACCGGCAAAGTATATAATCACCGCTGTCAATGGCAACGGGTTGATTGACGTCTTTCATATCCCTCCGCAAGAATTCTGTTAGCTTATTGTAATGGAATTTCATTGAAAGGGAAGGTAAGCTAGTAAGACGTTGCCACGCAACACCTGAAACTGTCAAGTTCTATCTGTGTGGCAAACTATTTATTTTGTCTGCGGAAGACACGAAACGGTAGCAAAATCATTTTTAAATATTCAGTGTGTTCTTTTCTCATTTTGGCAAGTAGCCGTGTAATAAGCGGGATAATGTATTGTCCGCCGGTAATTATCAGAAAATAAGTCCCTTCAGGTCGAAGCAAAACCCCTCCGCTGCGCGTCGGGGTTCTGTTCTCCCTGTCGGGACTTATTTTCTGATAATTACCGGCGGACAATACATTATCCCTTACATCAAATATGAAAGCTCTTCAGGTTGTCTGTCTAATGATATTTTGAAAACTGATGAAGAGAAAGAAGTGCAAAAAACATTCAGCATTGGTTCATCACCAGGAGCAATACAGGTTTGTCTATAATTTCACACTACAGAACCTGTTGTTCAGTTAGTCATGTTTTGGCCAGACCCCTGTGTGGAGGTCACACAATGACCCTCTGTGTGGGGGATCAGAAGTGGATATCAGGCAGGTGCCTTTCCTTGCAGGTACATAATGAAAAGTGATTATTACTATACATGTATACATTACCAATATTGGGATCGTCTTCATGCACATAAGTACACATACGTAATTGGCATTTTACTGTAATGTACTGTGTCAGTTATGAAACTTGCTATCCATGAGTCAGGACATGTTCCAGTGACATCAAATAACCTACATTTTTTTAACCATTTATTCAAATTTCTTTCATATGGAATAATGAAAGGTGGGGCTGGAGACGTAGTAGACCACAGGGTCCAGTGTGCTGATGAGGTAGGTGAGGGTCCAGTTGCTGTTGAGGTAGGTGAGGGTCCAGTTGATGTTGAGGTAGGTGAGGGTCCAGTGTGCTGTTGAGGTAGGTGAGGGTTCAGTGTGCTGTTGAGGTAGGTGAGGGTCCAGTGTGATGTTGAGGTAGGTGAGGGTCCAGCGTGCTGTTGAGGTAGGTGAGGGTCAGTGTTGTTGAGGCAGGTGAGGGTCAGCGTGTTGTTGAAGACTGCGCTTACCACCTCCACGGCTTTGCTCATCCTGTGTGACCACACCCTAACCCAGATCAGTACTTGGGCCACATAGCTGGGAGGGAAGCAGGTGACCAATACCACCACCACCACCATAGCCAGGGAGGTGAGGGTCCTCTCTAGTGCCACTGTGGTGATCTAGAACAGGGGTTCCCAAACTACCTTTCAGCCCGTGACCCCCAAAATAACAGTGCCAGTGACTTGTGAACCCAACTATCCCCTGAGGTGATAGAAGTATACAAATGTTGGACGCTAATGTTGTTAATCTGTCGTAATCACAGGAGGTCAGGAGGGGCAAAGAAATGAAATGTGCTACTATTATTATTTTATGTTTTGTGACAATTATGGCTAAAATACAGTATTCTATACTGTATGCTGTATACTGTATGCTATTTCTAATAGTTTAAATATATATATACATTTCTGAAAATTATTTAACAACCCCTGCTTGCTGTCTCACAAAGTCCACTTTGGGAACCCCTTAGCCAAGTAGCCAGCACAGAATGATAGCACTACCACCACACTGAGGAGGAAGGAAGTCAGCCAGGGCCAGGTGGAAGAGGAGAACATGGATCTGCTCTCTCAGGGCCTCATGTGCCAGCAGAAGACCCAGAGGGCCAGGCAGTTAGATTTAAATTTAACACCACACGATATCTCCACTAGATGGCACTATTACTCTTCATATAGTCATTTAACTAATGGTGTGTAGTGTCCAGACATTTTGAATGAGGATATTCTGAATTGGTTGCCTCCTTCAACAGCATTTACGATTGCGAAATTGAATTGAATACACTGACAGTTTTGACATTTCTCAGTGAACTTTATGATGCATGTAGATTGTTTTTTTCCTCATGAACAGTAAACGAGGTTGTTTTACTCTTAGTTGGAACAATGAACCCAGTTGTAACCTGGCATAATAGCAATAGTCCAGATTAATTGGTCATATTAGCCATGCAGAATTACCTGCCAATCTTTGTCAATTACAAATGTGATCTGCGTTGCATTGACACACCCCTAAATGCGGAATTTCCCAACTGTAGCGCTAGTCTACACTGAGTTCAGAGGAAACAAAACTGAAAGTAGATGGTGGCTTCAGAGGTTCCTGAAGTGTTTGTCGTGCTCAGGAAGAATGGCAGAGGCTACTTCGATTAACCAGGACATTTTTATGTGTCCGATTTGTTTTTTGATCTACTGAAGGATCCAGTGACTCTTAACTGTGGACACAATTACTGCACGGGCTGCATTAAGGGCTGCTGGGATCAGGAAGATCAGAAGGGAGTTTACAGCTGCCCACAATGCAGACAGACGTTCACTCCAAGACCTGTTTTAAACAAAAATAACTTTGTTACTGAGCTTGTGGAACAGTTCAGGAAGACCAGAATTCAAGATGCTGCTGCTGCTTCCGAGTGTTTTGCTGGCCCTGGAGATGTGGAGTGTGACAGCTGCACCGGGAGAAAACTAAAAGCGGTCAAGTCCTGTCTGATGTGTTTGTTGTCGTACTGTGAGACTCATCTCCAGCGCCATTATGAACTCTCAGGGAAAAGACACAACGTGGTTGATGTCACAGGTCAGCTACAAGACAATATCTGCACTCAACACCAGAGGCTCCTGGAGGTATTTTGTCGCACAGATCAGAGTTGCATCTGTTTGCGATGTCTGGTAGATGAACACAAAGGCCATGACACTGTCTCAGCTGCAGCTGAGAGATCGGAGAAACAGGTAAACACCGAGGGGAGTTCAGGTGCGGATATTTTTTAGTGCGACTGCTTAACCACCATGGAGAATGTATCCCTTACAAAATACCATATAGTAGCCTAATAAATCATTCCTGCAATGCCAAATTCACAAGAGTCAGAGGGACCCAGCACTGATAATTATGTTTATGTTATATTATAATCAAATGTGTGAATGATTGTAAATGTGTGCAGTATATAGGCTACCATTGTACATGGGTATATGTCATATCGGTACTAGCCTATATAATACCACTTTAGGCTAATTGACTGGCTTTATTTCTACCCTCAGTCTAGGAGTCTGGGAGAGCATTTGATGTGTCAACCTGCTGTTGGTTGATGTTTTTTTATGATTCATGTCTTTTTTTGTTGGCAAGGTGCTGGGTTGCATATTTTGGGGCATTGTAAAGAATGCTGCACTACTTTTCACCACAATCCAAGTTTTCCAGCCCACAAGTGGTTATTATTATAAGGAGCTCCAGGGGTTCATATTGTGCTTTTTGAGAGGAAAACCTTTCTAATCATTAGGCTAACAACAATGTTTTACATCAGACATACAATGAAAAATATTATTATTCCTACAGATGTTTATTCGTACAACTAGTCATATTGCCTGAAATTATATTACTTATTAAATGTTTTTCAGAAGCAGAGCTACACAGAATAATGTGCTGAACTCCCAGATATTACTGATCCCATCTGCAAACTTTGTGCCAATTAAAGATTAACACAGTCAGGGTCATGACTGAATACGTGGTATCTCTCCTCATAAAGACACTGCTTGCTCAGTGGTTTCCACAGATCCTGCAAAGAAACAGGCTTCTTAATGACTACATTTATGAATAAAAATTTCATGTGAGGATTAAATTACTGACTATACAGTGTAAGCACTATGTAGTAATGTGTAGTCTGGTATTGTAACTGTGTAATTTAGAAGGAGATGGAGGAGACCAAGAGGAAACTCCAGCAGAGACTCCAGGAGAGAGAGAAGGAGCTGCTGGAGCTGAGGAAGGCTGTGGAGACTCTCAAGGTGAGTACTGAGAAAACTATAGACCCTTTCAACTGCATAAACAAACAGGTGCTCTCCTTAGGCATTCCCTGTGGCACAGTTAACATTGAGCTGATGGTAACATGGGGACAAACAAGAATGTTGTACTGACCAGAGGAGAGGACAGCAGCTGGCTGCCATGGCAGAGCTAATGGTAGCCAGTTGGTGCGTAGCTGTGCAGTGTGTAAACCTTCCTCCCAACACCTTAAGAGACACGCTAGCAAGAGATGCTAGAGCCTATGGGTTTTAGCTCACTTGTTAGTGTGTTCGAATCCCATTCTGAGATGCTGCGAGTTGTGGGTTCAAGTCAGTAAGAGCAGGGGCATCATGCAAGCCCAAATTTAAGGGAGCACAATCAGTGACGTTGGAAGTATTTTCTGAGAGGGGGTGTGGATCATATATTTGAAATTCTGACTGCTAACCTGGTTGACAGCAGACCCTTCTCAATGTAATGGAGAGTGGGTCTGGGAATGGTTCATTCACCAACGGACGCCGATCAAAATGCGTCTGAACGCAATTGGATAGATCAAAAACCAATCAGAGCAACAAAAGAGTTGGCCTATGCAGAGCGACAGGAAGACATCACAACAGTTGACTCTCTATTGTTGTAGGTTAGGGGAGAAACGGGAAGAAGGCACTTTTAAATGTAATTTACAAAGTCAACACCACACAGTTTACACTCAGTCAGGGCTCTCACCCAGTCAGCCAAAGAGGAGTCTGCAATACTGAGTCACTTTCCAGTTCCTCTGGTCCACACTGTGGGTTACAGGCTGTGTGGAAGAGCTGAGTGAGGGCTGCTTTAGATGGACCCTCCTCTTTGTGTGTCTCCAAACAGAGCTCTGCACAGACAGCAGTGGAGGACAGTGAGAGGATCTTCACAGAGATGATCCGCTCCATTGAGAGAAGGCGCTCTGAGGTGACAGAGCTGATCAGAGCTCAGGAGAAGGCTGAGGTGAGTTGGTCTGAAGGACTCCTGAAGCAACTGGAGCAGGAGATTGCTGAGCTGAAGAGGAGAGATGCTGAGCTGGAGCAGCTTTCACACACAGACGATCACATCCATTTTCTCAAGGTAACTGTAGTGTAAATAGATTATTAGCAGACAAAGTATTTAATATCCAATATCATACAATCCTTGTTGGAACATACTAATTAAATTGACATTCAACATAATTAAAGTGTCTATTTTCAGTTGAATATCCTTGCATTCAGTGCCAAAGCTCTGCAATATTCTATTCAGTGTCATAGGTCTGCAATATATAACCTCAGATGTGCATTAGATCAGACGTCTTCAACATTTCTCAGACCAAGAACACCTTGCTTGATAGAAACATAAGGGAGGGACCCTCTTGTATTACATCAAATTATGTTTCTTACTATATCCGACCAACTATATTATATAGGACAACTTATTTTACATGAGACAGCAATGGTGTATACGATGCTAATCCATTAAAATAACAATTTTGCCAAGAGATCATATATCTATAGATCAGATTTAATTGTTTCTATCCAGTCATCTCTCTCTCTCTCTCATTTGAAGAATTTTCGGTCAGTCAGCCCTCAACCTCAGTCTGAAGACTCATTCAGCACCTCTGTCAGCCAAAGCTGGTCTTTTGAGGCTGTGAAGAAATCTGTCTCCACACTGTTGGGGCAGCTGGAGGATTTCTTCAAGCAGGAAGTCATAAAGATCTCTGTAGCAGGTCAGTTATATTCATTAGAAAAGGAGAAAAGGTAACATAATATGATGAAGTTTATGCCAAGTGCAGCCTTTTCTCACGGCCTCTTAGAAGTTATAAGTTGTTACAGGTCTATGAGTTGTTCGGTCCAGCACTCTAAGAAACTAATGCATATTTGTACCCAGATAGTTTTGGTAGTTCAATGTGTAATATACCAACTTAATGACCCATTTGCTCTGCATTTAGTTGGATTGAGGAATTGATTCAAATGGTTCCATTGCATTCAAATCATAGACTGTATATATACTATATATTCAGTATATGATTCAAATGAATTAATAAGCTGACACTCTTATCCAGAGAGACTCACAGTGAACTAACCACAGGAAATACTGAAGCAACTTGGGGTTAGGTGCCCTGCTCAGAGGCACAATGGTGGCAGCCCCTGGGATCAAACTCACAACCTGGTCAGGGGTCTCAAACTCCCGGCCCGCGTCCGGCCCGCGACCTACAGTATGTCAAAATAATAATGTAATCCGGCCCTTGAGGGTATTTTTAATTGCGACAAACAACGATACTGATTAAAATAGATGATCCAAGTACGGTGACAAATCTCATTTGAACTCTCCTCCACTATTTGCTAGACATCCAAAGCTTGATTCAAACCCAAAATCGCTGCACAAAGTTTTCAGGAAATACTTGTATTACACGCAATAAACACGAAGACGTGCATTTGTAATGACGCGGAAGCGATGCAGGCCATAGTTTTGCACAAATTGCAGCAAAAATAAGCCTACACAAAACGTTCACGTGTGATAAAGTCTTGGGTAGGCTGGGTATTCACCTATTCTGATTCTGAAGGAGAATATCCTTTTGGAGATTATGTTCGATCGTCTATTGACAGTGATAGTCACGGTGCGTCTGTGAATGGAGGTGCGTCTTTGCGTGTAAATGACGGTGTCCACTAAGCATACCATGCTTATTTCGACCCTCTGCCCAACATAGCTTGGAGGTTGCAGTGGTAATCGTGATGATAGTGTCCGTAATGGACGTGTTACAGACAGCAGGGGTAGTAGAAATAGGGCTCTGAAGAACTACAAAGTCACCCGCGATAGGAACTGATTTGACCAGGATACTTAATTGTAGGCCTTGTGGTTATAGGCTAGTAATAGTTTACTATTGTTGGTAAAACTTGGGTGTTTTCCTGTTAATTTGTTATGTGGGTAATATGACAAAAAAGAAAGTAAACCTGCTCAAATATGTTCATCCAGTATTTACTGAAAGGTGCATCATTTGAGGTGCTTGCCATCCAGTGGCAAATTAGACGGGTAAATGTACCCCCTTCATAAACTTTTGTTTATACTCAAAAATGTTTACATTTACAGTAGGACTTTATCTCTGACCACTTTTAAATTTTTATATACAAATCCAATGGTGTTGCTTTCTAACCCTGATGCCTAGTTTGCCAGGTTTAAAATAGTTATGAGAGGAAAATATTTTTATTTGGTGTGAAACACACACATAGGCCTACCTGTTTTTATGCTTTTTTGTTTGTTTTTATAATTTGTATTAATATTTATTTTATCATTATTTTATTTATAAGCTAAGGTTGCTAGCACAGGTGTCTAAAAATAGATAAAAAGACTTGCACTTTCTGTTTGTAGGTTTGTGTTTGAAAATACAGTATTTGAGAAAAACATTGCATTTTAGGAAATAGCCGTTCTTTTTTGTATTATTCTTTAACACTGACGTGGCCCTCCAATCAGATGACATTGGCGGAAGTGGCCCCCAGCTCATTTGAGTTTGAGACCCCTGCTTTAGGTGTTCCATTTGGAAGCCCAGATTCCAAACCACTAGACCAGCAGCCCCCACATCTGAAGGTGTTATGAACCTGCTCTTCCCATCCTAATGAAGATCAGTGATGCTTGAATGAGTGCATCTCCATCTCCACTTTGGTTCAAGTTTGGTTAGTTATAATGCATTTCTTCTTCCTCAGTGTCTGATGTCCAGGCTGTTTTTACTGAGCCAGTAACCAGAGAGGAGTTCTTAAAGTGTAAGTTGGTCTGGTCTACAAACACTGAGACAAACATGTACACACACAGTCATTCATTCATTCAAGTATTTGTGCATCACACACAGACACACCCCCCCCCCCCCCTCCACACACACACACTCACACACACATAAACTCACATACATAACACAACACACACTTTTAATCTTTTTGAAAGCAGACACTCTCACATGTACACTTGAGAACATATCCATTATACAAAAGAATGTACACACTTGAACATATCTATACACACACACACACACACACACACACACACACACACACAGTAGTCTAAGTGTGTCCTGTTTTCTCTTCTCCTCCATCAGACTCCTGTCACTTCACGCTGGATCCAAACACAGCACACAGACGCCTCCATCTGTCTGAGGGTAACAGGAGGGTGGAGTGGAGTGATGAGCTCCAGTCATATCCTGATCATCCAGAGAGATTTGATGGGAGCGTTCAGGTGCTGTGTAGAGAGGGTGTGTCTGGACGCTGCTACTGGGAGGTGGAGTGGAGTGGAAAGGATGAGGTTGCTATAGCCATCTCATATAAAAGCATCAGCAGGAAAGGAACGCTTATTGATTGTGGGTTTGGTAATCAAGTTCAGTCCTGGAGTCTGTACACCTTCAACTCCTCTTTCAGGCACAATTCTAAAAATACTAACCTCCCTCTAGTGGCCAGCTCCAGAATAGGAGTGTATGTGGATCACAGGGCAGGAACTCTGGCCTTCTACAGCATCTCTAACAACACAATGACCCTTCTGCACAGAGTCCAGACCACATTCACTCACACACTCTACCCTGGCTTTTATACAAATCCTAAATCATCAGTGAAGCTGTTTTGATGTATACAGCAGGACAGAAATGTAAAGACCCCAGACACATAGATAGATGCTGTTATCACATCCACACACACACCCGTGAACACACCCCATCTCATCAGCACACATATAAGCCACCACTCACATGTAAGGATCTGGCAGCTGCCTCTCAGCTGCCTGAGATTCTCTGTTCTTCTGGAGCAGTGAGGGGTTAGGTGCCTTGCTCAAGGGCACTTCAGCCTTGCCTATACTGAGAGAAAGTAGAATAGAGCATTATGTCCAATATTCCAATATATGGTTTAATGTTCTGCATTATGTCCAATATTCCAATATGTGGTTTAATGTTCTGCATTTCTCATAAGTGGGTCACTTTGATACTAAAAGTATGATTATGTCATGACTGTATGATATCTGTACTGTCCCTATGTATATCTGTGTGTGACTGTATTTAGAGATAAGCGGGAATATTATGACTTTGCAGTGTTTCACTTTTCTGCATGGCTGCATCAGTAGCTATCTGCTCCGGATTGCCAGGTTGCCACTAATCAGAGTCTGATTCAGTGTAGTCCACGTGAGATGGGATGACCAACGCCATCTCCCGTCAGCCTGGAAGGATACTTAAACCCTAACTATTTCCTTGTCTAGTTAGAGCAGCTGATGGATCTTTAGGTGAAGTCATGCTGTCTCTCCCTTGATGCGCATCATTGTAAATAAACTCTGTTCTTGATTTTTCATACTATTGGTCTGACTGGGTCTCTATTAAATCTATGGTATCAAAATTACCATCACTACTGATCAGGGTTCGAACCGGCAACCCTCCAGTTACAGGTCCGAAGTGCTAACCAGTAGGCCACAGCTGCCCCAAGAAAAGGTGGGTTTTTAAACTAGACTTAAAACTGGAGATTTGGCAAGATTTGACATGGGGAGGGAGGCTATTCCAAAGTTATGGGGCATAACTGAGGAAGCCCTATCACCTTTGGTTTTAAGACGTGTGTGTGGGACTGTGAGAAGTTGCTGAGAGGATGACCTGAGTGACCTTGGGGCAGAGTAGGGAGTTAAAAGCTCAGTGATGTAAGAAGGGGCTAATCCATTAAGAGCTTTAAAAACAAAAAGTAAGATTTTAAAATCAATTCTGTATTTGACAGGAAGCCAATGCAGGTGAGCCAGGACAGGTGTGATGTGCTCCCAGTTTAGATTAGATTAGATTCAACTTTATTGTCACTTAGCCACGAGTACCACCGGAATGAACCATCAGGTTAAAAGTCTAGCTGCAGCATTTTGGACCAGTTGAAGCTTTGAAATGTTTGGCTGGGTCAGACCAGTGTATAGGGCGTTACAGTAATCAAGGCGGGATGTGATAAAAGCATGAATAATGGTTTCCAGTTCATTGTGAGATAAAAAAAGGTTTACGCTTAGCTATAGTTCTTAGATGATAAAAGCTGCCCTTCACCACACTGCTCACTTGTTTATTTCAGAAAATTCAGAGAACTATCAATTTCAGGTCACCAAGGACATCAAGATTTTTAACTACAGTGTGCAGATTTGCAGACAGCAAAAAAATCAGTTTTACTGTCATTGAGTTGGAGAAAATTGCTTGCCATCCAAGATTTGATATCAGTTTAACAAGTGAGTGATTGAGCAAGGACTACCTGGTGTTAATGGCATGTAAAGCTGAGTGTCATCTGCATAGCAGTGGTAGTAAATATTGTATTTTTGAAAAATTGAGCGGAGAGGAACCATGTACAAAGAAAATAAAAGGGGGCCTAAAATTGAACCCTGGGGAACACGACAATTGATGGGAGCAGAGGTTGAACAGCAGTTTTCTTAAAACAACTGAGAACGTTCTATCTACTAGGTAAGTATATGTATTTTATACAGTCTGGTAATGTACTGTACCTTACCGTCTCTATATAATGTCGTCAAACAGAACAATCCATCTGATTCTGAACCCAAATCATCTGTCTTCTGTGAGAGAGCAAACTCACCCTGAGTGGCTGCATGTCCCTGAGTTGCCTACCTCACATCCATAAGAAGTTTCATTTTGGGATGCATCAGACGTATTCATACAACAAAATATAAATAATCAAATGCGTCTCACCTGGGCAAGTAGTTTGAGTAACTGAATCTCAATGTGTCTTGGTCCTTTGCGGCCGTGGTGGAGAAGTGGCAACATCCACCGATTGACAATCGGCCAACCCAGGTCTGATTCCCCAACCCGCCATTGCAAGTGTGTTTCGTTTTGGATAAAAGAGTCTACTAAATATCAGTGAACTCTAACGTTGGTCTTTGTTTACACTTGTATTAGCACTGTCCACTTATGATGAGATGGCCAAACACACATTTTAAAAATGAAAACAAAGTAAAAGGGGTCCTAGTGAGGAGAGGTGAGGTGCAGGAGCAGCACTTCCACCAGTGGCCTACAGTGGGCAGCAGCCGCACTGGCGCTCTGTCTCCACAAGGTGGCACTAGAGATCCATGGATTGCTGGGGTCAGTACATTCTCCTTATCTCTTTCTCTCTGTCTCTCTCTCTCTCTCTCTCTCTTTCTCTCTTACACACACAAACACATACTAGACTTGTAGTCAAGACCGCCTAAACCGAGACCAAGACACTACCAAGACCAGAGGGTATCAAGACCGAGACCAAGACGAGACCAAGGCCAAGACAGACTGAGTCAAGACCAAGACAAAGTCGAGACGAGACCGAGACGAGACCGAGACCAAAAAAAAAACAAAAAAAAACTAGTGAGCTAGTGTTACACCATAACTTGCATCAACTGAATAGGAGCAGCGTACTGGGGTAAGAGGTTCAGTCCCAGTTTAAATTCAATTTAAGAAAGTATTATTTCAACTACAGACAGAACAATGCAGAGACAGAGCATGTCATGAATGTGACTGTGAGCTCACTCACTGTAAATGTTTTCGTAGACTGGTTTCGGTGAGAGAGACTTTGCAAAACTTGCATTTTGCAGAATGCTTCTTTCTTGCCCCTGGACTGCAAATTTCTTTATGTTCCGTGAGTGCAAATTTAATGATGCCGGAATTCGCTGACATTATTATTACTAGGTCTGACTGTGACTGACAGCTACGATGTAAACCTAACGTTTCATGCTGGCTACACTTGCGTCTTTTGATTGAATGAGCGCCAGTTTCTTAATCACAACAAAATACATGTATGTCATTGATTGGTTGCATTTGAAAGGTTACATTTGAAGGGCATGAAAGGCAAAATAATTTAATGTTGCATTATCGAATGTTATGTTTTGTATCATGGACATTATTTGTTGCAAATCTCCCGACCACTATGTAACCCAGGTTAAAATACCGATAAACAGATTCTTGAATAAATAACAGTAAAAATACTTTTGAATAAATATTCTGATATTAGAGATAAAAGTTCATGATTTAGTGTAATAAATAGGATTAAAAATATTTCGTTTCAATATTGATTCTTACAGGAAGTTTTGTCACTTAAACTAGTCAGCCAATCAGAATGGCTGGTTGCAACTTCCTGTTGGAGAGAACGCTAGTCAGAGAAGGAAGCAAGCGGAACGAAAAGCTAGTAAACCGAACCAGTGAGCAAAACAACAGCAAGACGCGTAAAAACCTTTATTTTCTTTGATTTGAAAGTGTGTTATGTTATATTCTGTCTGCAAGGGTAGACTGTGATTTATTTAGACATTTTATAGTACAGTAAAACCGTGTGTTTGGATTGTTTGGAGCCACGCACCGCTGGCGAGCCGCCCACATTAGGAAGAACCGTCGGATCATCATCACGTTGCATCCACAAGATTCATCTACAATCCAGAGGAGAACAACAACACTTTCATCGGATCTGCGGTAGGACTTTGTAAATCCTTCGGTGTTATCGCTGCAAAAGGATTCTTTGGACTTTGATTTGCGGTAAGCGTGGACTCATTGAAAACGAAACTTAACTAATCTCCTGCCACGTTTCTCACGTGGATCTCGCTGGACTGCTCGACTGGTCACTAGCAAGGTTGAATTGATTGAGTGTTTTACACCGTCCATAATTGAATTGCATTGCTTACTGAAAGAACTGATTAGCGATTAGCTTGATACTTGATACTTGATACTACACGTGCATAGCCTTAATGTTATGCTGAGCAGTGAATGTTTTGTTGATATTTGATGGTATTATTCCTTTTGCATGTCAGTGCTAAACTGTTTTGATTTTGTTCTGAACACGCTAAACCTAGCAGCTCACTGTTTTAGATATAAACAATAGGATATTAATACCTGATTCTAAAATAGGCCTGTAGATTAAAAGCATTTGTTGCCATTGATAACCAGCAGTGATATTACTGAAGCACTTAATGCTATTGATAATTAGATTTTACTGAATTGTAATTCCATTGAATCAAAGTACGTACTCAACTTGAATTTAGATAAAATAAGACTTGTTTGAAGTTTAGCTTAATCTAAACTAAATGCTACAAATGCATAATTACATCTTATAACCAAAATAAGAATTTATGTTAATTGCATTAAAATAGAATTTAAAAGAAACTGAGTTAACTCTAAATAGAAACCAAATAGCAATTTAAAAGTAACTTTAAATCTAATTTGATCTTTGAATTAAATAAGTTAAGATTGAACTGTTTGACCCTTATTATCTTATTAAGAAGAGGTAATTACTAGAATACTTGAAAGTGTATTGAAAGTATTTGAAGCACTTCATTCTAATTCTTTATATTGTCTGTCTAAATGTCTCATGTGGTACCAATTTATGTTTTAAACTCTTTTTCTACTTAAATATAAACAAGCCGGCATTTCAAACTTACTTGATGGTCTGTGGTGTGTCTGATTATTATTTTGCTGTTATTACTGTTTTAACTACTACTACTCCCTACGAGCCTAGACACTGGTCCTAACATAACATTACTTATCTACTACTCGAGGTAAGTGTTACAACTATGTCGTGTAGTGTTGTCACGATACCAAAATTATGACTTCGATACGATACCTGCCATAAATATCACGATGCTCGATACTGAAATGATCCTACAAGAAAATCCTAAGATCTCTGGAAAAGAAAAGACTCATACCTCCTCCTAGTGTATTGAGTCATTGTTGAATTTGGTGCACTTTTGTAATGTGCAGGTCAATTCTGGGTTCTAAACTTCTGAACTTCCTACATAATTATTATTTTTTTAGTCAGTAAAATAGTTGGCCTACTTTGTGTGATTAAGTCCTTTTTTGTTTGTTATAGTTCATTTACATTGTGTTGTGTTTTGGCAATAAAGAAGCTTTAAATAGCCAAACTAGACTAGATCAAGGTCAGTGTTGAAATGACTGCATGCAAATCACCGAATGCTATGCAGAGGGGCCTAATCTTTAGGCCATCTGATGTACAGTATAGGCTACCCTAGGCCTTCCCGTGTTCATGGGATTTCTTTGCCAGTTGCAAAGGCAAACATGTAAGGATAGATTTCTTTGGGCCCAGTGTACAAATACGACGTTCCAACCACTCAGGTTTTCGTTAGATAGGCCTACACCATTACCTGTTGCAAATTGTGTGCACTATTACAATACGTCTATTTCTTTGATAACATGATTTGCTACCACGTATAAGCCGCTATTATTATTAGGCCTCAACACGCTTTGGTGGTATACGATGTGGGCTTTAATTAGCGCATTGCATCTGGGCAATCATTATTGAACAAATTGCAGTCGACATGCCATAACAAATATTACCAGTAGGCCCTACTGACCAAACATGAAATAGATTGTTTACAAGTTATGGCAATGTTATTCTGGCGTGAACATTGCGCTTTCATCACGTTAGCCCCCAAATGATTACAACTCGTTATGTCTCGTCAAAATGTATTCATGAAGGAAGGTTCGCTTTATCCCAGAGAACCATACTCGTTTCACTTAGGCTAGACTAAAACAGAAGAACTTGGCACTAACCATGTAGTTGTGTTTTCTATAGCATATTCGTTAACCTGACGTTCTTTAAACTCTTTAAAAATGTTAGGATATGTCTGCGAGGTGTTTAGCCAAGTTCCATGTGTAGCCTACTGCTTTTAAATGACTTTGAAACATATTTTACAAACGGGCCTCTGTTTACCTGATGGCTTGCCTGCACTATTCGCGATGTATCCGAAATACTGTAGTTCCAGATTTCATATCACCTTTTGTTTTATCCACAAGGCCGAGGACTGTCGGCAAAAAACTATGTTGACGTTGTTGGCTGCGCACTCACTCACTCAGAGCTGCCTACTTGACACGCCCACTTGCCTAGATGCGTGCAAGGAGCAGTGAGAGCAGCAGTTCACACAGACACAGAACGTTATTATTTTAATAAAGTATTGATTCTAAAAACGTCGGAAATCGTTTCTTTTTTTGCGTGAAGGCATCGTGATAATTTTTAGTATCGATACACCATGCAACACTAGACCTGAGACCCGCAAGACCAAGACAATGAGACCAAGACAAGACCGAGGGATCCGAGACCAAGACAAGACCAAGACCAAAGACGGTCGAGACTGTGACAAGACCGAGACCACGTAAAAATGGTCTCGAGACATTCAACTCTAACACATACACACACACAAACACACACACACACAATCTGAATCAGAGCGTATGGGGATTGTCATATTTCAGCCACTCCCATTCCCTCATCATCTAATGGAACAGGAGAAAGACACACACACACACACACACACACACAAACACAGAGCAGCAGACAGAAGGAGAAAATGATTAAATGTGATGTCCATTGTGCCTCTTTCAGAAGAATGTTTGAATTGTTTCTACATGTGGACCTACCTGCAGGTCCTGCTCTGTTTCACATACACACACACACACACACACACAAAGAGAGAGAGACTGAGAGACTAATTTTCCTGTGATTGACTAGCTAACATGTTTTTTAAGGGAAGCAGCCTTCGCTCACTTTGGTCCTTCCCTGTGGAACAGCCTGCTACTTGCGCTAAGGATTAGGCTTGGGTATCGAATATCGAGTATTGGTTGGAACCGGGACTATCTTTGCGATTTTCCCGGAATCGTTCAAAAGTTTAAATTTCGATTCCTAGTTTCGATTCCCAGTCCGCCGACCTGAAGAAGAAACGGCTGAACACCAACGAAGAAGCGCATAGTTTAATAGAATTAGAAAATAGAAAATTCATGGAGAAGGTCAGACTATTTCATTCAGAAAGCAGGGTTCCCGCGGATCCTTAAATAGTCTTAAATACAACTGAATTTTCGAAAGAGAGGTAATAAATGTGCGTATGGGACCGCCAGCGAGTGCAAGAGAGCAAGTGATGTCTCAATCCAGTTTCGTGTATTTAAAAAACGCAATTGTATAAGTGACTAGGCTATTAGGCTACGGGAGGAAGTGTAGTGGTTGCAGAGTGAAGATGTTTTTCACGGGTGTGGTTAGAGTGAAAACAGTAATAATACAGTAGGCCTATGTACAAAATAATATGCCTGACGTTTTCGTGGTGTAGCTGAGGCCAGAGAGATATACAGGTAGCCTACGTGGAATGAGGAAGCCTACGGTAGAATGAGCAAGAGAAAGAAAGAGCAATAGGTTGGCCATACGTTTGAATTTAGGCCGGACATATGGATTTTAAAAGCCCTGTCCGGCGTCCGGCGCAGCCTCAAGCCGGATGCTCATTTGTTCTCCTTTTTGGAGTTGCGCTTGGCATCTAAAATCGTTGCTCGGACGCAGCATCGTTTCACAAACTATGGACGCGAAGACTGTTGGTCAAATTATGTGCAGTGTTTCGCAATTAGGAGGAAATACTTAAGTTGATCTGTTTGCATCTTTCCAGCGTGTACGTGTTGCTTGCCTAGCCTAGGGAAGAAAATATCTGTCTAAGTTATAATAGCCTACATGTAATATCTGCCAGCAGCTTGCTTGCCAGCGTTTCCCAGTAGGCTAGGCCTACTTCGCAAAAGTTGTGAACTACCGCATATTTTTTGAATGTCGGCGACTGGCTACATAAAAACGTGTGTTCATAATACGTGCGTGCTTGAGATGAAACCAGCGGTTTTCAGCAGGATCATGCGAGGAGGACCTGTCTCTTAATTCATTTAAAACAAGTCAATGGTTTTACAATGTTTCAGTCAAGCTTTGGTTGGTTTAGATACAACTGGTATGCAAAGTAATGTAAAGTAGTGGATTAACTTTAATTTGCTGTGCTGCATATTGGACAATAGATGCACATAGTAAATTATATAAAGTAGGCTTATTCAAATATGTAAATAGCTTAGTCTAACTAAAAAAAATATTGAAGGGAATCCAGTCCAGTGCACATGTCTTTGGCAAGTAGCCTAGGCTACTACAGACACAGGTGAAGAACAGTCAGCCTCAGCAGTAAGCACAACCAGATATGTACAGCCAGCTTCAAAAGCAAGCAGCCCAGACCCTAAAATTGGGCATTTATAGCTTTGAAGGTAATTCACACACAATTATTTTTCTTTCGCCAGAATATATTTGGTAACTTCTGTAGACATCCAAAATGGGGTGGGGGTTAAAATTAGTAGGGAAAAAAACTATTGCATAAACAGTCATATATATCTTTTTGCCGTGTTATAGTCTTAAGTTTCATTTAGATGTCTTGAAAAGGTCTTAAAAGTCTTTAAATTTGCACTTGGAAAATGTGCAGATACCCTGAGAAAGACCGTTGGTTAGCTAGCTCATTTAAAATATCCTAAACGTTTTTTGACCCAGCCTCTTAAAAAAATCGGAATCGAGAATCGCTAGGAACCGGAATCGAAATAAGAAATCGGAATTGGAATCGGAATCGTTCAAATTCAAACGATACCCAACCCTACTAAGGATGGTCCAATCAGTTGAACTTTTTAAGAAACATCTTAAGATATACCTTTTTAGCCTTGCCTTCTCTTAAATCCCTGACCGTTTTGGAATTTTAGGTGTTGATGTGTCTGTTATGCATGTGTGTATACATCTCTTCATATTTTATGACTTTGGCACTTTGATTTTTATTTTTAGCGCTTTAGAAATCAAACTGAATTGAATTTTTAATTACTGTAAATACCGGTACAACCAAGTGAACAAAATGATTTTGGATCTTAATTGGCAGATTGCACATAATGTGTGGATCTGTATGACACCACCAACTCACTATAAGTGGCAAAGTCAAAGGTTGACTTTAAGACAGGCTCTTATGCAAATCTGAGAGTGTTAACTGACACACATGCAGGAAATAAATAGTTGAGGAAGTGCTGGTGGGACACCTGACGAAGACCTGAGTGGTCGAAACGTTGTGTATCATCATCCACCATTAAATTGGGAGCTTTAGACACAGTGTGCGGATATCTCTTCTTGTGTTCGACGTAGTATTCCCAATATCCAGCACCTGTAAAATTTATATAGATGTGCGTACACCTCTACACTTCAGTGCTGGTGGGATGCCATGGTAACAATCACCTCAGGCCTGTCGAAATTACAGGTTAGATGACTCCAAAGTCAACAACAAAGTCAAGCACTCCTGAGCACATTCATACTGTAGAAAAATCCCAACTAAGTTGGCAATGTCATGAGAATATATAAAGATTATGGAGCAGAATGGCTATATCACCCTGAGACAGTTTCTTTTGCCACTGTAAGTTCATTAAGAGAACAGAGTATGTAGCATGAGCATATATGATGAGCAGGAGGACTAAATCACAAAGTTTATTTCATACATGAATGGAGCAGAATGTAATTTATTTGAAAGAGAAAAGCCTGGAGCATTGAAGGACCAATCAGAGTGTTTTCCCAGTGGATGTTGTGGGCCATAACAAACCCAGAGAGATCCTGTGTAAGTTCCACACTGATGTCCAGCATGAGACCCCCAAATACTGTACATGCCATTTCGGACACTGATGTCCATGTCCGTGTTCATGTGAGGATTGCTCTTATTTTTTCATTATATGTGCCCTCTTATTTACTTATTTACTTACTTTTTTGTTTACTTGAATGTTATGTTTGTCTGTGGACTTAAAATTGGTAAAATATGTCTTGTCTCCACCGTGGGATAGTGAGAAACGTAATTTCGATCTCTTTGTATGTCTGGAACATGTGAAGAAATTGACAATAAAGCTGACTTTGACTTTGACTTTGATTGTGTTGGCTCAGTGGACTATGTGAACTGACTCTTAGAGTCTGAAGAGGAAATGGAAACCTTAAATACAAAAACAATCTGTGATGAACCAGGACAGACCAGTTTGATAGCACGCTTCAAGCTCATGAAAACACCCAGCCATCTCAGGCATTCTAAAAGACTGTTTGGATCTATTTTATAACAGCATACTGTACATAATGATCACAGTGTGTTCCAGAATACATAATGATCACAGTGTGTTCCAGTCACTTTAGTTCATGCCCTAAATGCCAATCTGATCCCACCCCCTTTCCCAGTCTCTGGAGCAAACACACACACACACACACACACACACACACACACACACACACACACACACACACACACACACACACACACACACACACACACACACACACACACACACACACACACACACACACACACACACACACACACACACACACACACACACACACACACACACACACACACACACACACACACACACACACACACACAAAGAGAAAGAGACTGAGAGACTTATTCTTTTATCTTGTGAGTGACTAGCAAACATTTTTTTTAATTAAATACTGGTACAACCAAATGGATAAATTGATATCTGATCTTAATTGACATATTGCACATACTGTGACGATCTGTATGACACAACCAACTCACCATGACAGGCTGTTATGTAAATCTGAGAGTGTTAACTGACACACATACAGTAGGTGCAATAAATGAATAGTTGAGGCAGTGCTGGTGGGATGCCATGGTAACAATCACCTCGGGCCTGTCAAAATTACAGGTTAGATGACAACTCCTAAAGTCAAGCACTCCTGAGCACATTCATACTGTAGAAAAATCCCAACTGCAATGTCATGAGAATATATAAAGATTATGGAGCAGGATGGCTATATCACCCTGAGACAGTTTTTTTGCCACTGTAAGTTCATGAAGAGAAAGGACTATGTAGCATGAGAATATATGATGAGCAGGAGAACTAAATCACAAAGTTTATTTCATACACATACATAGAACAGAATTTAATTTAATTGAAACAGAAAAGCCTGGAGCATTTACGGACCAATCAGAGTGTTTTCCCAGTGGATGTTGTGGGCCATAACAAACCCAGAGAGATCCTGTGTAAGTTCCACACTGATGTCCAGCATGGGACCCCCACTACACAGCACTGGTCCAGCATGGGACCCCCACTACACAGCATTTGAGACGCTGATGTCCATGTGGTGTTCATGTGAGGATTGTGTTTGCTCAGTGGACTATGTGAACTGACTCTTAGAGTCTGAAGAGGAAATGGAAACCTTAAATACAAAATCAATCTGTGAACAGATGAACCTGGAAAGACCAGTTTGATAACACGCTTCAAGCTCATGAAAAACACCCAGCCATCTCAGGCATTCTAAAAGACTGTTTGGATCTATTTTATAGCAGAATACATAATGATCAGCGTGTGTTAAAGCCACTTTAGTGCATGCCCTAAATGCCAATTTGATCCCAACCCCTTTCCCAGTCTCTGGACCGCACACACACACATATGCACACACACACACACACACACACACACACACACACACACACATATGCACACACACACACATACACACACACAAACAAAGAAAGAGAGATAATTAAAACATTCTTGTGAGTGACTAACATGTTACTTTTTTAGAATTAAATACCGGTATGAACAAGTGGGCAAACTGATATCTGATCCAAAAAAAATGAAATGTCCGACAAAATTAAATCTCTCCGGTCAAATTGTCCGATTAAAATTGGCTAATAATCCCGTCCCCCTAACGGAATCTGAATTTAAGAATAAGCCTTAAAATGTAAGCCTATATTAAAGCAATACGTCCTCTGGCTATGTTTTTAAATGTACAGTACAGGCTCTACCATTTAAAAGCTATTAAACAACACGCATAGCCTATGCTGCATTTCAAATAGGAAGCGCACACTTAAAATGTCCATGTTAACGAACAAATGAGTGAGGCGGTTCAAACATGGCCAGGCCCAGGCAGACTAGCCTTAAAAGTTTTTTCAGAGGCCAGAAGCGATGGATGATGATACATTGGTAACGTCTGAAGCCTCAGATGTCCGGTCAACTCCACCACCACCAGATAAAAAGCAGTGTCGGGCGTAGCCTATCTGTCGGAATCATGACGTTGGAAGTGGAGTTGCAAGGTTGCGGCCGCTCCAAGACACTGCCATTCTCCGTGTACACTGGACATGCAACTGTGTTCTGTACCCAAAGCATACAGTAGGCCTATGCTTTCTCTGTCTATGATCTGCAGGGTTAGGGCCTCCTCGACGAGGAGATTGCTGGTCCGCGGATAATTTCCGGCACAATTAAACGGTATCATTGAACCGCGGACCGAAAGAAATAAAGAGGCATAGCCTTAGGGGGTAGTGGTGTGAGCGCTCATTCTTGTGTGTGCGCATCTGTGCAAGTTAAACAGTGGAACCACTGGAGATAACGTGGGTAGCAGCAACAAACAACGTAGCCTTTTTAAAACAATGAACAAAGCAGACTCTTGCTGTCCATGAAAACATAGATACTGGCTAGATCTTGTTAGGCATGTTTACGTAAGTAAGGCTAATGAACATGTTGCATTCTATTCAGCCTGATTATGTCATTCTTTAAGCTATAGCCTGTCTCCAGTTTTCCTAAACTTGACTAGGTAATTAAGAAGCGATAATAGGATATTTGACCGGCATATCATCAAAATGTCCGGAAAACGAAACCTCTGCCGGTCACTTTGACCGGCACCATTTTTTCCTAGCGGAAACTCTGATCTGATCTTAGGCAAAGGAGGGTTCTCCGCTGTGTTGCCCCCTGCAGGTAACCCCCAGAACCTAGTCAACGTCAGCCGTTTCTCAGACGCAACCTCAGGCCTAAGCAGTTAAAACCTACAATACCTCCCTTGAGGTTATTGAAGATAGCAGGGACCTACTGTCGAGTGAAGTCGCACGTCTTCCCTCTGCGGCGCAGATAACCTAAAGCTCCTATTTTTAAATATCCCCCTTGGAAGTTGATCAGGCTTCCGTGGTGGATTTATTGAGATGTTTGTGAAATAAGGAGCGACTATGCCTAGGTCTCGAACAGTTGGCTAACGTGCGAAGATGTTTGACCCTAGAATTTATCTAGAGACACAGGTTATAGGCTACTTCTTGCTCAGGTTTTTAAAGAGTGGAGACCTTCTTACCGTCCTTCAGTATAAAGTCACACTGACCCAAGTCTTAGAAAAGACAGATGAATAACCACAGAAGAGACAAGTTATCTTACCCTCCTGCTGGAATTCGTAGAAAGACCAAGAAAAGACAAAAAATACTGCTTGAAGAATTAGATGCCAAGGTTAAAAGAGTTCTTTACTTTTCAGCACTTTGGAGATGATAACAAAATGCGGCGTAATATCCACTTGCAGGTTACAATGTTGTAGAGAATATAAAAAGAGTAAATCCACAAAAGAGAGTACAATAAAAATAGTAATCCACAGATGGAGAAGAGAATACAATAGTAAATCCACAAATGGAGGAAAAGGTATAAAAAAGATTAAGTCCTCAAAAAAAGGGAAAAAATCCGCTGATAGTCGTTCGGCAGTCTCTTTACTGTCGGAGTATGGTGCGATCCCGGCAACAGGTGGTGCGGAGTTCCGATCCGCGGCTTCAGCCTGGCACAAAGTTCCAACACTCGGTTTCTCAACGAAGTACGGACAACGATTCCTAACAATCAAGCGTGACATCATAAAGCAAAAACCCAACGAGTTGAAGGAAGGAAAAAAAGAAGAAGCAGCCTCGATCATTTAGTTCGACCCCTATTTATACTAGGTAGACTTGACCTCCCCCACACATTCCTGAGACAAATCAATCCTATTTTCCCACGACAGTTTAGAACCTTCTAGAAGTTCCCACGAGGGCTGGGAATATTCTCACGTTAGCTGGGAATATAGCTGGGAAAATTCTCACGTTAGCTGGGAATATAGCTGGGAATATTCTCACAATAGCTAATACATTCTAGAAGTCACTGATCTTACCCAACAATTTAAAATGAAACGCATTAACCTACTTCTCCGTGTTACATTTCGGAGATGATACATTACATTCAGGTTTACAGATAGTTTCCAGAGGTTACACAAACAGTTTACATTCAATGGCATTTTTAACCATGTGACATTACATTTAGCAACATACACTTTTACAGTCATCAAGAGAGATCTGTTACATTCTTACAGGTTACAAACACTTATGGCATTAACTCTTCACACAATGCAATCTGAATACATTCATTTAAACAGTTTAAGGCACTTTACCCATTTCACAGTTTTGAGACATGCAATTCTTTACATGCATAACTCCCTAGACTTTACAAAGTCAGGCTACTAAAATACTTGTAATGATACATTTCATTCATCGCACTTTATTATTTATTATGAGGTCATTGTTTGCAGCAACCTGGTCTCACGGGAATCCGTGAAATAGCCACGGACGCTTAACTCAAAATCCGTGGTGGGCCCACGGAATCACTGAAATTTCCGTGAAACTCACACGGATTTCGATTCAATGCAAGTTAATGACACTCATATCCCGTGGCTATTTCACGGATCCCCGTTTAAACAACTGAGTGCAGATTTCTATGGCAAGCGATTTTAACATTTTCCCGCTAGACTGGATATGTATTGCAGATATCTGTAATTCAGTTTTGCCTAGTCAAAACGAACATTTTAGATATCCGCAACTGAATTCTTCCTATCCATAATCGTCATTTCAGATATCCACAAAGACATTCTTCCTAGGACAAATGACGCCACATTTGCCATTCATTTCTATGGGGTTTATCATTACGGATATCTACAATTCAGTTGCAGATATCCACTATGTGAATTACGGATATCTGCAATTGAATTGTAGATATTTGTAATTCCAGTTAGAGATATCTACAATTTGATTCTGACTAGTCATAACTCCAGTTGAAGATATCTTTAATTCACTTCAATTCAAGATATCTACATGTTCCTTTTCAGATATCTTGAATTAAGTTTTGACTAGGCGAAATGACATTGTAGATATCTGTAAATGGAATTTTGACTAGTCAAAATGACGTTGTAGATATCTCAAACTGGAGTTAGGGATAGTCATAATTTGATTGTAGATATCTATTATCAAGTTATAGATATCTTGAATGAGTTTTGATTAGAGATATCTGAAATTGGAGATATCTATAACTTTCATTCTGCCTAGTCAAAATGTAATTATAGATATCTTGAATTAGAGTTTTGACTAGGCGAAATGACGTTAGAGATATCTGTATTGCTATGCAAATTAGGCCCGCATCCCACTTTAGGCGGGAGAAGAGCGTGTTGTTGTTCAAATCATCAAATCACATAGCACCTGTTAACTGTTAACTTTGTAATTAGCACCATGTCAGAGCAGCCATGGGCGAAGGAGTTTTTAATCGTCTTTTTAATGCTGCAGCCTATGCAAGACAGGAGCTGGCAGCAAGAATTGATGATTCAATGTTGCTTTGATTTTTTCGATTACAGCCAACACCATTATGAATGGAATTTCCTGTAGCTGGTGCTGGTGAATTTAGCAGGCTAGCCTAGGCCTACTAATTAATGTAGGCTACGACATTACAGCCTGCTTATTCTTCTTCCATTCATAGAAATAAGGAAATAAGCCCACTTTTTCTTCGATTATGTTGGGGAGGGGAAATTAGCTGACAATGTCTAAGTAGATGGGCTAGCCTAGAAATCTAGACGGGCTCTGCTACGGAACTAAAGAGCAACGTCTTGCACAATAATTTGCACTAGTCATAATGACGTTTGAGATATCTTCACCTTTCATTCTGCCTAGTCAAAACTGAATTAAAGATATCTGCAATTGCCATTTAAGATGTGTGACGAGTTGAATGTTGTTTTCAATGACGTGAGGACAGATATCTGTAATTCAGTTTTGCCTAGTCAAAACTAAATTACAGATATCTCTATCTGACGTTTCGACTAGTCACAATTACGTTACAGATATCTTGAATGACAATTCCAACTATCCAAAATGTAATTGCGACTAGTCAGAAAGACGTTGTTGATATCTACAATGTTAATTCCAGATAGTCAAACTTAGCGGGTAAATGATAAAATCGCTTGCCATAGATTTCGCTCAACGGACGTTGTTATCTTATTGGGAAACACACTTTTGATACATTCAGTTCGATTTTTATTGCCTTTTTTAGTGTCTGTGTAATGTTAGCCTGTCAGGCGTTGCATTCCATCCCTGTTTCAACAACTGAGTGCAGATTTCGCTCAACGGAAGTTACATTTCCGTGAAACACACACGGATTTCGTTCCAATGCAAGTTAATAGGGGAGTTCGACTTGCGGCAGATCTGTGCAGATCTGACTTGATGTGATGCATGCTGGGTTGAACACAATGCATACTGGGATGGACGCAATGCATACTGGTTAGAAATTCTGTCCGACTTCTGTCAGCCGGAGAGGGACTTACCACCGTGACACCATGTCACATGGCCTTAAAATATCGCGGGAGTCTTAGCCTGCAGACAGCATAGATATATACACTAGATGTCGCCTTGACTACTGCTGTTCATTGGAACGAATGCGTCAATCGAGACGCCATCTTGCTTCAGTAATCCACTCCTCTATAATGCATTAGCGTCAATCTGGGCAAAGATCTAGCGAAAATAAAATCACCATAAATCGTCAAAATCTCAAGCAATTATCTAGTTTTTTGGGTCGTTCCAACTGACAGGCATGTATTTATGGTTGAGTCTAGAGAAAACTAAGCTTAAGACGATAATAAAGATACATTTTACCCGTCTAGCCCCATAGACTCCCATTCATTCTGCACTAGCTAGCGGCGGCCCCTAGAGGAACAATGAGTAAACTGCAACCAGGTTCGATACAATGAAAGTAAACAGGCTCTTCGTAGACAGGCTCTGGTTGAGGCCACATACCCCTCGTCTCGTTTACTCATGTAAGTTGTAATCTCACCAGAAGTTGCTGTATATCTGTAGAACATTTACCTCTGCTACTACATAGGCTACGCCAGTCGTTACTTTTATATGCATGGGTCAGTGCCATGGGCAAACGAGATGTAGCTGAATTCATAAATGACAAAGCCATGAGAAAGGTGATTTTCTTACGTTTCAACAACAAAGAAGCCGATCTGCCATCATTGTGAGAAGTTCCCAAATTTGTCGCTAATCGCTAAAAAGGTTTTCTATCGCTGGGGATGGCCAAAAGTCGCTAAATAGGTAACGCTGACAATACAGGAGAACTAGTTTAGCGCTTCAGATCCCTGTACCATGATGGCGGCGGTGTTGACGCATGCTGAGAAGCAGAAGGCGACATCTAGTGTATATATCTATGTGCAGACAGATCTTGCAGTTGCCTTCCACGAGCTGCACGAGCTGAAACACGCCCTCATGACGTCAGTTCAAAGACGTGATAGGGCCATTTGGGAGGAATGTCCTCATGACGATTATGACTAGAGGCTCATGCTGCTTCCTTATGTTGGAATATGCGAAAATAAACAGAAATCGAACGGATACCTTCTTATACGTGATTTCTGCAACAATGGTAGGCTAGCCTACTGAAAACGTTTGGATATTCTGTTATTTTCTGCTGTTGGCTAAATAGATAGACACACATATAGGGGAAACACTTGATATTGAATGTATGTGCTACAATGCAGGCCTGTTAACTGTATGACAACAGTGGTTTATTTAAACTACATCATAAGAATTTATTTCGTCAGTCATCATGCTCATTTTAATGAGTAAGAATGAAAGTTCTGCTGTGTTTATTGCAAACAACATTCCGCGATATCTCCCGCGATGTCTCCCGCGAGTCACGTCAGGCAGACTGTAGCCTTTCTGTCCGGGATGAGCTGCCCTCTGTTGTAGCTCCTCCCGGCTAGGCTCTGAAGATCACGTTTACGTAGTAAGCCAGACCAAGTCAGACTCAGCCGAAGTCAAACAAGCCTAATGAGAATATATTCCGTGGCTATTTCACGGATCCCCGTTTAACAACTGAGTGCAGATTTCGCTCAACGGATGTTGTTATCTTATTGGGAAACACACTTTTGATACATTCAGTTTGATTTTTATGTAATGTTAGCCTGTCAGGCGTTGCATTCCATCCCTGTTTCAACAACTGAGTGCAGATTTCGCTCAACGGAAGTTGACATTTCCGTGAAACACACACGGATTTCGTTCCAATGCAAGTTAATCAGTAGGAGTTAAGTCTTATAGAGACGAATGACCCATTAGACCAGCCTCAGACGAGTCCAGGAAGTGACGTCAATTCCAGAAATAAGTACATAATTTACTTTACTCTTTATGGAGAATACAGTGGGGAAAAACGTGTTTTCTTTTACAGTTCATGGAAAAAATAGTCACATTAGGTAGAATCTTTTTATTATTATTCGTAATTCACATGTATTTATTAAATAATCGATCGTGACTGACTGTCCACGTGATCTGCCAGTCAGCTGGGAGGAGCTTGTGACTCACGCATAGGGACTCACGGCAGATATTGCGCGAAATGTTGGTTTATTTAAATGTTGGTATCGTTATAGATGTCCTTCCTATTCATTAACATGAACATGATGACTGACTAAATAAATGACTACGATGTTTAATAAACCATTGTAGGCATACAAGTTATCATTATATCACATCAATTAGTTTTCTGTAGGCTAGTCTAGTGTGACATGCTTTACACTAGGCTACAGCATAAAAAAATAGGCTCAACAATAGGCTATCAACACGTTTGCAGTATCACTGTTGCAGAAATCACATACAAGAAAGCATCCTCTTGATTGTTTGTACATTTTTGCATATTCCAACATAAGGAAGCAGCATGAGGAAACTTGTCGTTTTTCTGCCTTATTTTCTAACTACTTTTACGAGTCTGCAGTATCACCGAGTAGCTGTTACAAGAGGGTCTGGCGTCCCTTTGTTATGACGCAACTTCCTGCGACGGTCATTCGTCGGAAAATTACTTAACTCCCTCTCAAGTTAATGACAATATATTCCGTGGCCCACACACGGATCCCCGTTTCAACAACTGAGTACAGATTTCGGTCAACTGACTTTTATAACTTTGGGATACATGGATATTGAATAATTACAGTCGTTTCAGGACTGCATATTTGCCGTTGGCTTAAATTATGCCCTCATTTAAGTGGGATATTTAATAAAAACGTTCTCACTTCTCATTTCAGCGAGGCATAGTAACCGTTGCTAGGTAAACAAAGCCCATGTCAGAAGCGTATCCCGAGAGAATGTCAACTTAAAAAGAATAGCTTACTGATAGCACTAGTTCTTTCGTCTCAATACTGATTATGAAGTTGTTATAAATGTAATACACTACTGCAGAAATGTTTATATTGCTTAAGGTGGAAATAAAGTTCTTTGGCAAAGAGATGCATTCTGGGAAGTGATGTGTTTAAATGTAATGGCTACATATACCCAAGTTTCTTTCATTCGGAGATTTATGCTCATTATTTTACAAATTTGAGCAAGGATATAAAATATTAAGACTGTACTTTTTCATTGCTATTGATATTTTGGCGCAATTTTGTGCATCGCGTCACTGTGTGCGACGATCCCAGGGCGACGCTCGAAAAAGCAGTAGGAGTTAAGTCTTATAGAGACGAATGACCCATTAGACCAGCCTCAGACGAGTCCAGGAAGTGACGTCAATTCCAGAAATAAGTACATCATTTACTTTACTCTTTATGGAGAATACAGTGGGGAAAAACGTGTTTTCTTTTACAGTTCATGGAAAAAATAGTCACATTAGGTAGAATCTTTTTATTATTATTCGTAATTCACATGTATTTATTAAATAATCGATCGCGACTGACTGTCCACGTGATCTGCCAGTCAGCTGGGAGGAGCTCGTGACTCACGCATAGGGACTCACGGCAGATATTGCGCGAAATGTTGGTTTATTTAAATGTTGGTATCGTTTAGATGTCCTTCCTATTCATTAACATGAACATGATGACTGACTAAATAAATGACTACGATGTTTAATAAACCATTGTAGGCATACAAGTTATCATTATATCACATCAATTAGTTTTCTGTAGGCTAGTCTAGTGTGACATGCTTTACACTAGGCTACAGCATAAAAATAGGCTCAACAATAGGCTATCAACACGTTTGCAGTATCACTGTTGCAGAAATCACATACAAGAAAGCATTCTCTTGATTGTTTGTACATTTTTGCATATTCCAACATAAGGAAGCAGCATGAGGAAACTTGTCATTTTTCTGCCTTATTTTCTAACTACTTTTATGAGTCTGCAGTATCACCGAGTAGCTGTTACAAGAGGGTCTGGCGTCCCTTTGTTATGACGCAACTTCCTGCGACGGTCATTCGTCGGAAAATGACTTAACTCCCTCTCCGAAAAAGGAAACAGCCCCAGTGTAATAGGCTGGTTGCTGTCATGTGACACACACCACCACAAGAAAGCGGAAACGCATCGTAGAGCGAGAGCTGGCTGGCTATGTGGGGTAAGGTAAGTTAAACTACGTTAATTTAGTAAATAATAATAATAATGGTGTTGTTTTTTGTTGTTTCGAACAAAATATAGGTATACTTATCATGACCAAAAACCCTTCATGCTGTAAAACAACTAGAATCACGCGAAATTAGTGCAATTTATTAGTGAATGTCTTATAATGGTAAAAGACGTGGACAAATGCGTGATAATTAGCCAAATAAATAATTGTTATGGTTATTTGGTTAAATTATCGAAATGAGTGCGATGGTGATTGAGATGGTGTTTGACATTAAATTATAAGCAGGTCAGTTTCACGTAATAAGCTATTTGTTTCTTTGGGTCTGGGTAATTCATGTGACAAAAAATTCTGTTATGCTACTACCGTTTTTCTGAAAAACAAAGCAACATTTCTATCTCCAAAATAATGCATTTCTGAGTGTACTACGTAGTGCATGCAGCTTTTAATGTCCAAAGTAGCCTATACTGATTTTCCTGCATAAGAACTACAAATACTCCTTCAAAACTACAGTGTTGACACTTGAAGTTGTGGAGTTATATTTTAGTAGCCTATTCTATAATAGAATAAATACCCACATCAGTTTTACCCTTGTCTCACCTGTATACAAGGGTACAAGGTGTATGAATTGCAGTAGTGATCAAATGAAAAAGGAAAGAAAGGTGTCCTGATGTGTTGTTTAGGGATGGTGCTGCAATGTTTTCTCGACATATCTTTGTCTTTTTTTTCTCCCCTCTACTTATGTTTTCACAGATCCTTGCTCCTGATATCCTGATGTATGGGTTGCATTTCATTAAATTACTCCAACAGAACACTCACAGAAAGGAGAGTGGTGTCAAACTACAAGACAGCCAGTATGTAAGCAAGGCCTTGTTTGTCCTTGTTTGGCTACTCATTTGTCAACTTCCTGAAGAGGCTGAAGCATGCTGGCCTTGACACCTCAGTCCTTGCTTCCATTAACAGCTGTGTTATGGAGTGCATCCTCACATCATGGTCTACTGCAGCGGTGGATACAGAGGACAATTGGCAGGTATTTTACATCACTTTTACATTACTTTTACTGTGATTTTGCTAGATATGGTTGTCGCTGTGCTAAATATAGGCCCATATTGTAGATTTAGATTGTTTCTACAGATTGTAGAAAGTAGATTGAACTGATACATTTAGGCCTACACTGTTAAGGGACAGCTGAATTGACCACCTAAACCATATATTTTCTGAAAGCCTATAGCCTCTAGATGTCAATTAATATACATTAAGACATGTCCCACCTTCCTACTGACTTTGGTGCATCATAAGGCGTACATAGGCCCATATTGTAGATCGAGAAACGCATTGTACAGCTGATATATTTAGGCCTACACTGTTAAGGGACAGCTGAATTGACCACCTAAACCATATATTTTCTGAAAGCCTATAGCCTCTAGATGTCAATTAATTAAGACATGTCCTACCTTCCTACTGACTTTGACATATCAAAACTCCACCTCTGAAATGGGAGTGGTCAACTTTTTTTATGTTTTTCCTTCACAGTTTTTTTTGTGGGTGTCTCAGATATCCCACCTTTGGAGCAGTTGTCAGGGGCCTCAAGGCGGTGCCGTGCGTTTTGGTCCCATCCCTCTAGCACCTAGCTTTACCGCGCCAGCAGAGGGAAACCTTGTATGTTTCGAACCGTTTATCTCCTTCCGGGAATAATCCACCGACTCCAAACTGAGCCTGGCTTGTTTGTGATGTCCCGTTGTTCAACATATTCTGATTTCATACTGATCGGATCAACATAAGTGTGCTTTTTGGCTAAAAATTGAAAAATGGCTAAATGTTAAAGCAACACCAAAGAGTTTTTTGTACCTTAACCCTCCTGTTATCCTTGGGGTCAATTTGACCCCAAGCAATGTTTAACATCATAAAATATATGGTTCACTTTTTTTTTTTTGCTTCATGTTTCATGACTTTTCCTAAATTGAAGGGTACAACAGAGTTAGCATGACATTTGTTCAATAATATGTTTTCAATGTCCTGTACAAATATTTTGTACATTGATGTTCCTTGGGGTCAGTTTGACCCCAGCTGTATGAAACATAAGGTACATGAATATTTGACACATTTTGGATATTATTATTTGAATAGTATGGGAACATATTGTTATTATCATTATTACATACACAAGTACTTATTACATATAAGTAATTTTGGCAGGACTCTAAAAGTCAAAAGGGGAAGCAACAGCAAGCCTTTGGGCTGCTGACACTGGATGGGCAATATTGCCAGCCAGGGTTCCAAGGTTCATAAAGGGGTGTGGGGGGGTGGAATTGTTTTGTAGGGCTTTTGATGGTGGTTATCACACTCTTGTTAAGTACCTATCACAAAAAAAACTGGGTAACAATATGAATTATAATCATTTTCTGAGGGTTTATTTAGCTGGGGTCAAATTGACCCCAAGGATAAAGAGTGTCGGTAAGATTTGAGGATAACACAAGGGTTAAAATAGTGTTTCCAAAATCGTTTCAGTGGTTCATCAACTCGTAACAGGGTGAACGGCACTTTCTGCATCCGCTTCGAGGCCCTCTATCGGCTATAACCGCACTATGTAAGTTTGCCGGATCGGGTAGCGGATATGTAGTTCGATGGAATGAGACATGAGAAACTACAAATTTGACTTGCATCTGATGTCGCAATACATCGTACTTTCATAAAATCATGCAACATATTCTACCTTGTCTGTGGACATTGTTATTTGCAAAGCTGGTGCTGGATAAACAAATAGTGCGTGCGACAGAGGAAAAGTTCTTTGGTGTTGCTTTAAATTGCCAAAAAAGTAGGCACAATGCTTTGCGTTACAGCTAGAGCGATGAAACTTTGCACGCTCTATGTGGGTCATGTGCAGAAGGTCTGACTTGAATTTCAGCCTCGTAGCTCCATGCTACCACCCAAAACTCCACCTCTGAAGTGGGAGTGGTCAACTTTTTTAAAGTTTTTCCTTCACTGTTTTTTTTGTGGGTGTCTCAGATATCCCACCTTTGGAACAGTTGTCAGGGGCCTCAAGGCGGTGCCGTGCGTCTTGGTCCCATCCCTCTAGCACCTAGCGTTACCGCGGCAGAAGAGGGAAACCTTGTATGTTTCGAACCGTTTATCTCCTTCCGGGAATAATCCACCGACTCCAAACTGAGCCTGGCTTGTTTGTAATGTCCCGTTGTTCAACATATTCTGATTTCATACTGATCAGACCAACATAAGTTAGTTTTTTGGCTAAAAATGTAAAAATGGCTAAACGTTAGCAATTCCACTGCTTTGTTATTTTGCCACCATATGTACCCTAGCAACACCCAAGCAACCACCTTAATTACCCTAGCAACACCCTAGCAACCATCTTAATTACCCTAGCAACCACTTGTATAATGTCAAGCTAGCAACCACCATAGCAACCAACATGCTTACCCTAACAACCACCATAGCAACCATGTTATTTTGCATAGCAACCACCATATCTACCTTAGCAACACCATAGCAACCATTCAATTTACCCTAGCAACAACCACAATATGACCATAGTAACCACGTGACATGTCCTAATGTATGTTAAATCACACCTACAACTGACCAGCTTTCAGAAAATATATGGTTTGCATGGCTGAAACTGCTTTGCCTTTGAGTTGGAGCTCAAAACTTATCATATGTGTACCTCGTTCGCCAATATACAAAATAGTGCCATGTATAGAGTTATGAACACTGATCGTATGATATGCAAAAGTCTGCAGGAAAGTAGGTCAGGCTTTCAGAATACAGTGGGACATGTCTCATTTCATGCTAATATTGGGTGCAGTGAAGAAAGAAAGGGAGGGAGGCTGCTTTTAAAAGAGAGGGAAAGTATAATATTTTTAATATTGTTTTCAGATGAAGAATTGGTGCGGTGGTGAGGCTGGAGCACCCCTGGCTTTTGCCGTATGGGTTGACTTCAGCAGTGAGTCACCCACCGTTAATTTCACAGGTATATGTAATATGTTTTTATTCAACAACATTTCAATGATGAGATCTATCGAAGATGACATTCAATGGAAGAACAATTATTTTAGTATGGTCACAATCTGGCCCTGAGTTTTGATAAAAATGCTATTGACATGGCAACACAAACCGAATTGATAATGGATTTTAAGGGGTTTTTTTCCGGTTACGGTTCATTTAGGGCCAAAGTATCTTGAGGCCTTTTGGACCAATGACAGGAAGGCTGAGCTGCTAAACATGTACACTAATAGGGGTGTGTCAAGTGGTATGTATAAATGAAAGTGGTGTTAAGGTTTGTTTCTGTGTCAATCCTTTCTTGAAGTTCAGAAAAGGAACCTTAACATTTGTTTTTAATGACACTGAGCGTACTGTTTTACAGATGCTTTGGGGGGTGAGAGGCCATACGTTGACCCTGATATCAGTGGCACACATTGCCGGATGGCAATTGGCCGTCTGATAAAAGAACATGGTATGACTGGCATTGTATGTTTTCAATTTCCTTATTTAAAGATCAAAATGATGCAGACTACTGAATCTGATTACACTTTAACACCCTTCTATCAGAGTCAGGGTTTGTCTCGGTCTGAATATCTGCCACAACACAGGCCGCCTTGGTGGCCTGAGGAATTGCCCTTTGCCTCAGTCAGTGACGGTATGTTAATATTGACCAACTATTACTGTTTCAACTGCATGCACACAGCTGTTGCAACATGATTTGACTTTTCATAAGAGTATATGATAAAACCAGTAATGATGCATTGTTTGCCATTTTTTATGGAAAAGGTGAAGGGCGTAAAGCTTTCACTGCTGAAAAGCTGAGGCAGGTGGTACGCTCATACAATGCGTATTACAATCTCCAGGTATATATACAAATGCATGAACCTGTCTAAAACCTTTTGCATACCAGTGTGTTTTACAGACTAAAACAGATTTGTACACACATATCTAACAATAATGTGCTTTTCCTTTAATCTGTTGAGCTGCAGCAGTCTGTTGAGGCACCACCATCACCCCCATCACCAGCACCAGCAGCAACACCAACAGCAGCACAAACACCACCAGCACCACAAACACCACCAGCAGCAGCGGCAGATCATAAAGAAGGATCACAATGAATACTACATGTCATTTCCTTTAATGTGTCAACATCTTTTGGAAAAGTAAAGCATCTATCATCATAAAGCAATCTCACTTTTCTTTGTTGATAAGCTACGTGTTTTTCATCGTAATTGATTCAATATCCAAGTGTGACAGTTTTGGTGTACCATGAACAGAACAGGACAATTGGAAACAGTTAGCCACCTATGTTACAGAGTCTAAAAACAAGCAGATTAGCACTAGCAGATTTAGAAATAGCTTCTTTCCCAATGCAATAACAATAAAGGAATTCATTCATTTAGTCATTTCAGTTTGTATTACTACTTTCATTATTATTGTTGTAATCTCACATGTACTATGGCTATCATAATTAAAATTAGATAGATACATAGATAATGTGTCAGTGAAAATACATATATGAGCCAACTGTTCCAGCAAGGAGGAAGATGGGGTATGGATATCGGGCATGCATATCCACTCCTAGGCCTATTCTCCTACACTCCCCCTGTAGTAGCCAGCATTACATTGAAATCTCTCACTTTGGCCTATAGGACACTGACTGGATCTGCTCCTTGTTATTTTAATTCAATGATCAAGATGTACTTCCCCAACCGCCCACTGCTGTCTTCTGATTACCATTTGTTCTGTCGACCACTCGTGAACGCTAAATTCAAGACTCTTCCTCAGTGGTTCCATGTGGGTGCAATAAGTTGCACAGTGCTCTTTGTTCCTGTGATAGTTTACAGTGTTTTAAAAGGGGTCTAAAGGCACATTTGTTCAACATGCACTTAGTCCATTAAACAGTAAGCAACTTGTTATTATATCATTGATTGAATGGGCATTTGTTTATTAGCCTATTGCTTGTCCTTATTACAGTCTGATCAACATCTTAATTTATTCCCTGTTCAATTTAAGTGTTATATCGTTTTATATATTTATATGTTGCTTTGAACAGCAAAGATTAGGATAATGAGCCTCCTTATTCTTCAGCCAAGCAGGTAGGCCTACGGGGCGTTGCCTAGCAACAAGGGTCAGAAGTAGCCTACTGTACACGTTTTTCGATATTTTGTGGAATTATACTTCTTTTCATTGAATGCCAATGAGTCATGTACTAACTTGCTTTAACTATTTCTCTACATATTATACCCAGCAAAAGTCGTCTGTGCCAGTGTTTTGCATCCTAACAATAATTTGTTTATGTTTTAATACAAAGCCGTTTTAATGAACTACAAATTCGGCGCCATTGTTATAAAGCAGCGTTGAAATGAACGCTACACGTCATGGGGCATGTAGTCTAATTACAGAAATAGCTATAATTTCAAAATTACAAAAATATTTTTATACATAACATGAGAAACATGCTTGAATTATTAAGATGTATCACCTGCTTGACTATAAAGTCAAAAGCTTGCAACATTTGTAATATTTTAAAATAAATGTAATTTTCCCATTTTTGCACATGAGGTACACAAATGACAGAAACATTATTTATAACACATATCTTAAGTAATAAGCATACCAAATTTAAGACAAATCTGACCAGTGGTTCCACAATTCAGGAAACTCAAAATATTACATTTGTACACCTTTGAGGGGCGCTACTGAGGTAACCGGGGTACCTGGGGCATTAAAAATTCTTGGAGATGCTTAAGGTGGTTGCTTGGGTGTTGCTAGGGTACATATGGTGGTTGCTAAGTTTCATCCCTCTAGCTGTAACGCAAAGCATTGTGTCTGCAAAAAATACTTTTTTGACTATTTAACATTTAGCCATTTTTCAATTTTTAGCCAGAAAACACACATATGTTGGTCAGGTCCGTAAATATATAGCGTTGCTAGGGTACATATGGCATTTACTATGCTAAATACCGTGGTTGCTATGGTGGTTACTATGGTCATATTGTGGTGGTTGCTAGGTTGTTGCTAGGGTAATTTGAATGGTTGCTATGGTGTTGCTAGGGTAGATATGGTGGTTGCTATGCAAAATAACACGGTTGCTATGGTGGTTGTCAGAGTAAGCATGTTGGTTGCTATGGTGGTTGCTAGCTTGACATTATACAAGTGGTTGCTAGGGTAATTAAGATGGTTGCTAGGGTAATTAAGATGGTTGCTAGGGTAATTAAGGTGGTTGCTTGGGTGTTGCTAGGGTACATATGGTGGTTGCTATGCAAAACAACAAAGCAGTAGAATTGCTAATGTTTAGCCATTTTTACATTTTTAGCCAAAAAACTCACTTATTTTGGTCCGATCAGTATGAAATCAGAATATGTTGAACAACGGGACATCACAAACAAGCCAGGCTCAGTTTGGAGTCGGTGGATCATTCCCGGAAGGAGATAAACGGTTCGAAACGTACAAGGTTTCCCTCTTCTGGCGTGGTAACGCTAGGTGCTAGAGGGATGGGACCAAGACACACGGCACCGACTTGAGGCCCCTGACAACTGTTCCAAAGGTGGGATCTCTGAGACACCTAAAAAACACACATATGTTGGTCAGGTCAGTAAATATATAGCGTTGCTAGGGTACATATGGCGTTTACTATGCTAAATACCGTGGTTGCTATGGTAGTTACTATGGTCATATTGTGGTGGTTGCTAGGTTGTTGATGGGGTAATTTGAATGGTTGCTATGGTGTTGCTAGGGTAGATATGGTGGTTGCTATGCAAAATAACACGGTTGCTATGGTGGTTGCTAGCTTGACATTATACAAGTGGTTGCTAGGGTAATTAAGATGGTTGCTAGGGTAATTAAGATGGTTGCTAGGGCGTTAAAAAGTAGCCAAATAGGGATTTCATCTAACCTCTAACACACACATCAAATAGCTATATCTCTTGAACACATGTGGCACATGTTTGGATGGCAAGGAAGATGCCCATGAAATTTGATGCAATTGCCATGTCCAGAAAGCAAAATATCCTTGTCAGATTTTGATTCCCTATAAACACCTCAGACAGACAAGTCTTATAACTCACACCAGCATTTTTTCTTAAAAAGACCAAAATATCCAACACGTGTAAGAGAACTAAAAGAGAACAAAGGGGATAACAAAGATAAAATGATAGCCCTCCAAAACTGTAAAAACATTCTTATTCTCTCTTAAAATGGGAGTTTTAGTCAAATAGGGATATTTCGTAACCTGCTAAAAACAATTGCCCATAAATCCTGAGTTCTTTCTTTGTTATGTATCCTATAATTATACTTTTTTATGTTCATTGCCATGAATTCTACCATTATTAGTTGTAAAACCAGTATATGTACATACTGGTTTACCAGACATACCTCCTATTTTATGCCATGCCATCTCATATAACGTTGTATGAGCCTCCACAGCGCCTAATCCCAATTGCCCTAAAACTGTGGTCAGATGATGAACTGTAACCACTAAAAAGCCGCCAGGACAAAAATTCCAGCGGCAAAATTGGGCACACCTGATCAAACACTTCTCCTCTTAAAACTGACAATGCAATGTCATTACAGTATATTAGTAGCCTAGTCTATTGTAAGAAAATAAGTAGGCCTAAGTCAAATAAGTAGCCTAGTCTACAAAGAGGATAATAAAACAGATCGAAGTCGGTTTCATAACAAAAAGCGGCCTGACATAGAAATGTAGACTGTCAGTCCATAGCATTAATAACATTTACGATTAAGGTTAGAAGTTTATTATATGCCATTAGTCATGCTAATTTGTCATATTTCCCATGCTTACACTGGACTAAGAGTAGGCTAAATAAATGCGACTTACCGGGATGACGGATCAAACGCAATGAAAATTGTTGCACTCAATGACGGCATTCCCGCGCGAATTGTAGCCTACTGTACATAAGACATGTATAATCGATCACATCATTGATTGTATAGGCTCACACTAACGACTTGAAAAGTCAGTCAGTGTAAGGCTACTCATTTATTCTATTCTAGCTAAATTAATCTGATGGACTAAACTTTAATGCAAACGAAAGTTTATAGGCCTATCACACGCTATTCACCTGTTTGATTCATTTTCTACAGGTGTTAATGGAGTAGAATTGGCAGTATTTCAGTTATATTTGTTTTACAATTTGTTTTAAAAGGTGGCAAAGCAGTTTTCTGTGTGACCCCCTTTTGTCAAATTCCATTGATCAAAACAGCGCTCTGAGAGCAACCAACCTTCGTAGGTCTTCGTTTTTGCCGGAAAAGCCCGGAAAAAATCCCCATTGCGCGTAAGATTACACGCTACCTTTCTGCTGGCACAAATCAATTGGGACTAATGGTGCATTCAGAGCACCTTGGAATGACAAGGACCGCCCCCATGGCTACTTTGTTTTTCCGACAGCAAGTGTTCATGTGCTTTGCCATCGGAATGTGTGACAAACACGGATGCCACAACAAAGGTTAAAACATACACTCACTAATCCTAAACAAACAACTGTATTAGCTTAAAATATAGTGTAAGATGCTCGTGAAAGAAAGATATGCAGCTTTTCAAGTGATAAAAAGGGCAAATTCCCAAGTTCACATTAAAACTGTTGGACATGAAAGGCCACATGGACTACAAACGAACTACAACGTGACGATAAAAGTGATGACGAGCCCCTAACTGGGCAACTCTGTTAGCAAAATCTAGCCCCAGTTTCCGACCTCTGACTCACACATTAAGTGACGTGAATGACGCGGAATGATGATGTTTTCACTCGGAGAAAGGTTTTTACGATGCCGAACGCTTTCTGCCCTCAGTGTGGGAGTCTGGGAGAGTATTTGATGTGTCAACCTGCTGTTGGTTGATTTATGTTTTTTTATGATTCATGTCTTTTTTTTGTTGGCAAGGTGCCGGGTTGCATATTTTGGGGCATTGTAAAGAATGCTGCACTACTTTTCACAACGATCAAAGTTTTCCAGCCCACAAGTGGTTCTTATTATAAGGAGCTCCAGGGGTTCATATTGTGCTTTTTGAGAGGAAAACCTTTCTAATCATTAGGCTAATAACAATATTTTACATCAGACATACAATTAAAAATATTATTATTCCTACAGATGTTTATTCCTACAACTAGTCATATGTATTGCATGAAATTATATTACTTATTACATGTGTCTTTCAGAAGCAGAGCTACACAGAATAGTGTGCTGAACTCCCAGATATTACTGATCCCATCTGCAAACTTTGTGCCAATTAAAGATTAACACACGGGGTCATTAAATACGTGGTATCTCTCCCAAGTCCCAATAAAGACACTGTTTGCTCAGTGGTTTCCACAGATCCTGTAAAGAAACAGGCTTCTTAGTGACTACATGTATGAATCAAAATTTCATGTGAGGATTGAATTACTATTGACTATACAAGCACTATGTAGTAACGTGTAGTCTGGTATTGTAACTGTGTCATTTAGAAGGAGATGGAGGAGACCAAGACGAAACTCCAGCAGAGACTCCAGGAGAGAGAGAAGGAGCTGCTGGAGCTGAGGAAGGCTGTGGAGACTCTCAAGGTGAGTACCGAGAAAACTATAGACCCTTTCAACTGCATAAACAAACAGGTGCGCTCCTTAGGCATTCCCTGTGGCACAGTTATCAACATTAAGCTGATGGTAACTTGGGGACAAACAAGAATGTAGTACTGACCAGAGGAGAGGACAGCAGCTGGCTGCCATGTCAGAGCTCATCTAACGGTAGCCAGTTGGTACATAGCTGTGCAGTGTGTAAACCTCCATCCCAACACTTTAAGAGACACGCTAGCAAGAGATGCGAGAGCCTGTGGGTATTAGCTCACTTGTTAGCGTGCTCGACTCCCTTCTGAGGTGCTGCAAGTTGCAGGTTCAAGTCAGTACGAGTGCAGGGCTGAGCCGCGTGGTCAACACAATGTAGGTTACACTCAGTCAGGGCTCTCAATCTCAAAGAGGAGTCTGCAAAACTGTGTCACTTTCCAGTTCCTCTGTGCCCCACTGTGGGTAACAGCAGAGAATGTCTAATAAGGGGAGAACTGCCACTCTCTGAAAATTTCCGGTTTCTGAACTGGTTGCAGTTCCATCTGTGGTTCCACATGAGGGCGCTCGTCCACGAGTGCAGAATGAATGGAGGTCTATGGAGCTGTACCCCTCAAAATCCACTTTTCTCGGGATATAATTTTTTAAAGTAATTTGAATATTGTATTCGAAAGGGGAGGCAAAGAAAATACACTTGGTTGATTATTATATTTTTTAAAGTCACTTAATTGTTTTAAAAAGCCTTTCAAACGTGTTGATGACGTCATTCATTAGCACAATGCTAGCGTGTTATGGGCAACAACGACCCAACCTGTAAGAAATCGAAATGACATAAGTACTTGTTCATTCAACTTTTGACCTATAACCCATGTTGAAGTTATACAAACTACAATCAAATCGGAGATTTGTCAACGACAATCAGGTGAAGGAGACACATTTAGCCGTCTAGCTCCATTGAATCCCATTCATTTTGCACGCATGGCGATCGCCCCCAGTGGAACTCTGGTGGAACTGCAACCAAAATTCGGTACAATGGGACTTAATACGGAGTGGCCAGGCTGTCCGTAGACGGGCTCTGGTAACAGGCTGTGTGGAAGAGCTGAGTGAGGGCTGCATTAGATGGACCCTCCTCTTTGTGTGTTTCCTAACAGAACTCTGCACAGACAACAGTGGAGGACAGTGAGAGGATCTTTACTGAGATGATCCGCTCCATTGAGAGAAGGCGCTCTGAGGTGACAGAGCTGATCAGAGCTCAGGAGAAGGCTGAGGTGAGTCGGGCTGAAGGACTCTTGAAGCGACTGGAGCAGGAAATTGCTGAACTGAAGAGGAGAGATGCTGAACTGGAGCAGCTTTCACACACAGACGATCACATCCATTTCCTCAAGGTAACTGTAGTGTAAATAGAATATTACCAAACAAAGTATTTAATATCCAATATCATACAATCCTCATTGGAACATACTAATTAAAGTGTCTGTTTTCAGTTGAATGTTCTTGCATTCAGTGCCAAAGCTCTGCAATATTGCATTCAGTGTCATAGGTCTGCAATAACCTTGGATATGCATTAGATCAGACGTCTTCAACACCTTGCTTGATAGAAGCACTAGGGAGGGACCCTCTTGTATTGCATTGAATTGCTTACTAAATCTGACCAACTATATTATGTAGGACAACTTATTTTACATGAGACATTAATGGTGTATACAATGCTAATCCATTAAAATAACAATTTTGGACAGAGATCAGATATATATAGATCAGATATAATTATGTTTATATACAGTCATCTCTCTCTCTAATTTGAAGAATTTTCAGTCAGTCAGCCCTCAACCTCAGTCTAAAGACTTATCCAGCACCTCTGTCAGCCAAAGCTGGTCTTTTGAGGCTGTGAAGGGATCTGTCTGCACACTGAAGGGGCATCTGGAGGATTTCTTCAAGCAGGAAGTCATGAAGATCTCTGCAACAGGTCGGTTATTATTCATTAGAAGAGGAGAAAAGGTTGCATAAAATAATGAAGTGTATGTATACAGTATATGTATGTTATGTATAATTTGGTTATAATGCATTTTGTATGTATTTTTTATTTGGTTATAATGCATTTACAAACATGAGACAAATATGTAAACACACAGTCATTAATTCTAGTATTTATAGAATCCCAAACACAGGCATGTGCACAGGCACACACGCACAGACTGTCAGGGATTGGCGGATAGGACCCAAGTGCAAGACTCCTCCAGGCAGAACTTTGAAAAACACACTTTATTGACTGACAAACTTACTAACTGACAGAACTTACAGGGTAAACAGAGAGACAATCCGACAAGGAACAGAGAAACAGGAGGGTAGAAATACACATACCAATTAACAGAAAGACAGAGGACTGGACGAAACCAACGAGACAATAACAGGGAACAGGTGAGGAGGCAGAAATGGAGGGAAAACTAACAAGATAGGAAACACAGACCAAATAAGGAGATGGGGCGGAGACAAAGACAGGTGACAGGCAGGTAACACAAAGCACATGGGGAACAGGCAAAAACAAACACAGGACAATAGACAAAATGGTCACCAGTAGGGTGTACTACGAACCTCGATTAGTGGGTTAGCGCGGTATGTTGCGCTCAAAGCCAGGCTATTCTGTGATACGAAAGTGGATCTGTTTTAGTGTCACTATATCACCATGGTATCTTATGCTGTCAACCAAACCTGGTCGGGAGGAGGTTATGTGCTAAGTAATCCACCACACACTGACCAATCAATTGTCTTAAAAACTAAGTTATCTTACGTGTAGGATTCTGTCATATATCTTACAGGTGGAGCTCCGCCTCTACTAACATTTTGGATCTCGAATGCGCTTTAATAGTGCTGTGCGTGCAAATATCCCACTATGGACGTGCATACCATACAACAACTGATGACAATTGATTTATTTGATGTTATAGGTTAGACACAAAAAAATACTGCGGTGTAGATTAAGCTGTCGCTTATGAATGCGGAAGTAATTGTTTTTAAATAGAGGCGGTCTTGTGCTTCGTAGTATACCCCACAGGGTGACACAAACTCAACAGTCCAGGCCAGATCACGACACACACAGACAGATAGACAGACAGACAGATAGACAGACAGACTTTTGAAGTTTTGAATAGACACTGGTAATTGCTATCTATCTAATCTCTAAATGAATCAAATCCACACCATACACGCACATCATATAAAGAACACACCTACAGTACACACACACACACACACACACACACACACACAAACCTGAAACATTAACACACATACTTTCTTTTAATCCTTTGAATAGTCACATGTACACTTACGCACAGCCATTCTTGCAAAAATGTACAGAATCACACACACACACAATGAATAGTCATTTAGCTGACACTCTCATCCAGAGAGACTCACAGTGAACTAACTACAGGAACTACTGAAGCAACTTGGGGTTAGGTGCCCTGCTCAGAGGCACAATGGTGGCAGCCCCTGGGATCAAACTCACAACCTTTAGGTGTTCCATTTGGAAGCCCAGATCCCAAACCACTAGACCAGCAGCCCCCACATCTGAAGGTCTTCTGAACCTGCTCTCCCCATCCTGATGAAGATCAGTGCTGCTTGAATGAGTGCATCTCCATCTTCACTTTGGTTCAAGTTTGGTTAGTTGTAATGCATTTCTTCTTTCTCAGTGTCTGATGTCCAGGCTGTTTTGACTGAGCCAGTTACCAGAGAGGAGTTCTTAAAGTGTAAGTTGGCTTTCTTCTTCTTTTCTTTTCTTTTTTTCTCTGATTGTCTACACTCTGTAAAGCGCCATGATACATGTGTAATGTTTTGGCGCTCTATAAGCACAATAAATTGAAAATTGAATTGGTCTGGTCTACAAACACTGAGACAAACATGCACACACACAGTCATTCATTCGAGTATTTGTGAAATCACAAACGCACACACATGCATGCACGCACGCAAACACGCACACACATGCATGCAAACACACACACATGCACGCAAACACACACACACACACTCACACACACACAAACACACACGGACATGCATAGTTTTGAATAGAGACACTAGAAATCTCAAAAATACATCAAATACGCACCATACACACATCATATAAACAATACATACACATACACACACACACACTGCAATACACAAATACAACACTAAGTGTGTCCTCTTCTCTCTTCTCCTCCATCAGACTCCTGTCACTTCACACTGGATCCAAACACAGCACACAGAAACCTCCATCTGTCTGAGGGAAACAGGAGGGTGGAGTACAGAGCTGAGCTCCAGTCATATCCTGATCATTCAGAGAGATTTGATAAGTGGGAACAGGTGCTGTGTAGAGAGGGTGTGTCTGGACGCTGCTACTGGGAGGTGGAGTGGAGTAGGGATGTTGCTATTGCAGTCTCATATAAAAGCATCAGCAGGAAAAGATGGGATAATGAATGTGGGTTTGGATTTAATGATCAGTCCTGGATGCTGCTCTCCTACCACCCCAACTCCTCTTTCTGGCACAATAAGAAACAGGCTAAACTCCCTCTAGTGTTCAGCTCCAGAATAGGAGTGTATGTGGATCACAGGTCAGGAACTCTGGCCTTCTACAGCATCTCTGACACAATGACCCTCCTGCACAAAGTCCATACCACATTCACTCACACACTCTACCCTGGGTTTAGATGTTACGGTACTGGATCATCAGTGAAGCTGTTGTGATCCCAGACCATATAGACCCAATCCCCCACACTCTACCCTGGGTTTTATATATTATGTACTGGATCATCAGTGAAGCTGTTGTGACTCACACCATATACAGCAGGACAGAAATGAAAAGACCCCAGATACATATAGATAGATGCTGTTATCACATCCACACAAACACCCATAAACACATTACATTTCATCAGCACGCATATAAGCCACCACTCACATGTAAGGATCTGGCAGCTGCCTCTCAGATTCTCTTTTCTTGGGGAAAACAAAACACCAAATCACTCTCTCATCTCTGGACCCCAGCAGATATTACAGCGTCTGGACCTCTGCTGGAACACGCATCAGCACACCACACATACACTATTGGGTGGGAAATGTGTTGATGAGCCCAGTGTTTCACCCCCTCTGATCCTCTCCCACAATCCATTTCCTCTCCCTCCTGCTCCCCCTAACCCTCCTTCCCCTCCACCAGGTGTTCAGGCCTTTAGTCCCTCTGTGATTGGACACGTGTCTGATGGAGAATTTTTTTTTTAACAACAATTGCCTCTACATATACCTAGTCTTGTGATATGTATTGGGTTTTATGATGTTTTTTGTGTTAAATTCACATTTTAATTACAAGTTGTTGAAGTACAGAATTTGCTTATCATAGGACATGTGGAAATCACAACAAGAAAGATCATATGATGATTGTGAAAACAATACATTTTGTAGTGTAAGTCTATGAGAAAGAAACATCAGGGAATATAGCCTTAATGTACAAGTGTATACTGTAGTTTATACAGTCTATGGTAATGTCTCACCGTCTCCATAGAATGTTGTCAAACAAAACACTCTAGAGCAATCTGAACCCAGATCAGAATGTTGAACACATTTGTCTTCTGTGGGAGAGCAAAGACTCACCCTGAGTGGCTGCATGTGTGCAATGAAGCTGATGTGTGTGTCTAAACGTATGTGATGTTGGTGGCAGGGGTAGACGTGTAGGTGATAATGAAAATAAATAATTATGCAGATTTATGTTGGTGATGATGTATCGTGTCATTTGTCTTGTCCGGCAGGTTTCAAATTAACATTCATAACTATTTTGGGAAAGTAACATTCTAGCAAATATGTTTATATGTGTGTTTTTAAATATATATTTTCTAAAGGACATTCATATCTATTAGGCTAGGACTTTTTCTCAATATTTTAACCTAAACTGCATTGCTTAATTGCCCATTCCCATATCTATTAGGCTAGGACTTTTTCTCAATATTTTAACCTAAACTGCATTGCTTAATTGCCCATTCCCAGTAGACATCCAGGGAGGCATATCTCCAGTGGGTAAAAGAAGGTGTACAGGGCATCCTAAATGCACCCAAGCGAGCGACTGTTGTGTAGCATTGAATGCTCTCTGTCCACCCTGAACCCGTTAAATAAGCCCTTCTACTGCATCATATTTCTCATTTAAAACAGCAGAGCAGCGCGAGCAACAGAAATAACATAGAGACGGTTGCATCACGCTGCACTGCAGCACGTTGTGTACAGTTGTGTACTTTCTAATTGAATACAGTGTTAAACTCATTTTGTCGCTAACGTTTGCTTGCTTTGCATGAAGTTGGATATGGTTTAGCCTGGGTGCATCATGGTCAGGTGATCAAGCATGGCAGAAAAAAAAAACAGACTAATTGTTCATTTAAATGACACTCCACATGAAACACACATGAAAACATGAAACACACACAGACACACACACACACAAACACTAGTTAACATGTTCCTTCTTAAATTAAGTACAACCAAGTGGACAGATTGATATCTGATCTCATTTGGCAGATTACACATGACCAACACACACACACATACAATTTAGTCATTAGTAGTCTGGTATTAGTTTATATTAGATTAGTAGTTATACTTTGTATGGGCTCCGCCCTCTAACAGCTCCGCTAGTGCCAATCCCTTAGTTCCGCTAGTTCCCATCTGCTAGTGCTAATCCCTTAGTTCTGCTAGTTCCCATCCGCTAGTGCCAATCCCTTAGTTCCGCTAGTGCCAATCCCTTAGTTCCGCTAGGGCCAATCCGCTAGTGCCAATCCCTTAGTTCCGCTAGTTCCAATCCGCTAGTGCCAATCCCTTAGTTCCACTAGGGCCAATCCCTTAGTTCCGCTAGTTCCCATCCACTAGTGCCAGTCCCTTGCTGCGCTGCAGCCTTCATGTAGAATTTGCATACCCCGCCCCCTCTGGAGGGGGCTACCCTATATAACACATCACAGACACATCTATCTATAAAGCAAGAAGCGTCTGTGTGTCTGTGGCACGCATATCTCGCTGACCGTTTGTCAGACTGACCTGTCAGATTTTTTATGTGGCTCGCGCGTGGCACAAAGGTGTGCACTCTCGATTTTGAAGATTTTTGAATGCATATTTCAAAATATGCTTATTTACGTAGGACGTTTAGCGCTGCACTGCACTGTTTCCAAGGGGACCAGTTTCAGAGGAGCTCCACCCCATGGATCGTGTACTGACAGTTGCTAGGTCTGTCCTCATCCTGTATAATGCAGCCCAGCCCACAATCAGCTCCCTTAAAAACTTCAGCTTTGATGAAGAAAGTCTCATACGAAGAAGAAGAATGGAAGTCGCCAGGAATACTCCAGCCACCGCCCCGGTGGTCCCGCTGAGGAAATGTACAACTTGCCCTGGTTGGATTTTGGACCTGCATGTCCAGTGCTCCATCTGCCCTGGAGCGAAACACGCTGGAGACACGCTGGCTCTCTCCCTTCTAGACAGACGGGAGGTGGCTGCGCACTTTGATGCTGAAGTCCCTCTGGAGCAGGCGCTCAGTGAGGTACTGGAGGAAGCCTCTGAGGCTGACGTGCTGGAGCTCCAGTGACACTCTCCTCTCTCTACGCTGCCAGACTGGGATCCGCCAGAGCTGAAGGAGGATTACTCAGCGGTTTTGATGTTTGCAGCCATCCTCTCTGGTCTACAGCTGAAGGAAGATTACCCAGTGGTTTTGGAGTTGGTGGCCATCCTCTCTGGTCTACAGCTGAAGGAAGATTACCCAGCGGTTTTGGAGTTGGTGGCCATCCTCTCTGGTCTACAGCTGAAGGAAGATTACCCAGCGGATTTGGAGTTAGCGGCCATTCTCTCTGGTCTACAGCTGCCCCAAGCTACTTCCCAGCCGGCCAGTGACCCACACAAGCCAATGGAGTTTGGAGCTTATGCGAAAGCTCGCCCCTCGACACCATCTGTGGTGGCCCCAGTGTTTCCTGTCTTCCAGGAGTTTGTGCAGAGTTCCTGGACGGCCCCAGCCAAAGCCTCCCTCCCAGCAGTTTGTTTCCTCCCTGCAGAGCCGTTGCAGGCTGGTTGGAAGGATTTTTGAACGGAGCACGGAGCACCTTGAGGAAAAGAGTAGACTGTTCAGCTGCAGCTGGACACGGCCTCGCGACCTCTTCTACCCAGACTTGAGCAGGAGGCTAAGCTGGTGGATAAAATGTTTGTGGGCAGCGCCCAGGCGGCGTCTACCTTGAACATTGTGGGCCTAACTGGCAATGCGTTGGCTGAACTCTCACTCTTCCATGCCCGTCAAGATGGGGGAGTGGCTTGGCAGGTCTAAGACAAATCACATGCTGCCTACATAGCACCATCTTACTGCAAATACACACACACACCCACACACACACACACACACACACACACACACACCCACACACACACACACACACACAACTCCATTACACAATGCGCTGCATACACAGCATCGCCTTACTGCAAACACAAACACAGAGAGAGAAAGAGAGAGAGACAACTCCATCACACGCTACTTATTTCACTTAACCATATTTCTCATACATCTCAGACTTGCACAGTGAAGATATACAGTAGAGATCAATCAAAAAGCAGAGCACTTAAGAAGACATGAGAGGACTTGAACCCTGAGAGGAATGCTGGGTAATTTGCTGGTAAAGGTCTGTAATGGGCAACATACAATATAAAGGCATTTGTTTGGTCTTACCAGACAGCAAGAGAATTATTGAAGCACAGATTAGGATTGTCCACTTGATGATGCAGATATGTGTATACTGCTAAGCAAACAGGGGCATCTAGATCAGATACCATTGCCATTGCACTTCCTAAAAATAATGATATTATTCACTCTCACACCTGTTTTCTGTTGGCAACTGCAGAACCAAGGTCTTCCCATTGTTGTCTGTTATGTTTATTAATTTAGCCAATATTTACAGCTACATGAATTAACAGCAAGTGAGATAGTAGCAATTAATCCAGCTAAGAATGAGGTTGTCTGATGTTAAGGGACAACGGCAGACTGAAACTGCACACGCATACACACACACACACACATCTGGAGCCCATGCTGAAACACATCTCCACACCTCACACCAGCCTCTTGTGTTGAGTCCAGTGTTGAGTCCCCTCTGACCTTCCGCTCTCTTCTCTTGTTCCCCCGACACCATCTTCTGTTCCCTTCATCACACTCACAGCACCTGACTTCCCTTATTATCAGATACAGTACATGCCTGATGGAAGCTCTAATGTGACAGCATTTCACAGAGAGTGTAAATATTAAAGAGATTACAATATTTATCCAAATCCTGAGAATGAACAAAAGATGTAAAATAAATCGCTTTGTCTAACATCAATGGTATTGCAATGCAGCAGGACTATGTTAAACTGTTGATTATTGTGTATAAGTGCTCTGGAGTGTGTTAAAGTGTGATCAAATATGAAATCTCTTAAGGTTGTCTGTCTAATGATATTTTGAAAACTGATGAAGAGAAAGAAGTGCAAAAAACATTAAGCATTGGTTCATCACCAGGAGCAATATACAGGTTTGTCTATAATTTCACACTGTAGAACCTGTTGTTCAGTTAGTCATGTTTTGGCCAGAGCCCTGTGTGGAGGTCACAAAATGACCCTCTGTGTGGGGGATCAGAAGTGGATATCAGGCAGGTGCCTTTCCTTGCAGGTACATAATGAAAAGTGATTATTACTATAAATGTATACATTACCAATATTGGGATTGTCTTCATGTTTCACATACTGTATGTACAAAGTACAAATACGTAATTGGCATTTTACTGTAATTTATTGTGTCAGTGATGAAACTTGAAGCTATCCATGAGCTATCATTAATTCAAATTTCTATCATATGGAATATTTTATAAGCAATAATGTCTAAATAAATATTGTGTACCTCCTTTTTTGTCCACTGTCCCGAGTCTCACCAGCCGTCTGCACACCTGGAAGGTGGGGCTGGAGACGTAGTAGACCAGAGGGTCCAGTGTGCTGTTGAGGTAGGTGAGGGTCAGCATGGTGTTGAGGTAGGTGAGGGTCCAGTGTGCTGTTGAGGTAGGTGAGGGTCAGCATGGTGTTGAGGTAGGTGAGGGTCCAGTGTGCTGTTGAGGTAGGTGAGGGTCCAGCGTGTTGTTGAGGTAGGTGAGGGTCAGTGTGCTGTTGAGGTAGGTGAGGGTCAGTGTGTTGTTGAAGACCGCGCTTACCACCTCCACGGCTTTGCTCATCCTGTGTGACCACACCCTAACCCAGATCAGTACTTGGGCCACGCTGCTGGGCAGGAAGCAGATGACCAATACCACCACCACCACCATAGCCAGGAAGGTGAGGGTCCTCTGTAGTGCTGCTGTGGTGATCTAGAACAGGGGTTCCCAAACTACTTTTCAGCCCGTGACCCCCAAAATAACAGTGCCAGTGACTTGTGAACCCAACTATCCCCTGAGGTGATAGAAGTATACAAATTTTGGACGCTAATGTTGTTAATCTGACGTAATCACAGGGGGTCAGGAGGGGCAAAGAAAATCGAAAGGCTTTTATTTGAAATGTGCTACTACTATTATTTTATATTCTGTGACAATTATGGCTAAAATATGCTATTTCTAATAGTTTTTATATATATATATGAAAATTATTTAACGAACCCCTGCTTGCTGTCTCACGAACCCCACTTTGGGAACCACTTAGCCAAGTAGCCAGCACAGAATGATAGCACTACCACCACACTGAGGAGGAAGGAAGTCAGCCAGGGCCAGGTGGAAGAGGAGAGCATGGATCTGCTCTCTCAGGGCCTCATGTACCAACAGAAGACACAGAGGGCCAGGCAGTTAGATTTAAATTTTTTAATTTAACACCACACGATATCTCCACTAGATGGCAGTATTACTCTTCATAATCGTTGAATTGAATGCTGGTGTGTAAAATCTATACTTGAATGAGGACATTTTTAATTGGTTGCTTAATTTTACAGCATTTACGTTTACGTTTCAATACTTTTTAAAGTTCCTCAGTCAATTTCATGATACATGAAGACTGTGGTGCTTAATCATGAACAGTAAATGAGGTTGTTTTACTCTTAGGTTGGAGCAATGAACCCATACTGTCAATAGTCCACATTAATTGGTCATATCAGCCATGCAGAATTACCTGGCAATCTTTTTATCAATAACAAATGTGTTTTGGCCGTGGCGACGAATGTGATTTGCTCTGCACTGACACACCCTTAAATGCAGCAAGTCTTTCCCAAGCTGTAGGCTAGTCTACACCGAATTCAGAGGAAACGAAGCTGAAGTACCTCTGAAGTATTAAGTGTTTTCAGAGGTTCCTAAAGTGTCTGTCGTGCTCATGAAGAATGGCAGAGGCGATTTCAATTAACCAGTACATTTGTATGTGTCCGATTTGTTTGGATCTTCTGACGGATCCAGTTACTCTTAACTGTGGACACAATTACTGCACGGGCTGCATTAAGGGCTGCTGGGATCAGGAAGATCAGAAGGGAGTTTACAGCTGCCCACAATGCAGACAGACATTCACTCCGAGACCTGTTTTAAACAAAAACAACTTTGTTGCTGAGCTTGTGGAACAGTTCAGGAAGACTTTAATTCAAGGTAGGCCTACTGCTTCTCCTCAGTGTTTTGCTGGACCTGGAGATGTGGAGTGTGACAGCTGCACCGGGAGAAAACTAAAAGCCGTCAAGTCCTGCCTGGCGTGTTTGTTGTCGTACTGCGAGACTCATCTCCAGCGCCATGATGAACTCTTCTCAGGGAAAAGACACAACGTGGTTGATGTCACAGGTCAGCTACAAGACAAGATCTGCACTCAACACCAGAGGCTTCTGGAGGTATTTTGTCGCACGGATCAGAGTTGCGTCTGTGTGCTATGTCTGGTAGATGAACATAAAGGCCACGACACGGTCTCCGCTGCAGCTGAGAGAACGGAGAAACAGGTAAGCACCGGGGAGGGAGTTCAGTTCAGGTGCGGATATTTTTAGTGTGACTGCTTAACCACCATGGAGAATGTATCCCTTAGAAAACGTACCATAATGATAAATCATTCATGCAATGGCAATTCATGCAATGCCAATTCAGTCAGAGTCAGAGGGACCCAGCACTGATATTTACAGTATGTTTATGTCATATCCTAAAGGATCAAATGTGTGTATGATTGTAAATGTGTGCAGTAGCCTATAATTGTACATGGGTCCCTAGTATAGTGGTATACCAATTTAGGCTAATTGACTGGCTTTATTTAAAACGAGGGTTTTCTGCCCTCAGTGTGGGAGTCTAGGAGAGCATTTGATGTGTCAACCTCCTGTTGGTTGATTTATGTTTTTATTTGAACGATTTATGACTTTTTTTGTTGGCAAGGTGTCGGGTTTTCAGCCCATTTTTTACAAGTGGTTAACATTATAAGGAGCCCCAGGGGTTCATATTGTGCTTTTTGAGAGGAAAACCTTTCTAAGGTTTTCATTAGGTTAATAAAAATATTTTGGATCAGACATACAATGAAAAATATTATTATTTCTACAGATGTTTATTCGTACAACTAGTCATATGTATTGCCTGAAATTATATTACTTATTAAATGTTTCTTTCAGAAGCAGAGCTACATAGAATAGTGTGCTGAGCTCCCAGTCATTACTGATCCCAATCTGCTCCTTTGTGCCAAGATTAACACAGTCGGGCGTCATTACTGTCAGATTGCTGAGTAGGTTGGGGCCCAAATGCACGACAAGAGGCTTGAGAATACATCCAAACACTAGTTTACTCTTGAAAACCCAGGAAACATGGGCAACATGACAAAACCATAATGACGAAGCAAAGACAAAGACAACCACAAGACCTTAAAGGGGAACTTGGCAACTATTTCAACGTAATGTAACGTTTAATGCACACGACACCAACGTTGTTCAATGGCAGCTTTATTGGCTCACGAACGAGGGCAGGGACTCAGACACAGATCACAATACACACAGAGCAGGTCAAGAAAACACACACACTACACCAACAGGGGAGGTCCAGCCCCCCACACGAAAAGGAACACACATGAGGGATAACTAAAAAGGGAAACAGGTTACGATAAAAACACCAACTTTACACTTCTAATTTAGGAGAATAACGACATAAACCCCCCGATTGTTCACCCTCGTGTCCCAGCATGCCTTTCGCTGGAGAACGATAACACAGTCTTTATGCGCCGACGCTACATAGCTCCCTCAACAAGCCGTTGCCGTCCTCGGCAACGACCACAAGGTAGCCACATGCTAGCGTCGGCGCGCGTCGCCCGCCACTCAGTCCAGCGCGACAGTACCGCCAAATCACGTGGGGTGCACGCGCCGCAGGAGCTCACTCAGCGAGGCCCACGCTGCTAGCAATCCAGTTCGGGCGTGCTAGCAGCCACGTGGCCGACCCCGCTCGTCACCAGCTCCCTCTCAGCAGCCGCCCTCAGGCTGCCCTTTCCGCGGCGTGTCACCACGGCACTCCTCCTCTCCAGACGGGGCCCTAGGTGGCCTTACAACCGTTGACGCTGTACCAAGCACCGGGGTTCGGGGGGGCCAGATGAAGCTGCGCCAACGCCACTCCGCTCCGTCGAGTCGCCGACCAGGACAGACAGGCACCGACTCCACAGCAACCGGACCGCGCTGAGCTCTCCCGCTGCAGCTACCGTCTTCGGCGTCCCTCCTCGTGTTGCCATCTCGCAGAGCCGTACTGCTCTGTTCCCGGCCCGTTCCACTCCTTTGCGGCCTCGGCGAAGGCACGACCCCCGAGATGGTCGTGCTATCGAACTCCACACAACGAACTTTTTTTTTTTTTTTTTTTTTTAAAAGGCGCCGGCCAACAGGCCAACTAGAACAAGCGCCTAGCACTGCACGGTGCCCCTCACACGCACCCAAAAGTTAAAGCACACACAAAACAGTTACACACTAGAGGGCCCCCACCCTCTTCCCTACCCAAAAGTCCCCGCACCCCTCGTGGCTCCAAAATGGCGCGAAGCAGGCGCGGCCGCCCAGGCTCCCCATCCTCCTCGCCGCTTCATTCTCCCCCGCGACAAACGGGCTTCTCTCCGGGACCCACAGTCGGCCCGTCGAGGAGGGCCGGAAGTGAGCTGCCAGCTCACGCTGTCTCTCCCCCGGCGGGGGCAGCCTTTCCGGCCCCACCTCGACCAGCAATGCAGGTGGCCCGTCTTCCGCGCCGCTCTCACTCTCGTTCCCGCTCTCGCCGCCGCTCTGCTCCTCCCTCGCCCCTGGCGCGCTCTCCGCCGCCAGCAGGCCCGGGTCTCTCCCGAGGAACCCGCTCCCGTCCTCCTCAGGCAGCTCGAGTAGACGGCCCTCTTCTTCTGAGCAGAGATCTCCCGGCGCTTCGTCTGCCGCGCGGAGCCAGGCTTTGATGATGGCGCCCCTCCTCCTCTCCCTCCGTCGCCGAGCCTTTGTGCGAGCCTTCTGAGCCCTGAAAAGGGCTGGCGGGAGCCCCGGGGTCAGGTCGCCTGCCCTCACGTAGACTCCCGGGGCAGGGGCAGCTCCGCCACTCAGTCCAGCATTGGAGGCGTCCATGTTCGAAAGTCGCTTCTGACACCAATGTAACGTTTAATGCACACGACACCAACGTTGTTCAATGGCAGCTTTATTGGCTCACGAACGAGGGCAGGGACTCAGACACAGATCACAATACACACAGAGCAGGTCAAGAAAACACACACACTACACCAACAGGGGAGGTCCAGCCCCCCACACGAAAAGGAACACACATGAGGGATAACTAAAAAGGGAAACAGGTTACGATAAAAACACCAACTTTACACTTCTAACTTAGGAGAATAACGACATAAACCCCCCGATTGTTCACCCTCGTGTCCCAGCATGCCTTTCGCTGGAGAACGATAACACAGTCTTTATGCGCCGACGCTACAGTAATAAACCCGTTTAGAAATCATTTGGATGGTTAAATGACCTGTTCCGGTGAAAATGGTGACTTTTCCCGCTGCCCCTAGCGTCCCCAGGCGGAAAACCAACCTTGCAACATTGAGACTACCGTCCCGAAAAGATAAGTGAGAAACAAAAAACTAGTTTTAAATCGTGTTTCTTACCTTGTAACATCCACATTGTCTGCCAAACTTATGCTAACCGTTTTGCTAGCTTGTAAACAAATTCATGTGCTTTATCGTTACCTTTTTCCACAGTTTAAAATAGCATAATGCACAATTTCTCCAGCAGAGGGGGAAATCCTGCCAAGTTTCCCTTTAAATACACAAGAAGGTAATTAAAGGACACAGACGATAGGGCAAAAACAAGTAATACATTACATTACCTTACATTACATTACATTACATTACATTTCATTTGGCTGACACATTTTTAACCAAAGCGACTAACAACATGGTAACAGTTTAAAAACAGACAATTTAATAACAGACAATTTTAAAACGGTAGAGTACAGTAAGAAGTGCATCAGTGAGTGCTGTTCTTAAACAGTTGAGTGTCAGTTCAAGACGGCTGGTAAGTGCTAGCATCAATCATATATATATATTTGTTAGCCGAGGGAATTCGTTTTGTTAGCCGAGGGAATTCGTTATCTTTGTCAGATGATCTAGGCAGACGTCTCTATCACCCGTCATAGCAAATAAGCAATGCACTTACGTGGACATTAATGTATTCCATCGGTGATGCTGAACATCTGAGCAAGAATACTGTATGTCCGAAAATAAATCGGACATAGGCCTACAGTATGCTGAACATCTGAGCAAGAATAGCCTAAAATAAATCGGACATATAGGCCTAATAAATTAAAATCACAATTTTAACAAACTTGTTGAATTGAATGTCATATACTGTACCCTGCACATAAAGGCTACACATTTCCACAGCACCAGAATCCGACCGAATGCCTCCCTCAACCCCTTCCATAATCGGCCTTCCACTATTATTTGCAATGGCCAACTCCTCTACTACTGTAAAACACTCTGGTGCCTTACAGTAGTGTTCAAAGAAACCTTTTCCTTGTTAGCTGTAAAACAGAGGCCAAGTGAATACTATAGGCCTACATGTTTTCATAATTAAGAAATATTAATGCAAGCTATAACTATATAAACCTACTATTCTGAATAATGTTTTTGTGTTTCATTTTCACCTGCTGCCATGTGCGTTTGGCAATGGTGTTGCATCTGAAATGTTCACAGGATTAGGCATACACTAAATCATTCAATGGGGGCTAAACATTCAGTTATCCTTATTACTGTAATCTATATGGCCACTTCTGAATTGTGTTGCATCTGTAGGCCTTTCTATAAACTCAAAATAGGCAATTTAATTATTTCAACTCATTTCAGACATTCCGCAAGCTATTAATCCTCCGTAACACATATTTGAAGAACATGTGGAAATAAAACTTTACTTTTAGGCATTTAGGCTACCCGATCTGCAATACGTTGCCAACAGCCTTGTCTTGCAATAATTGTGCATTCCTCGTCCGTAAAATAAGGTGATCGCGTCATCATTGAAAGTGGTGACTTGCGCTGCAACCCGCCCCTTTTATGTGAACGCGCACAAACTCCAATTAGGTTAACCCCAGTTCAACAAATCAACTTCTTAATCAGCGTCGTAGTACCGATTAACACCACTTATGATAACCAGGTTTTGTCAACCCCGGTTTAACAAAGTAACCCTGGGTTACATCTGGGTAGGTTAAGCTCCCTTCGTAGTACAGGCCCTAAGAGTCCCAAAAACCAAAACACAAACTCCAAACCGTGACAATTACTGAATATGTGGTATATCTCCTAAGTCCCAATAAAGACACTGTTTGCTCAGTGGTTTCCACAGATCCTGCAAAGAAACAGGCTTCTTAATGACTACATTTATGAAATCAAAATTTCATGTGAGGATTAAATTGACTATGTAGTATGTAGTTATGTGTAGTCTGGTATTATAACTGTCATTTAGAAAGAGATGGAGGAGACCAAGAGGAAACTCCATCAGAGACTCCAGGAGAGAGAGAAGGAGCTGCCGGAGCTGAGGAAGGCTGTGGAGACTCTCAAGGTGAGTACTGAGAAAACTATAGACCCTCTCAACTGCATAAACATACAGGTGTGCTCCTTAGGCATTCCCGGTGGCACAATTATCAACATTGAGCTAATGGTAACTTGGGGACAAACAATAATGTAGTACTGACCAGAGGAGAGGACAGCAGCTGGCTGCCATATCAGAGCTCATCTAACGGTAGCCAGTTGGTACGTAGCTGTGCAGTGTGTAAACCTCCCTCCCAACACCTTAAAGGAACACGCCACCCAATGTCAGTAGTAATATATGTTCTTACCTTAACTTTCACGAGTTGAGTCATACCTCTCCCGTGTCGGTACGTGCACTCAAACGCTCTGGTGCGCGGCTGGACTGTGTTAGCATGTTGCTATGCTAGCGGGCTTTGCCGTAACTAGCCATAGAAGTAATCAAAAACATCCACGTTTTCCCGACTTAAATACAGTTGCACGAGTAGTTGATAGAAATGTCTACGGCCACGCAACATGAAACGTGGCGATTTTCCAAGCGAATAAACAGGAGAACTACAATGTGTGGCGCAATAGCACTTGGGAGTACTTCGACCTAGCGTAGTAGTATTGTTAACACCTAATTGTAGATCCTATCCACCACAGAGTTTAGAATCCATGCTGGATCGACCCTCAGCCTCTCCCTCCCCTCTGAGCGAGAGAGAGGCACACACACTAGAGATGCGCTGATGGGCTATTATTTCAAGCATAACTGCATAGCAAAACTTATCATCCATCAGCCATCCATCAGCACCAAAGTTTTTTGACCAATTTTCAAAACCGCACCCGCCCACCATCCACTGGTTGTTTTAATGTAGGCTATATGGGTGATGCAGCGCTGCTGACGTGAGGCTAGAAAGCCCTTGCCTGTTCTAGAAAGACTGATCCAATGCAGCAAATATATTAAAAGGCTAAAGTCGTACATTGGCTATGTTGTAGCCTATCCCCAGAATATCAGCAGCAAACTCAGTCTCTGTCTCGCAAAACAGTCTCCAAATAAAACGCACATCGGCCTGTTGCCTATTCTGCCAGCTTGTGACAATATATCGTCCAAAATGCTTGATTGCATTGCATTCTCCACATTTTTAGCTAAATTTTCATGTACCACATCAGCATTTTTGTTCAGTGAATCTTTTGTAAATTGCTTTACAATTACCGTCGGGCCTATAGGCCTATTGCCTGGCTTGCCTCAGCTTCGGTCACGTCCTTTTACAATTTTATCATTGTAATTTCAACATGCTCCTGGCCTACTAATTAATGCCTATTGTACTTTATTTTTTGCAAAAAGAAAGAAATCCTTGATAAAATAACAAGTCATTCACATTATAGGCTACTTTACGCACTGTTATGTCGGGGTGACTGACAAGCCTGTTCTGAAGACTCCCATTCATTTTGACTGCACGGGAAGAGAGCGCGTCTTTTTCAGTCAGACAGCGCAATTCATTTTATAGCAGGCCGATCGGACAAACTATATGACGCCTCGATATTAAAGAAACTCCGACTCCATTCATTCTGAAAGTCCACCGCACAACAGTGCAACGTGCATGTTCACATTTTTAGTAACAACCGCCAAACTTGCTTGCTTGCCTTACACATCTAAGTTTTCCGACTATTTTTCTTACCTTCTTTTTCCGCTGTGGATGTTTGTAGAAGTTTGTAGAAGTTTTAGCTCTTACGTTCTGAACATCTCGCACTGCCATCGCCCGATGTCATTTCTGAGTCATATAACTCTCTGTCTCTCTTTTAAATGCCTATTCCCTGAATGGTAGGCTACAATTACTATGTGTTTTATATATAGGCTAATATCGAAACAAAATAACCCAGGCAGTCTCATCTAGGATATAACACAGGTTGAAGTCAACGTCAAGTTGGTTCTATTTAGGGAGGTGAATGTGTGTAAACATCTGTAGATGACTCAGAAATGACATCGGAAGACAAGGAGTGAATAGTGGCAAGAGGCAAGCCGAAGGCTGCTGACAAGAGCCCGACGCTATTGTAAAGCAATTTACAAAAGATTCACTGAACAAAAATGCTGATATGGTACATGAAAATTTAGCTAAAAATGTGGAGAATGCAATGCAATCAAGCATTGTGGACGATATATTGTCACAAGCTGGCAGAATAGGCAACTGGCCGATGTGCGTTTTATTTGGAGACTGTTTTGCGAGACAGAGACTGAGTTTGCTGCTGATATTCTAGGGATAGGCTACAACATAGCCAATGAACGACTTTAGCCTTTTAATATATTTGCTGCATTGGATCAGTCTTTCTAGAACAGGCAAGGGCTTTCTAGCCTCACGTCAGCAGCGCTGCATCACCCATATAGCCTACATTAAAACAACCAGCGGATGGTGGGCGGGTGCGGTTTTGAAAATTGGTCAAAAAACTTTGGTGCTGATGGATGATAAGTTTTGCTATGCAGTTATGGTTGAAATAATAGCCCATCAGCGCATCTCTAGTGTGTGTGCCTCTCTCTCGCTCAGAGGGGAGGGAGAGGCTGAGGGTCGATCCAGCATGGATTCTAAACTCTGTGGTGGATAGGATCTACAATTAGGTGTTAACAATACTACTACGCTAGGTCGAAGTACTCCCAAGTGCTATTGCGCCACACATTGTACAGTGGGCAGTGCTTCGACTTGGCCAGCTTCACTCGCGGTCTGCGCGTGGGATCACGCGGTGTCAGGCGACTTTAATTTGTATTTTCCCAGTGAGACGCTGCAACAACCCAAACAACCGGTAGATGGCTCAAGTGAGCAGGGTGTCTCGTAAAAAGAAATGGAGCCTGGAAAACCCTACACAGACTTCACTACAGACTTTAGCAGACTGGTTTAGAAATAATTTAATAGCCAGAAATATGCCTGCCCTGCCCTAATAAAGAAATATTTGGTTAACTGCGAGTGAATCCCGTTTGCAGCCGTAGAAGAAACGCAGGACAAATTAAACATTCTGGTTTTCTCCGAGTGCAACGATGATAGACAGACATCGTTTGGACAAAATATAGAGCATATTAACCTCAGTTGCTCAGCCAAATGCCTTCCTGTTACGTCCTGTTATCACAGAGTTACAGGCATAAACGCTTTTTGATGGTCACAAGTTTACTTCATTAGCGGTTTATTTTTTTTTAATTATTATTAAAGAGTGTTTTTCATTTAAAGGTTTGACTTCGTGCTTATTCAGTAGAGCATTTAGTGCTCTCCCCAATCCCAGACGTTCACATTGCATGTTTGTTTGTAATGGATGCAACCGCGAGATAGGCTATGCGTTTGACGGCAATGAGTTGTTAACAGACATGAACCAAGACATATAGCCCAGCAGCAATCTAGGGACTGTTCGTTATTTATTGAAGGGGCCACCGGAGGAATTTTGAGTGCTTCAGTCAAAAGTTGCATGACCCTCTCTTGCCTGCTAGAAATTGTTCAATGACCCTCCGACAGAATTGTTAAAAAAGACATGACCCTCCCCTGCCAATTGTCGCTGTCTTCCGCCCGCGCCACAGCCACACACTGTGATAACGTTCTTAAATCAATCTTTCCCCCGCTGTCTTGCCGTTTTAATGTTTTCCCGTGGATTATCCCATATTTTAATACTCTCATAACAGCCCTGCCATCGGGCCTGTCTCTGTGTTGCCCTGTTGCTACCCCTTGCCCTTCCAACGAAACAGATGTCTTCAAATCATCGTTTTCCTTGCTTGAAGGTGAACTTAGAGTGATGTTAACCTATTTAAGTGATTGTCGTGAGAGCACAATTCATTGGCGCTTACATGTTCGGCCTTATGTCTACGTGCGCACCTGAGGCTACAAGAGAAAGAATTTCCCCTGTTTGTATGTTCACTCCAACTTACCAACTCTGCACTGTAGACCCTAACTGGCTATTTATATTTTCTGTGAAATAAGCAAAAGTATTTGTTCAACTTTATGAAGCATAATTACGCATAGGCTACTTGGAACATAATACATTTGACAAAGGACAGATGTATGTTGCTAGTGACAAAATATTAACTTTCAGTGTTTTACGATGTCTTTGTCATGGGGAAGTGTTTTTCCCCATGCATTTATTCTAGGCTACTGTCAGTGACTGCCATGAGAGAAGCGAGTTCTGTGTTTCGTTCATGTCAGTGACTGACGCGAGAGAAGCGGGGTCTGTGTTGTGTTGCGTTGCGTTAATTTATTTTCATTGGGCATGCCGTGCCGTGCCGTCCACAGCTCTTCAGTTCTGACAAAGCCAAAATTACTCCTTTTGAAACAATGAGTGCAGGAAGCGCGTTTGTATGGTTATATTGCTTGACGGGGGGGATCCCAAGAAGCTTTCAGCCATAAGGATACTTTGAGAACATTTCAATTCACCCGACACTAATATTCAAAATGTTGAAAACTATTTCGGCATAGCCTATAAAGCAGTTTAATTAAATGGAATGTTAGTTGTAAACAAACGAGCTACTTGGTGAGGCTTGGCCTCACAGATGCGCTCGTGCCTTAGATGGCAGGAAAAATCTTCACGATAGGCCTATTAACTAACCACCCGATTCACGTTGGCTGGGGGGAAGGGGGGCCATCAGACATTTGTATCCAGTTAAACGTCCCACATACTCGACGCACCCGACCTGTAGCGCGACAATGTGACGTCACAGAAGCGCCGTAACCATTTATACTCGCGCTGGTGGTCGCGACACTAGTTGCAATATTCTCCTGAACAGAGGTGTCGCTGTTGTGAAAAGATTAACGTTACCTACTTACACAGCAGAAGAAGCTGTAGTAAGAAACACCAGTAGCTAGCCTCTGTGATGGTACTATTCACAACTACCATCATCATTATCATGTAGATTCCAAGGTGTGTGCACAGGTACATAGATTATAGATAGATAGATGGATATATAGATAGGTTCTTTAGTCATCCCGAGGTTAATTTTAATAATTTAAACAGTTTAGTTAGCTGGCTAGCTAGCTAGCAACTGGCTGAGTTTGTGTAATTTCCTGAAGTGGAAAGAGATTTTGTTCAGGCCTTAATAGATATCCTTTTGTTTGAAAATAAATCGTTTCTATTCTTTCCTCTTAATTCCATGTGTTGCAACTCTCACTGGTAACTTTGTTAACTTATCCAGCAAACTATTAAAAATTCACGACTGTAACAAAACACTGCAACTCGCTTGCCCTCGAACTAGTCCATCTTCCTGTTTCCGCCTTGTCGCGCTCGTCTGAAAAAAAATGAGTGGTGCGCTACCGTGTGCTACACGGCCAAAACCCTGGCGCGCCAGAGAGATCTACGTCATTTTGACGTCACATTGTCGCGCTACCGGTCGGGTGCGTCAGGTATGTAGAAGCCATTAATCCGGCCCTGCCCCCAAAAAAGCACACCTTCCCAGCTCTGAAAGCTTAAAAGTCAAGAGGACTCCTTACTCACAGACCCTTTCATGGAATTTTCATTATCAGCATCATAGTTGGCCCCACAAGACTTTCTTTTTAACATTCCATATGTTATCTTAATGCAGAGGAAGTAGATTGGGGCCGAAATAGAATGTTCAAGCATTGTTTTTGTTTACCTTGTTGAAAGGGTCCATACCTGCGGCATTTTGCCGTGTTTTGAAATCCTATGCAGCTACAGGAGCTTCCAATCGTGAGGAAGCAATTTTGCATTGTAGGCATAACTAACATGCAATAACGCCACCAACAACAACCAAAATTAGGCTAATCATTGTCAACATGTAAATTAAATGTAACATTATTGTGAATCAAATTATAATTTTAATTTATTTTGCAAACGTAGGCATAGTAACAGAATAATTGAATAATGTTACAAAGATACTACATCAATCCGTATGTTTCATTAGGCTATAGGCTATTTGTTTTGCCTTGATTCATTTAGGCTAGGCCTTTTTATTCAGGGGCCGTATTCACAAAGAATTTTAAGGCTAAAAGTAGCTCCTAACCAAAGATAATGAATGCGTAGTAAGATGGGTCGTCCTAGTTCATATGAGGGCAAACTGGAGTTCTGAATAAGGCTTTCCAAAATTTCCAGGGACAGGAAATGGCCTCTCAGGAAGTATCTTCGTAATCAACCATCTTTGTCCTAACTAGCGAATTTAGGAGCAACTCCTAAAAATAATCGGCGTGCCACTCCTAACTTTAGGACTCCTAATTTTTTTTTTTACAAAAAGTAATTCACGAAGCATTTTAGACCTAAAAGTAGCACCTAAGTCTGGGACAGCTTAAGTCGAGAGGACTCCTAACTCACTAAGACCTATTCATAAACAGCTTTTTTGTGGCATTTTACGTTGCGATGTTTTGAAATGCTTAGCCTATGCGCAACAGGAGCTTCCAATCGCGAGGGAACAATTTTGCATTCATAAAAGGGATGCAATAACGCCACCAACAACAACCAAAACTACTCATTGTTAACATGTAAATGAAATGTAACGTTTCATTGTGAATCAAATTAAAATGTTCTCCTCTTTGCAAACGTAGCCTAGGCATATGGTGACAGATTAATTTAATAATGTTGCAAAGGTAGGCTACTGCATCAATCCATAGGCCTATGTTTCATTAGGCTACTATGCTATTTGTTTTGCCTTACTCTTTATTCATTTAGACTAGGCCTTTTTATTCAGTTATTAATCATCTTCCGTCCTTCGCACTACTTGTGTAGCACACGCATTCTCCGACCTGTCACCTGTCACTCATCATCGGAAGAGAGGTGTTTGGAATTCCCGCGTTACAATCGTCAGCCAATCAAGGTGGTCACTTCAGTCAAGCTCGTGCATGAGTAATGACGTCATCCATAGCAACGAAGACTCACTCCTAGTTTAGGAGTTGTCTGAAAGGCTTTGTGAATAACTTTTAAGAGAAAACTCCAAGCTAAAATCTTTAAGTGCGATTTAGGAGTAGCCTACTTCTAGTAGTAAGATAAAAGCCTTTGTTCATCATTTTCCGTTCTTGTGTAGCGCACGCATTCTGAGACCTGTCACCTGTCACTCATCATCGTAAGGGAGGTGTTTGGAATCATGCCCGCGTTACAATCATCAGCCAATCAAGGTGGTCACGCTTGCCCATTTACCCAAATGAATGGTCGAATATTACTGATGATCATTGTTATTTAAGAACATGCAGTGTGCGTAGGGTAGCCTACCAAAAACATCTTGTTCGTAAAAAAGCATCATAACGCACATTCTGGCGGGTCTGTTATTTACTGTAGGCTGCGCAAACCACAGGCCTTAAGCCTATTTTGGGCAAGCCTGCATTCATTCATTCATTCATTCATTCATTCAACCTTTATTTATTCTCGGAGGGTCATTGAGGGAAGCCCTCATTTTCAATGAAGCCGAGATTACAGAAGCGAAGCAAAGCGCTCCACAAACAAGACAACATTCGAGGCCTTCTGTTGAAGAATTTTATATAAAGCCTGCGCTAACAGTAATCCTCCTGCCCCTGATAGGCCTACCACAGCTGTGGATAGTATGGAATGTTCAAGTAATAACACAATCCAATGTGTGTCTCAATTGTCCCCCGCTGACCACCTCACACATTTCTCTAGATTTTGCAACGAACTTACATGACACAATGCCATAAAATATGCCAGTTTTAGGAGAGAAGAATGTTTGTAATGATACCAGGTAGGCCTACGTTTAACGGTAACAAGTGTAATGAGCTATTCATTGTCGAAGGTGCATGGTGAAGTGTAATTCTTACTTTGGAAAACAAACATTTGGCGATATCATCGCCGATCATCAGAATATTGCAACAGATTCTGTGGGCTCTGGACTGCAGGTAACTTGTTAAGCCAGTGGTTCAAACTTTTATTTCATTCCCCACTTTGATCAAGGGGCATGACTGATGATAGTGGAGATAACGTGTTATCCCGAGGCTTTTGCAAGTCAGCATCTTCGACGGTAGTCTATTAAAAAAAAATTAAAAATAAAAAAGTTTTCGATGTCCCAAACGGAGAGCCATACTTTATTGTTTTTAACGATCTCTATGCTGCTCACAAAAATGTAGGCATGGGGACATGATGAAGTAGGCTATCCAACTGTCGTGTGTTAAATTATTGTGATTACGAGCCAGTGGTTTTCGTGACTCTAACACTAAATGCAACAGGCTCATATCGTCCTCGCATTCGCAAAATGAGGACCAGTGTTTTGTCAAATTGCAAATAGATATTCGTTTTAACGAATTTTTATGATGGTATGAAGTGCTTTTTGTATAGGCTACTATCTTAATCTTGGAATATGGGGAGGGAAGTGGCGCGTCTGCAGTCAGCCAAATATGAATGTAATTCTGCGGCATAAAGCAGATGTATTTGTTTATTGTACAGAAAAAAAAAATGACATGTCAAGCAGTCAATTGACTACATTGCAGTCAAGAAGTAGGGCAAATTAAGACACTGTTTTAATTTGCGTAGTTGCGTTACCCCCAACACTGACAATAACATAGACAGCAAATTAAGATATTTTTTCGTTTTGTGGAGCGGCACCGGTAGGCTATCAAAAGCAGATTTCGATTTTCGCTACCACCGTGTAGTCAAGCCTTAAGCCATACCCAAGTAGCCTAACCTTAATCGAGGTAATGTTTAATTACGATTTATTTTGTTATTGAATTCGTAGGCTGGGATTCCTCTCGGTAACAATTACCACTGACGGAGCGATGTACAGTGGCAGAGCGACGCACAGTGGCTGAAAGTGGTACCAAAGCTTCACGCAGCTTCGTAATGCGCGAATGAAGTGGTCATTTGAAAGCGATGCCCACTGTAGTTCTCCTGTTTATTCGCTTGGAAAATCGCCACGTTTCATGTTGCGTAGCCGTAGACATTTATATCAACTACTCGTGCAACTGTATTTAAGTCGGGAAAACGTGGATGTTTTTGATTACTTCTACGGCTAGTTACGGCAAAGCCCGCTAGCATAGCAACATGCTAACACAGTCCAGCCGCGCACCAGAGCGTTTGAGTGCATGTACTGACACGGGAGAGGTATGACTCGTGAAAGTTAAGGTAAGAACATATATTACTACTGACATTGGGTGGCGTGTTCCTTTAAGAGACGCGCTAGCAAGAGATACTAGAGCCTATGGGTTTTAGGTCACTTGTTAGCGTGCTCGACTGCCATTCTGAGGTGCTGCAAGTTGCAGGTTCAAGACAAGTACGAGTGCAGGCTGAGCTGCTCGGTCAACACAACGCAGGTTACACTCAGTCAGGGCTCTCAATCTCAAAGACGAGTCTGCAAAACTGAGTCACTTTCCAGTTCCTCTGGTCCACACTGTGGGTAACAGGCTGTGTGGAAGAGCTCTGGAGCTCTGGTGAGGTCTGCTTTAGATCAGAGACTTTCTAATGAGGAGACACAGCACTCAAAAAATCCTCCATAGAAATGCATGGGGTTAGTTTGTAACGCCAATATGGCCGTTGTCTACACATACCCCCCCCCCCCCTTCCTGGGCAAAACGTCGACATGTGAATACATTGAGCCAATCATATGGTGTGTTGTGAAGACATCGTGCCAATCATTTGTTGTGAACTCGCCGCTGGAGCAAGGTTGGTGTCGTGAAGCCTTGCGCACGCGCATTTCTGCTGAATGGGATGCCCATGGGATGAGTGCCCAAAAAGTGTTGCAATATGGCCGCCTAGTGGAGGGACTTGCCTAAAAGGACTTTGTTTAGATATACCCTCCTCTTTGTGTGTCTCCTAACAGAGCTCTGCACAGACAGCAGTGGAGGACAGTGAGAGGATCTTCACTGAGATGATCCGCTCCATTGAGAGAAGGCGCTCTGAGGTGACAGAGCTGATCAGAGCTCAGGAGAAGGCTGAGGTGAGTCAGGCTGAAGGACTCCTGAAGCAACTGGAGCAGGAGATTGCTGAGCTGAGGAGGAGAGATGCTGAGCTGGAGCAGCTTTCACACACAGACGATCACATCCATTTCCTCAAGGTAACTGTAGTGTAAATAGAACATTAGCAGACAAAGTATTTAATTTCCAACATCATACAATCCTCGTTGGAACTTACTAATTAAATTGACATGTTTGTCTGTTTGTCTTGCTTGATAGAAACACAAGGGAGAGACCCTCTTCTATTACATCAACTTATGTTGCTTACTATATCCGACCAACTATATTATATAGGACAACTTACATGAGACAGCAATGGTGTATACGATGCTAATCCATTAAAATAACTATTTTGGACAGAGATCATATATCTATAGATCAGATTTAATTGTTTCTATCCAGTCATCTCTCTCTCTCTCTCTTTCTCATTTGAACAATTTTCAGTCAGTCAACCCTCAATCTCAGTCTGAAGACTCATTCAGCACCTCTGTCAGCCAAAGCTGGTCTTTTGAGGCTGTGAAGAAATCTGTCTCCACACTGAAGGGGCAGCTGGAGGATTTCTTCAAGCAGGAAGTCATGAAGATCTCTGCAGCAGGTCGGTTATATAGATATTCATTAGGAAAGGAGAAAAGGTCACATAATATGATGAAGTTTATGCCAAGTGCAGCCTTTTCTCACGGTCTCTTAGAAGTTATAAGTTGTTACAGGTCTATGAGTTGTTCTTTCCAGCACTCTGAGAAACTAAAAAAAATAAATTGATTGAAGCAAAGCGACTCACAAATGCATATTTGTACCCAGAAAGTTTTGGTAATTCAATGTGTAATATACCAACTTAATGACCCATTTGCTCTGCATTTAGTTGGGTTGAGGAATTGATTCAAATGGTTCCATTGCATTCAAATCATAGACTGTATATATACTATATATTCAGTCTATGATTCAAATGAATCAATAAGCTGACACTCTAATCCAGAGAGACTCACAGTGAACTAACTACAGGAACTACTGAAGCAACTTGGGGTTAGGTGCCCTGCTCAGAGGCACAATGGTGGTAGCCCCTGGGATCAAACTCACAACCTTTAGGTGTTCCATTTGGAAGCCCAGTTCCCGAACCACTAGACCACCTGACCCCACATCTGAAGATCTTCTGAACCTGCTCATTCCATCCTGATGAAGATCAGTGATGCTTGCATGAGTGCATCTCCATCTTCACTTTGGTTCAAGTTTGGTTAGTTATAACACATTTCTTCTTTCTCAGTGTCTGATGTCCAGGCTGTTTTTACTGAGCCAGTAACCAGAGAGGAGTTCTTAAAGTGTAAGTGAGACAAACATGTACACACACAGTCATCCATCCAAGTATTTGTGGAATCACACACAGGTCCTCCCCCACACACATACACACACATAAACTCACAAACATAACACAACACACACTTTTAATCTTTTTGAAAACAGACACTCTCACATGTACTTGACAGGCCCTCACACATGTACACTTGAGAACATATCCATTATACAAAAAAATGTCGACTTGACCATATCCATTCATACAAAAAAGTACAGAATCACACACACACACACACACACACACACGCACAGTAGTCTAACTGTGTCCTCTTCTCTCTTCTCCTCCATCAGACTCCTGTCACTTCACACTGGATCCAAACACAGCACACAGAAACCTCCATCTGTCTGAGGGGAACAGGAGGGTGGAGTCCAGAGATGAGCTCCAGTCATATCCTGATCATCCAGAGAGATTTGAAAAGAGGGGTCATGTGCTGTGTAGAGAGGGTGTGTCTGGACGCTGCTACTGGGAGGTGGAGAGGAGTGGGGGGGGTTATATTGCAGTCTCATATAAAAGCATCAGCAGGAAAGGACGAGGTGCTGAGCGTGGGTTTGGATGTAATGATCAGTCCTGGTGTCTGTTCCCCTACAGCTGCAGCTGCTCTTTCTACCACAATTATAAAGAGACTAAACTCCCTCTAGTGGCCAGCTCCAGAATAGGAGTGTATGTGGATCACAGGGCAGGAACTCTGGCCTTTTACAGCATCTCTGACACAATGACCCTCCTGCACAGAGTCCAGACCACATTCACTCACACACTCTACCCTGGGTTTTGGATAGACACTGGATCATTAGTGAAGCTGTTGTGACCCACACCGTACACAGCAGGACAGAAATGCAAAGACCCCAGATACAGATAGATGCTGTTATCACATCCACACACACACACCCATAAACACATCCCATCTCATCAGCACATACAGTATAAGGCCCCACTCACATGTAAGGATCTGAGATTCTCTGTTCTTGGGGAAAACAAAAGACCAAAACCAGTCCCTCATCTCTGGACCCCAGCCGATATTACAGCGTCTACACCTCTGGACCTCTGCTGGAACACACATCAGCACACCACACATAATCTATTGGGAGGGAAATGTGTTGATGAGTGTTTCACCCCCTCTGATCCTAACTAGGAAATCATTTTGAGTCTGTATTCAACTAAGTATTCACAAAGTAATTAACAGCTATTGCCTCGTGCTACGTAGTGTCACGTTTTTTGATGTTTTTTGTTCAATTTGCATGATGAATAACAAAATAAATAAATGAAGAAAGCACACATGATCACTTTTTTAGAATTTTTTTTTAGATTGTTTAGAAACAATCAATTGTGCAGTCTGTCTAAACCTAAAGTCTATGAGAAAGAAAACATCAGAGGATGCAGCCTTGGTAATGTGCCGTCTCTATAGAATGTTGTCAGACAGAACACTCTAGAACAATCCGTCTGACTCTGAACCCAGATCAGAATATTGAACTCATCTGTTTTCTGTGGGAGAGTAAAGACTCATTCTGAGTGGCTTCACATGTGCAATAAAGCTGATAACAACATTACATTTATATAGTGCTTTTCTCAACACTCAAAGCTCTTCCACAGGGAAGGGGGAACCTCACTAACCACCACCAATGTGTTGCACGGCAGCCATTATGGATCAGAGCACTCACCACACACCAGCTTGAGGTGGAGAGTGAATGAGCCAATGATACTGGGGGATGATTAGGGGGCCAGATTGAATGAGCCAATGATACTGGGGGATGATTAGGGGGCCAGATTGAATGAGCCAGGTTGGGAATTTAGCCAGGACACGGTCTCTTGAGCAAGGCACCTAACCCCTCACTGCTCCCCGAGCGCCGCCGTTGTAGCAGGCAGCTCACTGCGCCGGGGTTAGTGTGTGCTTCACCCAGGGCCGGCCCGAGGCATAAGCGAACTAAGCGGCTGCATAATAAATAACGTTGACATCAATGAATGAATAAATGAAACAATTAATAATTCAAAACAAGAAAATTCTGATTTCATGATCAATATGCCTGCCTACCTCTACTGTGTCTGCCAGGGCCGCGTTTGGGCATTGGGCAAAGGGGCTGCTGCCCCGGCCACTAGGGGGCCCCGGCGCGGGACATTTAAAAAAGAAAACAAGTGTCTTATTGTCACCTGTCTTTGCCCGTATCAATGCCTGCTAATACAGACAACAATGGCTTCGCATGAGACAATTAGGAAATATGAAAGCGGATCTCGAAAAAAGAGAGAGCTTAAGCCAAAGGCCAAAACCATGGCCGTACGCACTGTGCGTATCAGCCAGGCTACTCAACAACGACAGAATTTCCCCTGTGTGCGTGTATTCACACCAAATTGGCCTAGGCTACCATAACTTCTCAACTCTGCACAGTACCCTATTCCATTAACTGCATGCCAGTAGGCTATTTACAATTTTCTGTAAAGTAAAGTTTCGTAACGTTATCAAAATCAACTTAATGCAGAACTATGCACGCGCGCACCTTTTGTTTGAGCAGGAGAGATACACAGGCATGCCTCAGAAGTTGTAGGCTAGCTTGTTGTTTTCTATTACTATCTATGCTGGTTATTAGCACACAATGGTATAAACTAATTCATTAACTCGAGACTCATCATGGATATAACACGTTTTTTTAAACAACGAAAACAGAAAGGATGGAGACAGCAAAGCGAGAGGAGTTATTTCAAATGGGCAAGCCGCAAGCACAAGGTAAGCAAGATTATTGCTTGTCAAAACGTTAGGGTAGCATTACCACTTAAAGCCATACGTGAACGTAGCCTTCGCTAGAACAAACTAGGTAACTTTAGCCTTTATAGGGCTATACAAAGTTGTCCAAATAAATAGGTCGTTGTTAGGCGTTGTTGTTACAAAGATATTGCATGTGGATGTTATTAGCCTACTACAGTATGTAGGCTACTTTTTAACTGACCAATGCAGGAACCTAACCGGGACAAATATTATCAAAGCGTTGAAAGTTGCGTGGTGGGTGTGCGCGTACCATCGCATTCATTCCTGCAGGCGGGGGGGGGCTCGGGGAGGCCTCTGCCCCGGGCCCCAGATGACCTTAACCTGGCCCTGGTGTCTGCCAGCCTTTGAGTCACGCGCATAAACTAGACACCTCGGGTGCATAGACAATTCGTGCAGACACTGCATCAAGTTCAAAAATCGGAAGAGACGGTAATGTTAAGAAAAGTCACAAAAAAGGACGTATCCCTCTGGTGCCGAAAACAGAAAGAAGAAAATGACTGGAGGAGAAAATCGAGCAAGATACAGGTATGTTTGCATGATTATTTACAGTATGTTTTGTGCTTGAGGTAGTTAGCTAGCTGTCACGATCTAATATAAGCCATCACCAGAGCTAAATCCCCGCCATCAACAGAGAAATGTCTCCCATTAATATATATTTATCTAGGTGTATTTCAGATGTCAAGGATATTGGGATTGTTTTGGATGTTCAATCAAGCATGTACCCTAGCCATAGGTGGGCTTATGTTGTAAATTAAAGTTAGCTAGCTGACTGAAGTGGACATTAGCACTACAGTAGCTACATGAAAACGTAGCTGAAGGCAAATTTACCACAGAGGGATTGTTTCTGATTTCACACCTGAAAGTGTTGATAGTTTATTACTGTTCTATAATATGTGACATAGTGGTAAGTCTGATAGCAACAGCAGGCTAAGCCCAGACTCCCTGTCCCAACCCACTGACTAGCGCGACTCTGGGCATCGGTAACGTTCCAGCTTCATAGGCAAAGATGGAACAGTACGTGCGCTCTGCTCTAAGATCTTTGGAGAGAGATGGTAGTGTTTGAGAAAATATACCATGTTGGGTGGGGAGACTTCTGTGATGGAAATAGACTTACATTTGATTAAGATAGTGGCAAGTGATGTAGCGGTGCTACCCTAATATTAGGCTGCAGTAGATCACCATGTTAAGCATTCACCACTGCAATTAAGTATACTTTTGATTATGCCTCATTTGCCAATAGAATATGAATTGTTACATGTGGAATTGCTTGTTGATGAGTGTAAGTAATGATAGCAAAATAAACTCATTCTGCTCGATCAAATATGCACTTATGCAATATTTTTTTTTTTTGTTGAAGTACTTTGGAGCACATCTCTACCACTACCTAACTCTACCTCATCAAGTGTCTGCCTCCATGGCTGATGACACAGAAGGTGAGGTTTTCTTGATGGCAAATGGTTACATAGTATGACATATTAATATGACATGACACATTTAACATAGTTTTTATTTATTTATGTATTTATTTAATCATTGCAGGTTCGTCCACTGCAGAGTTGCAGATACCTGAAAGCCAGGAACGAAGTAGGAATAAGTATCTATTTTTTGGGACATTTTATTTTTGATTATTTATGTTTGTCTATTTTGGTTTTATTTTGTAGTTGAAGATTGCTCATTTAATGCACATTTGTTCTGCAAATCTGTTGAAAAACAAGTCATTAAACGGATGTACTTGTTTACAACAAATACAAATGCTGTTGTATTTTGTTATTTGTCAATTCAACTTCAGTAAACCACCCTTAGTGCTTCACTTTGAATATCTGTGATTTTAGTACCCTCTAAGATTAAAAGGTGACAGGGTTGGTGTAAATAACAACTAATACATTGGTTTACCAAGCACATGGGGCCAGAAGTCTAGAGTGAAGCCCCAAAACATTTTTGGCATGTGAGCAAGGATGGATTACTAAATGAGCCTACCGAGTCCTTATGCATCTGTGTCCAGGGGGACAGTAGTTCATAATCAGTCACTGTATTAATACATAACCTCACTGTATTAATTTATAATATGACATTATAGTGTGAAGTTGTCAATTATCGCCAAGCACAGGTGACTCTGCGTTGTGGGAGGGGGCCCCCAAATCAAATTCTGCTTAGGGCCCCCAAAAGGCTCGGGCCGGCACTGGCTTCACCTCACTGTGTGTTCACTGTGTGCTGTTTGTGTTTCACTAATTCACTGATTCACTAATTCAACTGGGTTAAATGCAGAGACCAAATTTCCCTCACGGGATCAAAAAAGTATATATACTTACTTATACAGGAGACACACACACACACACACAGACAAACACACACACACCTAGGGATGTAACGGTATGAAAATTTAACCTCACGGTTATAGTGACCAAAATGATCACGGTTTTCGGTATTATCACGGTATTTTTAAAAGTGTGTTCAATATGTTCAGAAAGCACTGATAGGCCTACACAAGCTGAAATAGTTTCAAAAAGTGTCCCGTTCAGTTTTTCATGTTTAATTGGCTATGTGCTTATCGCTTAACTTACCCTACCATGACTTGGAGGTTGCTATTACTGTTATTTGGATCCAATGAGTGAGACCAGGCTTGGAATTTCACCATTCTGGGGGCAAGGCCACTTGGCATTCAGTTGGGCATATTTGGTGGAGGGCACAAAGGCCACATAGGCTATAAAAATGTTCTAAGTTGTATAGCCTATTCACTGCAGTAGACCTGCATCACTGTATGAAACATTACAAAAACATGAAACATGACATATTATATAGAACTGCAAATCATCTGAACATCTAATATTTACCGATATATAGGCGATATTTGTAACATTTATTTTGTATTTGGCCCGTTATGAAATCATGTGGAACAATTTAAACACATTGCAAAACTTAAAGCCCAAATTTGGAGACATCCATGCATGTCGAAATGTACTGCAAATTCAAAAGTGGATTACTCTGGAACGGCTAACTGTACAGGGGACTGCTTTACACCTTTATGTTCGGTAAGGTCTGCTGTTTATTCTGATATATGGTTTGTCATGTGTTAAACGAAAGGTTCGTGAAGTATTGCACCGAGAGGAATGGGTAGGGAGATGGACGAAAACCTTCAGTAGAATTTATGATTAAATTGAATTATATTATTTACGTTTCTCGCGAACCGTTCACCACAGCGATTCGCGGCTAACATCGTTTAAAAGCTGAGAAAAAGCTCTTTCATGTGATACTTGTGATGTCTGTGTGATGAGTAGGCTACTTCGCGAGTAGTTCAACTGAGAAGAATAGGTGAATTTAGACGCACTTTCTTTCTTGCGCTGTCACTTTCTCCACTGCATAAAATAAATTAATTTGCGCTGTGAATGCTAAGATTATTTTGACAGGCCATAGGCTAAATAAAATTCGATATTAGTAGGATGCAAAGCAGAATATTGAAAGAAGGGCACCAAGGGCACCGTGGCCTGTAAACCTCTGATTTTCAAAGGGACATCACGGCCAACGCAAGGGGCAAAAACGTGGCCGCAGTGAAATTCCTACCCTGAGTGAGACCAAAGTAAGTGTTCGAAATAAAACTTTAGGCTACTGTGTTCTTCTGATAACGTGAGTGGAATGGATTTAATGTGCACGCGAACATAAAAAGACGCAGAGTGCAAATGATACAGTGCAAGTTTTGCGGTGAAAATGTTCCGCCTTTTAAAATCAGGTGTAGCCTAATCCAATTCGCAGTTAAAACCATCAATTAGACAACAGAATCAGTAGGGTACCAATTTTGCTTCATTGTACCAGGCCTACTGTATGTCAAAAGCAGGCTCGGATGAAGCTGGGAAGGATTAAACACACGGTTTCAACACCGTGATAATCAACCGTGATAATTATGATATTTCAAAAGAAAACGGTAATTGTTATCGTCAACATTTTTATCACGGTTTATCATTATACCGGTAATCGTTACATCCCTACACACACCACACAAATCCACAAACACACACAGCAGCAGACAGAAGGAGAAAATGATTCAATCTGATGTTCATTGTAAATTTGTATGTTTATTATTCAGAAAGAATGTTTATTTGTTTCTACATGTGGACCTACCTGCAGGTCCTGCTCTGTTTCCTGAATGGCCTCCTGCAACAGACTCTGCAGGCGACTCTCAAAGGTCCTGCTCTCCTCAATCATGACAAGAGACTCCTCACTGGGAACACATCACACACACACCACACATACACACACACACACAAAATACACACACACACACATACAAACAAACACAAACACACAAACAGACAGCAAGATAATCTTTAAAGCACAGATTAGGATTGTCCACTTCATGATGCAGATACTGTGAGGCTCAGCTGGTGTGTCATTGCATGTTCTCCTGATCAATATGACCAGCAGTCTGGACTAAACATCAGTTGTAGGTATTTCAGCTTTTCATCATGTTATGCAAACAGGGGCATCTGGATCAGATACCATTGCCATTGCACTTCCCCAAAATATTGATATTATCCACTCTCACACCTGTTTTCTGCCGGCAGCTGCAGAACCAATATCTTTCCATTGCTTTGCCTGTTATATTTATTGATGTAGCCAATATTTACAGCTACATGAATGAATAGCAAATGAGATAGTAGCAACTAATCCAACTGAGCCTGAGGTTGTCTGATGTTGAGGACAACGGCAGGCTGAAACTGTTCACACACACACACATCTCTGGAGCCCATGCTGAAACACACACACACATCTGGAGCCCATGCTGTAACACACACACACACATCTCTGGAGCCCATGCTGAAACACACACACACATCTGGAGCCCATGCTGAAACACACACACACACACACCTCTGGAGCCCATGCTGAAACACACACACATCTCTGGAGACCATGCTGAAACACACACACATCTGGAACCCATGCTGAAATACACACATCTCTGGAGACCATGCTGAAACACACACACATCTCTGGAGCCCATGCTGAAACACACACACATCTCTGGAGCCCATGCTGAAACACATCTCCACACACATTTCTGGAGCCCATGCTGAAACACACACACACACCTCTGGAGCCCATGCTGTAACACACACACACACACACACACATCTGGAGCCCATGCTGAAACACACACACACACACACATCTGGAGCCCATGCTGAAACACACACACACACACATCTGGAGCCCATGCTGAAACACACACACACACACATCTCTGGAGCCCATGCTGAAACACACACACATCTCTGGAGCCCATGCTGAAACACACACACATCTCTGGAGCCCATGCTGAAACACATCTCCACACACATTTCTGGAGCCCATGCTGAAACACACACACACCTCTGGAGCCCATGCTGAAACACACACACACACACATCTGGAGCCCATGCTGAAACACACTCACATCTGGAGCCCATGCTGAAACACACACACACACACACACACACACACACATCTGGAGCCCATGCTGAAACACACACATCTGGAGCCCATGCTGAAACACGTCTCCACACCTCACACCAGCCTCTTGTGTTGAGTCCAGTGTTGAGTCCCCTCTGACCTTCCGTTCTCTTCTCTTGTTCCCCCGACACCCTCTTCTGTTCCCTTCATCACACTCACAGCACCTGACTTCCCTTATTATCAGATACATGCCTGATGGAAGCTCTAATGTGACAGCATTTCACAGAGAGTGTATATATTAAAGAGATTACAATATTTATCCAAATCCTGAGAATGAACAAAAGATGTAAAATAAATCGCTTTGTCTAACATCAATGGTATTGCAATGCAGCAGGACTATGTTAAACTGTTGATGATTCTGTAGGGAGTGTGTTAAACTGTAATCAAATATGACATCTCTTCAGGTTTTCTGTCTAATGATATTTTGAAAACTGATGAAGAGAAAGAAGTGCAAAAAGCATTCAGCATTGGTTCATCACCAGGAGCAATATGCAGGTTTGTCTATAATTTCACACTACAGAACCTGTTGTTCAGTTAGTCATGTTTTGGCCAGACCCCTGTGTGGAGGTCACACAATGACCCTTTGTGTGGGGGATCAGAAGTGGATATCAGGCAGGTGCCTTTCCTTGCAGGTACATAATGAAAAGTGATTATTACTATACATGTATACATTACCAATATTGGGATTGTCTTCATGCACATAAGTACAAATACGTAATTAGCATTTTACTGTAATGTACTGTGTCAGTTATGAAACTTGCTATCCATGAGTCAGGGCATGTTCCGGTGACATCAAATAACCTATATTTTTTGAATCATTTATTCAAATTTCTTTCATATGGAATAACTGATAAGCAATAATGTCTAAATAAGGAGGTTGAGGTATGTGAGGGTCCAGCATGCTGTTGAGGTAGGTGAGGTTCCAGTGTGCTGTTGATGAAGGTGAGGGTCCAGTGTGCTGTTGAGGTAGGTGAGGGTCAGTGTGCTGTTGAGCTAGTTGAGGGTCAGTGTGCTGTTGAGGAAGGTGAGGGTCCAGCATGCTGAGGAAGACCGCACTCACCACCTCCACACACACGACATCCTGTGTGACCACACCCTAACCCAGATCAGCAGTTAGGCCACGTTGCTGGGCAGGAAGCAGATGACCAAAACCACCACCACCACCATAGCCAGAGGGGTGAGGGTCCTTTCTAGTGCTGCTGTGGTGATCTAGACCAGGGGTTCCCAAACTACTTTTCAGCCTGCGACCCCCAAAATAACAGTGCCAGTGACTTGTGACCCCAACTATCCTCTGAGGTGATAGAAGTATACAAATAGTGGACGCTAATGTTGTTAATCTGTCGTAATCACAGGAGGTCAGGAGGGGCAAAGAAAATCGAAAGGCTTTTATTTGAAATGTGCCACTACTATTATTTTATATTCTGTGACAATTATGGCTAAAATATGCTATTTCTAAGAGTTTATATATATATTTCTGAAAATTATTTAACGACCCCTGCTTGCTGTCTCACGAACCCCACTTTGGGAACCACTTAGCCAAGTAGCCAGCACAGAACGATAGCACCACCACCAGGGCAAGAAATTGGCACCCGCCCACACGCCAAATGCGGGTAACTTTTGTAATTGGCGGGTGAAACTGTCAATGTACCTGCCACGTTGGCGGGTAGCCAATAAGACAACACAACACTGAGCAAGGAGATGCACCGTCCAGATTGCCGTTTGTATGGCTCTCCTCGGAGAAAGCGAGATCAAACCCATTTGCAGGGGTGGGTAGTAGCCTAACGCGTTACATTTTTTTTTCGAGGAATGGCAAACGACTTTCCTTTTTCAAAACGGTAGCCTACTTTTACTCTTACTCAAGTAGGCCTACATTTTTGAGCCAATAATCTACTCTTTTACTCCGCTACATTTCAATTGCCTTACATTACGAGTACAAGTTTATTATTGGAGAAAGTATCTCGAAGAGGGAAAAGCGCACTTCTCCCTTGGAGAAAAGAAACAGGACTTTAGAATGCGTTAGCCCACGATTATAAAAGTAATGCCTGGCCTAGCTAACAGCTCAGTTAACACAATGACGTACAGTTGCTGCATCTTCTGGTGAGGCTGCCAGAGTAGCAACGAGACTAGAGGTAGGCTATGACATGACACGGAAACTTTCACGTATATTCATTTCTGGCCAGCATCGTTCAACAATCACATTGGACAAGGAAAGTAGGCCTACAACTTAATTTACAAGCAAATCAAATGCACTGGAAATCGAGCATACAATTTAGAAAAAGCCTAGCATTCATTTATGTAGCCTCAATGTTGCAGGACATGACATGAGACGGTCGGCTGAGAAAACAGATAGCCTGCCCAGACAGTCGCTCTGCCCGAGTGGATATGCCTAGGCTATTATAGCCTAAATATAGGTCTACCCATAATATAGCCATTGTTTTTAGCTTACATTGTCTGTATGGTGGAGTTATAACCAGACTTTTAGCAATGCAAAGCAGAAGAATCAGCTGCAATGAATTGGAAGACTGCTTTTCAATCCATAGCCACGTAATGCTTATTCTGGCTATGACAAAGTATATATAAATATAAATATAAAATATATTTGAATTGGGCTTTTAAAATATGTTTGACTATAGGATTAGCCTACAGAGGAGGAGAAAAGCAAATAGGCATAAAGGATACTTTGGTAGTTCAAGAACCATTCTTATGCATTTTCTGAGTCGTTCACCTTTATTTTGGGCACAAAATAATTTTGGCTGGTAAAAAACCACTGTGGCAGGTGGATTTCAAAATTCACCTGCCACAGGGGCTGGTGGCCAAAAAAGTTAACTTCAGGCCCTGACCACCACCACACTGAGGAGGAAGGAAGTCAGCCAGGGCCAGGTGGAAGAGGAGAGCATGGATCTGCTCTCTCAGGGCCTCATGTGTCAGCAGAAGACACAGAGGGCCAGCCAGTTAGATTTAAATTCATTTAAATTAAATTTTGAATGAGGACATTTTGAATTTAAATTTAATTTTACAGCATTTACGTTTACGTTTCAATACTTTTTGAAGTTTCTCAGTCAATTTCATGATACATGAAGACTGGTGCGTGCATTAACAGTAAATGGGGTTGTTTTACTCTTAGGTTGGAGCAATGAACCCATACTGTCAATTGTCCACATTAATTGGTCATATCAGCTATGCAGAATTACCTGGCAATCTTTGTCAATAACAAATGTGTTTTGACCGTGGCGAGTCTGGCGACGAATGTGAATGTGCTCTGCACTGACACACCCCTAAATGCAACAAGGAAGTCTTCCCCAAGCTGCAGCACACCGAATTCAGAGGAAACGAAACTGAAAGTAAAGAGTGGTTTCAGAGGTTTCTAAAGTGTTTGTCGTGCTCAGGAAGAATGGCAGAGGCGATTTCAATTAACCAGGACCTTTTTATCTGTCCGATTTGTTTGGATCTACTGAAGGATCCAGTGACTATTCTCTGTGGGCACAATTACTGCACGGGCTGCATCCAGGGCTGCTGGGATCAGGAAGATCAGAAGGGAGTTTACAGCTGCCCACAATGCAGACAGACTTTTACTCCGAGACCTGTTTTAAACAAAAATAACGTTGTTGCTGAGCTTGTGGAACAACTAAGGAAGACCAGAATTCAAGGTACTGCTCAGTGTTTTGCTGGACCTGGAGATGTGGAGTGTGACAGCTGCACCGGGAGAAAACTAAAAGCCGTCAAGTCCTGCCTGGCGTGTTTGTTGTCGTACTGTGAGACTCATCTCCAGCGCCATGATGAACTCTTCTCAGGGAAAAGACACAATGTGGTTGATGTCACAGGTCAGCTACAGGACAAGATTTGCGCTCAACACCAGAGGCTTCTGGAGGTATTTTGTCGCACAGATCAGAGTTGCGTCTGTGTGCTATGTCTGGTAGATGAACACAAAGGCCATGACACGGTGTCAGCTGCAGCTGAGAGATCAGAGAAACAGGTAAGTACCGGGGGGGAGTTCAGGTGCGGATATTTTTAGTGTGACTGCTCACACACCATGGAGAATGTATCCCTTACAAAACTTACCATATAATGATAAATCACTCATGCAATGACAATTCATGCAATGCCAATTCAGTCAGAATCAGAGGGACCCAGCACTGATATTTATGTTTATGGCATATCCTATAGGATCAAATGTGAAAATTATAGTAGGCCTTAATGTGTGCAGTAGTCTACCATTGTAGGCTACATGGGTCCCCAGTGATATTGGCACATACCAATTTAGGCTAATTAACTGGCCTTGTTTAAAGTGAGGGTTTTCTGCCCTCAGTGGGAGTCTGGGAGAGTATTTGATGTGTCTACTTGCTGGTTGATTTAGTTTTTTTTTTTTTTTTAAATTCATGTCTTTTTTGTTGGCAAAGTGCTGGGTTGCATATTTTGGTATATGCATTTGCATAGTTTGTGGTTATTACAACCCCAACACCGTAAAGGGGTTATACTTACTAAATCAAACGTGAATAAAAGGCACAAAATAAGGTCGGTGTGAGAGTTATCTGTGTGTTTATGGGATTAATGTGACCATTATGTTCCTATTTTTTGCTCTTTCCAGTTTAGCCTAACAGGAGTGTCACGAATGTACAGTCAAACTGCCCGTGGCTGACTATAACTAAGTTCGGCAAGCTTAACTTTACATGTCATAACATCAACTAAACATAAGTCACACATTCATTCTATCACTTGTAATATGAACGTAGCCTTTTTCCTACAACTAGGTGAGATAATTGGCTATGCCTGTTATACTGAAGTTCCACAGTTAGCTAGCAAGCTAACCGTTTTACATGGGATATGATAAGTGTAGCTAGTACGTGCTGAATGGGTTGTAATGTAGCCTACATCGTTTCGACATGAGTAAGTTACGTACATAATTCTTTATAACTCCCGTGTTAGTAAAATTATTGAATGGCCTGTAAATGAACAACTAGATGTAACGTCAAGGTGTGATTAGGCTATCTGTCTTTCCCATTAGAATCAATGATATATGTTAGGGCTGTCAATCGATTAAAAAAATTAATCTAATGACATACTCTGTGATTAATTAATCTAAATTAATCACATATATAATATTTGCTGTGAAAGTATTTAATATTTAATTTCAAATGAATCATTGAATAATCAGCATTAGTGACATTAAAGTTCAAAAACTCTTTTATTATTATTTTAATAATGGCCATAATAATCTATGATATGACCTAATATGCTGAGGAAATAAATTCAAAAGTGCTTCGGGAAGAAGTTTTTTTTTCATATACAAGCTATTTCAGGCCACAGATATAACCTAGGGGACACAATGAAAAAATGTAAAAGTGTAAAAAATTAACACTCCCCTCAATGTCAACACTATTTATTTGCATTGATGTGCGACACCATCAGGCCATTTTTTAAAAGTAAATGTTCTAATCAATGATCTAGGCAGCACATTTTCTTCTCTCTCCTTCTTTTTACAGTCTAATGGTTACTGACTACAATGGCTCGGGGTCAAAGGTCATACGGAATCGATTAATCTGCGTTATTTTTTTAATCAGTTATTTTTTCTCAAATTAATTAATCGAAATTAATCAGTTATTTTGACAGCCCTAATATATGTATGTTAACTTGTTTTCCGCTAAAATGGGGCGTGATGCAGATTAAATGTAGCCTTATGATGATGCGCCTTTAGTAGGCTACGTAAAGGCATGCTGCACACACTTGTTTGGGCTTACGAGCCGGCGTAGAGTAGATTCGTACAATAAACACCAACGCAGGTTTGAACTCCCGGTCAGCTGAATGGTGTTTTAAATTGCTGTGGACACCGATGCCGACATGAGTGCGATGCACTCTGCTTTCGACATTCATTTACTGTACATTAGGTTCCATTCTTTTCAATACAACTCTGCACACCAGCATCGCACTTTGCCCCAGTGTAAATCACGATTCAGTTATATTTGGTCGACGCCGCTCCATAAAATCCATTGTTCATCCAGTGTTTGCGTGTTAAAAACTTCGGCGCTGATGTGTGTGGCAAGTGACAGTGCACCATAGACTGTAGGCCTATAAAATGGCAGTGCACTCATGTCGAAAAGTTCCTTATTTTCAACTGAACTCAAAGATAATGAATATAGTATTTTATGTTTGTTATGCTCTTTATTAGCTATATTTCTGAAGAATATATTGTGTTGCCTCAGGTCTGCTGCACATCTTTTGAAATTTGATTTGAAATAATCAAATAGACCTACATCTTAAAGTTAAGTTAATGAAGTAACTTGCTTTGCTTTCATTTGAATCCTAATCAAGATACACACAATAATAATTGCTTTATATTGTTCACATGGCTCCTGGAAAGTTCAGAAATGCAAAATAATATAATTTAATCATGCGATAAAATATGTGATTAATCGTGATTAACTATAGGAATTCAGCGATTAATCGTGATTAACATTTTGAATCGTTTGACAGCACTATTCAGAATTGATTGTACTTTGCCAAATGTGCAAGATGCTCATGCTGTAGGCAATAATGCTCCTCCACACCGTCATAGAGGTTGGGTTTCGAACTGAGCGCTAAAACAAGGTGGATAGATTGAATACTTGGATAGGCCCTCTCCTCTTTAGCCCAGATGAGTCAATGATTTCCAAAAAGAATGAAAAACTTTGATTGGTCTAACCACAGGACATTTTTCCATGTTACCTCAGTACATTCTAAACAAGCTCAGGCCCACATAAGAGGGTGGCATTTTCTGTATCATGTCTCAATACAATTTTAGCTGTTACAATTTTGGCTGCAGTTTTTGAATTGAGTATCAAACTGGGCACATAGACAATGGTTATCAGAGGTTTTCCTGAGCCCATACAATGACATGTCTGTTAACAGGTCTGGTGTTGATGCAGTGCCATCTGAGGTCCAAAAGATCATGGACATCCAATTTGTTTTTCAGCTCTTTCCCTTGTTTGCAAAGATTTCTCTGGATTCTCTGAATGTTTTAATATATACGTCCTGTAGATGATGAACTCCCTAAATATGTCACAATTTCATGTGAAGAAGCATTAAGATTACATTGTTTCATCATTTGTGCACACAGGTTTACACAGAGGGATGAATACCCCTACATCTTTACTTCTAAAAGACCCTGCCTCTCTGGGATGCTCTTTTTCATACCCAATCGTGTTGCCAGTTACCCTAATTAGTTGTGAAACATTCTTCCTTTTATTTCTTTATCATTACACAACTTTTCCAGCATTTTGTTACCCTGTCCCAACTTTTTTTGAAACATGTTACTGGTATCAAATTCAAAATTAACATATATTTGCCATGAAATAGTCAAATTTTTAATTTTCAATATTTGATATGTTGTCTGTATCCTTTTTGCAACCAAATATGAGTTTAAGAGATTTGCAGATTATTCCATTCTGTTTTTATTCACATTTTACACAACATCCCAACTTTTTTTGTTTTGGGGTTGTATTATAAGGAGCTCCAGGGGCTCACATTGTGCTTTTTGAGAGGAAAACCTTTCTAATCATTAGGCTAATAACAATATTTTACATCAGACATACAATGACAAATATTATTATTCCTACAGATGTTTATTCGTACAACTAGTCATATGTATTACCTGAAATTATATTACTTATTAAATGTGTCTTTCAGAAGCAGAACTACACAAAATAATGTGCTGAACTCCCAGTTATTACTGATCCCATCTGCAAACTTTGTGCCAATTAAAGATTAACACACCGGGTCATTACTAAATACATGGTATCCCTCCCAAGTCCCAATAAAGACACTGTTTGCTCAGATCCTGCAAAGAAACAGGCTTCTTAATGACTACATTTATGAATCAAAATTTCATGTGAGGATTAAATTACTATTGACTGTACAGTGTAAGCACATGTAGTAACGTGTAGTCTGGTATTGTAACTGTGTCATTTAGAAGGAGATGTTGGAGACCAAGAAGAAACTCCATCAGAGACTCCAGGAGAGAGAAAAGGAGCTGCTGGAGCTGAAGAAGGCTGTGGAGACTCTCAAGGTGAGTACTGAGAAAACTATAGACCCTTTCAACTGCATAAACAAACAGGTGCTCTCCTTGGGCATTCCTGGTGGCACAGTTATCAACATTGAGCTAATGGTAACTTGGGGACAAACAAGAATGCTTTACTGACCAGAGAGGACAGCAGCTGGCTGCCATGTCAGAGCTCATCTAACGGTAGCCAGTTGGTACGTAGCTGTACAGTGTGTAAACCTCCCTCCCAACACCTTAAGAGACGTGCTAGCAAGGGAGTCTGTGGGTTTTACACTTCTTAGCGTGCTCGACTCCCATTCTGAGGTGCTGCACGTTGCAGGTTCAAGTCAGTACGAGTGCAGGGCTGAGCCGCGTGGGCAACACAACGCAGGTTACACTCAGTCAGGGCTCTCATCCAGTCAGCCAAAGAGGAGTCTGCAGAACTGAGTCACTTTCCAGTTCCTCTGGTCCACACTGTGGGTAACAGGCTGTGTGGAGGAGCTGAGTGAGGGCTGCTTTAGATGGACCCTCCTCTTTGTGTGTCTCCTAACAGAGCTCTGCACAGATAGCAGTGGAGGACAGTGAGAGGATCTTTACTGAGATGATCCGCTCCATTGAGAGAAGGCGCTCTGAGGTGACAGAGCTGATCAGAGCTCAGGAGAAGGCTGAGGTGAGTCGGGCTGAAGGACTCCTGAAGCAACTGGAGCAGGAGATTGCTGAGCTGAAGAGGAGAGATGCTGAACTGGAGCAGCTTTCACACACAGACGATCACATCCATTTCCTCAAGGTAACTGTAGTGTAAATAGAATATTACCAAACAAAGTATTTAATATCCAATATTATACAATCCTCGTTTGAACATACTAATTAAATTGACATACAACATACCGGTAATTAAAGTGTCTGTTTTCAGTTGAATGTTCTTGCATTCAGTGCCAAAGCTCTGCAATATTGCATTCAGTGTCATAGGTCTGCAATATATAACCTTGGATATGCATTAGATCAGACGTCTTCAACACCTTGCTTGATAGAAGCACAAGGGAGGGACCCTCTTGTATTGCATTAAATTGCTTACTAAATCCGACCAACATTATTATGCAAGACAACTTATTTTTAGGGCTGTCAATCGATTAAATAAAATATTCTAATTAATTACATACTCTGTGATTAATTAATCTAAATTAATCGCATATATAATTTTTGCTGTGAAAGTATTTTAAATATTTAAATTCAAATGAATCATTGAATAATCAGCATTAGTGACATTAAAGTTCAAAAACTCTTTTATTATTATTTTAATAATGGCCATAATAATCTATGATATGACCTAATATGCTGAGGAAATAAATTCAAAAGTGCTTCGGGAAGAAGTTTTTTTTTCATATACAAGCTATTTCAGGCCACAGATATAACCTAGGGGACACAATGAAAATAGAAAACACTCCCCTCAATGTCAACACTTATTTCTTTGCATTGATGTGCGACTATAAAGTTGATGAACTCCGGCGATATGCAAATTCCTTGCTGCAGACATTGCAGAGGACTTTATTTTCAACACCATCAGGCCGTTTTTTAAAAGTAAATGTTCCAATCAATGATCCAGGCAGCACGTTTTCTTCTCTCTCCTTCATTTTACAGTCTAATTTTTACTGACTAGAACGGCTCAAAGATCATACAGAATCGATTAATCTGCACTAATTTTTTTAATCAGTCATTTTTTCTCAAATTAATTAATCGAAATGAATCAGTTATTTTGACAACCCTACTTATTTTACATGAGACATTACTGTAATGGTGTATACAATGGTAATCCATTAAAATAACAATTTTGGACAGAGATCAGATATCTATAGATCAGATATGTTCCTATCCATTCATCTCTCCGTCTCTCATTTGTAGAATTTCCACTTAGTCAGCCCTCAATCTCAGTCTAAAGACTTATCCAGCACCTCTGTCAGCCAAAGCTGGTCTTTTGAGGCTGTGAAGAAATCTGTCTCCACACTGAAGGGGCAGCTGGAGGATTTCTTCAAGCAGGAAGTCATGAAGATCTCTGCAGCAGGTCGGTTATATTCATTATAAAAGGAGAAAAGGTCACATAAAATAATGACATTTATCCAAAGTGTAGCATTTTCTCATTTTGTGTTATACATTATACATTATACATATGCCACTCTGAGAAACTATACAAATAATTGATTGAATAATTGCTCCTATACCTGTGCATAGTGATATCCATGCCATCATGTTGGTTATGACCTATTGACCTATGACCTATACCTATTTAATTCACCCATTTCCTCTGCACTTTGTTGGGTTAAGGAATTGATTCAAATGGTTACATTACATACCAATGAATCGTCATTTAGCTGACACGCTTATCCAGGGAGACTCACAGTGAACTAACTACAGGAACTACTGAAGCAACTTGGGGTTAGGTGCCCTGCTCAGAGGCAGCCCCTGGGATCAAACTCTCAACCTTTAGGTGTTCCATTTGTAAGCTCCAGAACCACTAGACCACCTGCCCCCACATATGAAGGTCTTCTGAACCTGCTCTTCCCATCCTGATGAAGATCAGTACTGCTTGCATGAGTGCATATCCATCTTCACTTTGGTTCAAGTTTGGTTAGTCATAATGTTTTTTGTTTTTCTTTCTCAGTGTCTGATGTCCAGGCTGTTTTTACTGAGCCAGTAACCAGAGAGGAGTTCTTAAAGTGTAAGTTGGTCTGGTCTACAAACACTGAGACAAACATGTACACACAGTCATTCATTGATAAAGTATTTGTGGAGTCAGAAACACACGCACACACACACACGGACACACACACACACTCACAAACATAACCACATACACTTTTAATCTTTTTGAAAAGAGGCAGTCAGTGAACACTTACATGTACACTTGCACACAACCATTCATACAAAAATGTACAGAATCACACACACACACACATGGCCATAACATACGTAACATACACACACACACACACACACACACACACTTTTAATCATGTTAATACACTGACATACACTCACACATGTATACATACATACGGCCATTCATACAAAAATGTACAGAATCACTCACACACACACACACACACACACACACACACACACAGCCATAACATACATATCATACACACTTTTGAAGTTTGGAATAGAGACACTAGAAATCTTAATTATAAACAGCACACACACGAAAATCTGAAAAATAAATCTAATCTGCACCATACGCACACATCATATAAACAAAACACACACAGACATACATACACACTGAAACACACATACTTTCTTTTAATCTTTTTGGGAAAAAAACAGTGAAACACACTCATATGTACACGTACACACAGCCATTCATACAAAAATGTACAGAATCACACACACACACACATACACACACAGCATACACATATCATATAAACAACACATACACACATACACACACACACACACACACACACACACACACACACACACACACACATACACACAGCATACACGTACACACACATACTGTAATACACAAATACAAGTCTAACTGTGTCCTGTTCTCTCTTCTCCTCCATCAGACTCCTGTCACTTCACACTGGATCCAAACACAGCACACAGAACCCTCCATCTGTCTGAGGGGAACAGGAGGGTGGAGAGGAGAGATGAGTTCCAGTCATATCCTGATCATCCAGAGAGATTTGATGGGTGGCCACAGGTGCTGTGTAGAGAGGGTGTGTCTGGACGCTGCTACTGGGAGGTGGAGAGGAGTGGGGAGTGGGTTTGTATAGCAGTTTCATATAAAAGCATCAGCAGGAAAGGAGGGGGTGCTGAGTGTGGGTTTGGATGTAATGATCAGTCCTGGATGCTGCAGCTCTCCAGCTCCAGCTCCTATTTCAGGCACAATAATAAAGAGACTAAACTCCCTCTAGTGGCCAGCTCCAGAATAGAAGTGTATGTGGATCACAGGGCAGGAACTCTGGCCTTTTACAGCATCTCTGACACAATGACCCTCCTGCACAGAGTCCAGACCACATTCACTCACACACTCTACCCTGGGTTTTATATATATTCTGGATTATCAGTGAAGCTGTTGTGACCCACACCGTATACAGCAGGACAGGAATGTAAAGACCCCAGACACATATAGATAGATGCTGTTATCACATCCACACAAACACCCATAAACACATTACATTTCATCAGCACACATATAAGCCACCACTCACATGTAAGGATCTGGAAGCTGCCCCTCAGCTGCCTGAGATTCTTTTTTCTTGGGGAGAACGAAACACAAAATCACTCAGCACACCACACACATACTACTGAGTGAGAAATGTGTTGATGAGCCCAGTGTTTCACCCCCTCTGATCCTCTCCCACAATCCATCTCCTCTCCCTCCTGCTCCCCCTAACCCCCCCCCCCCCCCCCCCCCTCCCCCAGGTTTTCAGGTCTTTAGTCCCTCTGTGATTGGACACGTGTCTGATGGAAAACAATAATTAACAACAATTGCGACTACATATTCGTAGTCTTGTGATATGTATTGGGTTTTATGATGTTTTTTTTGTGTTAAATTCAAATACATGTTAAATAACTAAATTAATAAATGAAAAAAACAAGTTGTTGTAAAAACAAGTACAGAATTTGCTTATCATAGGACATGTGGAAATCACTACAAGAAAGATCATATGATGAGAAACAATAAAACACTCTTGAAAACAATACATTTTGCAGTCTAAGTCTATGAGAAAGAAAACATCAGGGAATATAGCCTTAATGTACAAGTGTATAGTTTATACAGTCTATGGTAATGTACCCTACCGTCTCCTTAGAATGTTGTCAATCAAAACACTCTAGAACAATCTGTCTAATGCTGAACCCAGATCAGAATGTTGAACACATCTGTGTTCTGTGGGAGAGCAAAGACTCACCCTGAGTGCTGCATGTGTGCAATGAAGCTGATGTGTGTGTCTAAACGTATGTGATGTTGGTGGCAGGGGTAGACGTGTAGGTGATAATGAAAATAAATAATTATGCAGATTTATGTTGGTGATGATGTATCTTGTCATTTGTCTTGTCCGGCAGGTTTCAAATTAACATTCATAAACTATTTTGGGAATGTAACGTTCTAGCAAATATATTTCTATATATTTTTTTTAAATATATATTTTCTGAAGGACATTCATATCTATTAGGCTAGGACTTTTATGTGTTCATGATATTTTAACCTAAACTGCATTGCTTAATGGCCCATTCCCAGTAGGCATCCAGGGAGGCATATCTCCAGTGGGTAAAAGAAGGTGTACAGGGCATCCTAAATACATCTGAGCGAGCGACTGTTGTGTAGCATTGAATACTCTCTGTCCACCCTGAACCCGTTAAATAAGCCCTTCTACTGCATCATATTTCTCATTTAAAACAGCAGAGCAGCGCGAGCAACAGAAATAACATAGAGACGGTTGCATCACGCTGCACTGCAGCACGTTGTGTACAGTTAGGACCTTCACATTGAACACAATGTAATGAAACTGATTTAGTTGCTAATGCTCACTCACATCACATGCAGTTGGACATGGTGTTAGTCTGAGATGGGATCATGGTCAGGTGATCAAGCCTGGCAGAGAAACCAGGCTAATGGTTCCATTCAATATCACTCCACATGAAAAACATGTAATGAAGTCATAATTCATCACATAACACATTTATTACACAAGCAGTGTAATCTGTGTGGCTGAGCAGCAGCCCTTTAGATGAGTAGAATCACATTACTCATAACAATTATTTTACATCATTCTACTAACATACACATCACAATCATTTAACAGCCCACAGACACCTGAGTTATTTTCCAATAATATATCAAAAGGAGGAAGAAAATAAAAAACAAAAAATCGTACAGCCAAAATATATATAAAAACTTCCATCCATTTCCTTAAATTTAAATCCCCTTCAATCCTTTATATATATAAAAATAAACTAATTCAGCCTCACAGAGACACATACATTTAAAGAAAGCATGTAACCATATTAAAGGAGTTGTCCACATTTGAATGCATTACACTTTTAGTCAGATTTAACTAATTGCATTTTTGACATCTATTCTCACAGCAATAGAACAGAATAAAGGGCAGTTTCCAAGGCGTACATTCGGAGATGTGACCTACCACTTCTGTTAAGATTTATGGAGTTGCCTACCTCACATCCATAAGAAGTTTCATTTTGGGATGCATCAGACGTGTTTATACAACAAAATATACATAACTAAATGCGTCTCAGATCACCTGGGCAAGTGGTTTGAGTGACTGAATCTCAATGTGTCTTGGTCCTTTGCGGCTGTGGTGGAGAAGTGGCAACGTCACCGACTGACAATCGGCCAACCCAGGTTTGATTCCCCAACCCGCCATTGCAAGTGTGTGTCGCTTTGGATAAACTTTGGATCAGCTCAACTTTAACTTTGGTCCTTGTTTATACTTGTATTAGCACTGTCCACTTGTGATGAGATGGCCAAACACACACTCACTCACACACACACATACACACACACACACACACACACACACACACACACACACACACACACACACACACAGCAGCAGCATCAGCAGACAGAAGGAGAAAATAATCTGATGTTCATTGTGCTTCTTTCAGAAGAATGTTGATCAGCCCTCTACTCCAGCAGTGGCTTAGAGAGTAAAGCTACACATGGGAAGACTCCACTATAAGATTTCTAACAAGGAAAGAATCTTCCAATAAAATATGGCAACCTCTGCTGGTCAAATGGACAGAAGTGTGTGAGACAAATAATGCCCATGCAGGTGAGCCAGGGTGCCCTGAATGTCTTTCTGTGCACTATGTTGACTGTCATTATTTCATTTTTTCTCTCTTGCTGGCTTTTCTTGTTTCTTTCTTTTTTGTCGGGGGTGGCTTTTCTTGTTTTGTTGCTGAAAATTTCAGAAAACCCTGAGAGAAAGCTCTTGTATTGTCATACTGTATAACCGCAATGATTCCTTCAATAAATACATTTAATAAAAAATGTTTTATTCCCAACACTTCAGCATGGCAGAGAAACCAGATATGGTGCTGGTGCTCCAAGCTGGTGATGGAGCCGGTGCACTGCTACACCCGCGCCCAGGAGCTGGTGCTGCGCCAGAACGCCACCTGGAACAGCGCCTTCCTCCTGTTCCACTCCGCCACCAAGCTGGTGATGGAGCCGGTGCACTGCTACACCCGCGCCCAGGAGCTGGTGCTGTGCCACGTGCGGCCCACCGTGCTGCTCATCCCCGTCTGCGGCCTGGCCTTCTGCTGCCCCCTGCTGGCCAGCATGGCCACCAGCAGCCACAACGCCACCTGGGTGACGGACTGCGGCTCGGTGCTGTCGGTGGACGTGTCCGGCTACACGTACGTGGTGCTGTACCTGATACAAATGTAGATGCCCACAACTTCTCCAGACCACAAAACTGGCACCTACTTGACTGGGCATAACTGAGTCAGAATTAAGAATTAAGAATTAAGAAGAGGACTTTCCACTTGCTACTTATCAGCACTGATGTGTGGGCTGACACACACTCACAAGACAAGCAGTAGGTGGCAAACAGATGTTAATAACCCTAATGATAGGAAAATCAAAGAAAGAAGAAATGTATAATGACATTTGTATTTTTAGTTATTTGATGTAAATCTGTCATAAATCTGCCTACATGTCTGACTTTTTCTTGTAATGGACGAGGCTGATGAGCATTTCCTTTACGTGTGCAGATTCACTGGAGTCGACATAGATAGAGGAAAATACTTTTTATCATAGCATACCTTACAGAACATATTCATGACATAAAACTAAATCAATACACTACAACATATACAAACACACAAATGATTCATATAAACTCAGTCTATATACTGTATATGGCTGGCTTCAATCTACAATAAAGTAAATTTTCTTACTCATTCCTGTGCAGACTTTGAGGTCTCTTCAGTCGTTTCATATTACACATTATCTCCACTAGATGACATCATTACAGCTGATATCCAATTATGAACATATGCCGTCCTGGCTGCAGTCTACCCATGTACTTCATTGGTTCTGAATTGAAGATTTTACATGAGTGTGGGTTTCCCGGTTTACGATGGGCTTACTATGTTTTCAATTAGCTAGTTTGAGAAAACAATATTTGGAGTTTAAATTCCTTTCAAATATGTGATTATTTCTTATTTTCTTATCCATGAGAAACACAACATTAAAGAAATAAGATAGGCATAGCCTACAGCTAGTACTGTATAACTGGTCACATGCAGCTTGTCATGTTATTTTTCATGATTAACAAATGTGGTCTGGCACTTTAACACCGATCTGCGCGCAACAAGGAAGTTGTGTGAACAACAGGGGTAAAAAACGAAAGTGAAAGAAAGGTGTTGTTCAATAGATTGTTGTTGACTCGTGTTCGTTAGCACTTAAGTAAAATGGCAGAGGCAATGTCAAATAACGAAGACCTTTTAATGTGTCCGATTTGTTTGGATCTACTGAAGGATCCAGTGACTATTCTTTGTGGACACAATTACTGTATGGGCTGCATTAAGGGCTGCTGGGATCAGGAAGACCAGAAGGGAGTTTACAGCTGCCCACAATGCAGACAGACATTCGCTCCAAGACCCGTTTTAAACAAAAATAATGTTGTAGCAGAGCTAGTGGAACAACTAAGGAAGATCAGAGTGCACGCTGCCCCTCCTGCTCTATCTACTGCTGGACCTGGAGATGTGGAGTGTGATGTCTGCACTGGGAGAAAACTCAAAGCTGTGAAATCCTGTTTGGATTGTCTGTTGTCTTACTGTGAAACTCACTTCAAAGCTCACAATGAACTGCATCCAGGAAGAAATCACTCAGTGATTGATGCCACAGGCCAGTTGCAGGAGAGGATCTGCCCTGAACATAAGAAGGTGTTTGAAATATTTTGTCGGACTGATCAGAGTTGTATCTGCTATCTGTGCACGATGGACGAACATAAAGGCCATGACACAGTCACAGCTGCTGCAGAATGGAAAAACAAACAGGTGAGTACTGGAACATCACTTGTGTCTTAATTTTATTTGAGAAGTCCGACATACATATAATGTGTTATAGGCCTAATAATCAAAAGAACAGTGACTATAAGACTATACTTCTTAAAGTCTACTGATTCTCTTTCTCATTAGAGAAGACATGAACCAGGAAATCATAACAGGTGCAAAGTGCAAAATGTATGAAATTCTGTCAAACATTGACATGGCACCCTCAGCTGAATATGATACTGTACAATGTTTTTTTCTGGTCCAATGTATTCAGTCTCTGAGCTTAACTTGTGTATAATGCATAATGTCAGAGCTTCTACTGAAACAAATTAATAGAGAGCATAGCACTGTTCTCAGATGCTTTCAGTTACAGTAACTCACTTCTTGTTAATCAGATGCACTATATATGTTTGTCTTGTAATGATTCTATATTGTCTGTTTTTTTTTTTTCATTCCATTTTATGTACTTTACTTTTGAAACTATGTTTTTTATATTGCCCATTTATGTTTTTTATTTTTTACTATTATTTGCTTTTGTTCATTCAAAGCACATTGAATTAGCCATGTGTATCAAATATGTGATGTAAATTACCTTGACTTAAATATGCCTGCCCTCTCATAAACAGAAGCAGTTGGGGCAGACCCAGAGGAGATTCCAGCAGAGAATCCAGGAGAGAGAGAAGGAGCTGCAGGAGCTGAGGAAGGCTGTGGAGACTCTCAAGGTGAGTACTGACCACAGTAAAGACAACTGCTGATTGATTAAGGTTTCAGCTCTCTAATATAATTTAGAATTGTTATGGCAGCTGTGTTGATGTGCTATTACCAGATCACAGGTATAATGTTATTTTAGCACAACAAACAGTAGGCCACGGGGCCACTGGTTAGGGCTTCAGACTTGTAACCGGAGGGTTGCTGGTTCGAACCCCGACCAGTAGGAATGGCTGAAGTGCCCTTGAGCAAGGCACCTAACCCCTCACTGCTCCCAGAGCACCGCTGTAGCAGGCAGATCGATCTGCGTGGGGATTAGTGTGTGCTTCACCTCACTGTGTGTTCACTGTGTGCTGAGTGTGTTTCACTAATTCACGGATTGGGATTAATGCAGAGACCAAATTTCCCTCACGGGATGAAAAGAGTATATATACTTACTTATACTTATAATTCACAGATTGGGATAAATGCAGAGACCAAATTTCCCTCACAGGATCAAAAAAGAATATATACTTATACTTACTTATATACAAACTCCCTTTTTTATCCCAGTGCTTAATGATAGTCATGATGAATTCATGATGAATAATTGGCACACATCCAAAGAAAACTATTAGTGGTAACATTTTACGGTAAGGGTACATGAATAATCATGAATTCATGAATGAATAATTTTCGCCTCAGTTAGGGGACCAATCACAGAACGTCTCAATGAGATGAGGTCTGACGTTAGCCAGGCTAATCATCATGATCATTCTTAATAAATCATAAATCATAATGATGTGCTCACCATACTTAATGCTTTAGTTGATGTGTTCATGTATGAGGTTATGAATGACAGACTATGAACTCATGTAAATTCCTGATGATTCATGAGATATTAAGAAATGAAGTAATGTATAAATCATGAATTAATTCATGCATGAATTCATGATAATTCATGTACCCGTTACCGTAAAGTGTTACCAATACATTGTAATTCCACCCTCGGGCCGGACTGTGCCCAGTGAGTAACTGTGCCTCTGCTGTTATCTCTACAGCACACAAAGAACCACTGACACCATGAAACACTTTCAGCTTCACCTCCCTCTGTGTGTCTCCTGCCCTCCTCTTTGTGTGTCTCCTAACAGAGCTCTGCACAGACAGCAGTGGAGGACAGTGAGAGGATCTTTACTGAGATGATCCGCTCCATTGAGAGAAGGCGCTCTGAGGTGACAGAGCTGATCAGAGCTCAGGAGAAGGCTGAGGTGAGTTGGTCTGAAGGACTCCTGAAGCGACTGGAGCAGGAGATTACTCAGCTGAAGAGGAGAGATGTTGAACTGGAGCAACTTTCACACACAGACGATCACATACATTTCCTCAAGGTGACATCATTAATTTCAATTAAATTAAATACATTTCCTGAATCTGAAATTACAAAAAAATTAGATGTACCACATAACAGCCCAAAATACTGTATGATGCTCAATCCTGCAGTCCCTGTATGTCTGTGTGTGTATGTGTGCGTGTGTGTGTGTGGGGGGTGTGTGATCTCTTGTATGAGCCAACATTGGGTGGAACTTCACAAAACCTGGCACGCCCCCAGAGGCTGTCAGGGTGATCATACACATCACATTTGGAGCCGTTCAGGACATCTCAGCTGAAGATGGTGGTGATTAAAGAGCCATGTTTTTTGCATTTTCATTTTTACTGGGGAGTGCAACATCACAAATGAGTGGTTATGGGCTAGGTTGATATGGGTCCTTGAGACTAGCATACCACAAACATTTTGTTATCTCGGGTGCAACGGGTGGGTAGTTATTAAACGAAAAACTGCATTTTTCGCTTCCTGGGGGGGGATCATTTACCACAAATTCTGAGACTCTAGAGGTGGTCATTGGTCATAATAACATAACAATTTCTATGACAGAGAGAATTCAGTTGACATATCTTTCTGTGCAAAGACTTTGGTGTGTAACAATAACTGTATGTTTGCTGTGTAATGTGTGTATAATGTGTGATAAGGATTGTATTGCTTTACATGCAGTAGGTATAGTATGTAACATACACACATACTTAAACACGTGAATGCACAATTACCAACACACTAAACAGACTGATTTAACCCAAATCAGATTGAAATGATTTAACCCAAATCAGATGTAACTGATTTAACCCCAATCAGATGTAACTGATTTAACCCATTATGTCTGCAGCCTTTGGGGAAACAGCCCTGACTCTCACCTGACTCTCACCTTGTGGTTCTCTGTGCAGAATGTTGTGTCAGTCACTGCTGCTCCTTGCAGTACAGTTCCAACCAGCATGAGCTTCAGCCAAAGTTTCTCTTTTGAGGCTGTGAAGGAATCCCTCTCTGAAGTGAAAGTGCAGCTGGAGGAGAAACTGGAAGGCATCTTCAAGCAGGAAGAAGCCAAGATATATGCAGCAGGTTGGACAATCATCTAGATTTGACACACAACCATGCACTACTTTTACAAGACACTGTTCTGTCCGAAATGTTATGGATTCATTTTGACTGTATTTTTTCTGTCTTTCAACAGTGACAAATATCCAGATCATCCAGTCTTTAGAATGTGAGTCTGTCATTAAGTTAAATTCCATTCTACAGCTAAAATATAACTTCCTTTCAGAGCTAACAGGCCTGTCACAAATGCCAAAAGGAAACATTTCCAAAAAAAAAATATGTGAAGATAATATATGCAAAGCGAAATGTGTGTTGGTTTGTTCTGTTGATCCTGGTGGAATGAGTATCTATTTGTTGGTTCCCAGATACTGATCCTGAACTCTCAGTCAGAAGAACAAGCAGTAGGGAGATACTGCCACCATACAGTAAGTCTTTACTGTAATGACTGATTCTAACAGCCTCTAAGGGGTCTAGTAAAGGAATCATAGTTTCACTTAATCTTTTGATCTTTCAAATATTTTCTCAGCTGCCAAAACAAGCAACACCCCAAGGCATTGGGGTGTTGCTGGTCTCTAAGAAATTAAGGCCCATCATATATTATGGGTAAACATGTCGTAAGAGGCATGAGGGTAAGACTTTTATGAAGGATTTAGGAGAAAAAGCAAATACACTAGATCTTTGAATTTATCAGAATTTATTTGAATTTAACAACAGACAAAGGCAAAAGCTGATGGAGATCAGAGATGGAGTTAGAATACAGCTTTAACAAACAGGAACCTTAAAATGCACTTCAAATCAGATTACATCCATTACTTCTGCAGCTGTCTTGTGATAGTGAACTGATTGAGGGGAGTTAGACCTGAAGGTCCTCTAAACATACCTTTACCCTCCTAATGAAGATGATGGACTCTTGAATAAGGGCATATCCATCTTTACTTGTCAATGGGAGGTTGTAGGCCTTTAAGATTTAAACAGCTGGGGACTTACTTATTATATAGACATTCATTAGAATAAAGGTACATACAATAATGAAGTTTTGTGCAAAGTGCAGCCTTTTCTCCTTTTCTGTTATAAGTTGTTACAGGTTGATGAGTTGTTTGGTCCAGCACTATGAGAAACTATAAAAATAATTGATTGAAGCCTGCTTCTATACCTGTGCATAGTGATATTCATGCCGTCTTGTTGGTCATCATAGCTAATGTGATGATTGGTCATCATACTGTAGATAATGTGATGATTCAGAAATTAGAGAAAGTGACTTACAAGTGTTTACTTTTGTTATTTGTACCCAGATGCTTTTGGTCATTTAATGTAATACCAACTTAATCAACCCATTTGCTCTGCAATTTGTTGGGTTGAGAAATTGATTCAAATGATTACATTACATTAAAATGAATCGTCATTTACCTGACACTCTTATCCAGAGAGACTCACAGTGAACTAACATCAGAAGATAAGATCAGTGATGCTTGAATGAGCGCATCTCCATCTTCACTTTGGTTCAAGTTTGGTTAGTTATAATGCTTTTCTTCTTTCTCAGTGTCTGATGTCCAGGCTGTTTTTACTGAACCAGTAACCAGAGAGGAGTTCTTAAAGGGTAAGTTGGTCTGGTCTACAAACACTGAGACAAACATGTACACACACAGTCATTCATTCAAGTATTTGTGAAATCACAAATACACACACACACATTCAAACACGCACAAACACGCATGCAAACACACATGCACACAAACGCAAACACACACATACACACATACTGTACATGCAAACACAGACACACACACACACACAGACAGACAGACAGACAGACAGATACACACACACACACACACACACACATTTAATCCTTTTCAAAACAGACAGTGAAACACGCTAATAATACACAACCAATAATACAAAAATTTACAAAAATCACAAACACACATACATACACCCACACACACATCCATGCGCAGTTTTGAATAGAGACACTACAAATCTCAAAAATAAATAAAATACGCACCATGCACATATCATATAAATAACACATACACACACAAACACACACACACACACACACACACACACACACTCACACACATACACACATACACACACGCATGCAAACATGCACACACACACACATGCAAACACACAGACACATGCAAACACAGACACACACACGCACACACACACATACACAAGCACACACACATAACATAAGCACACATACTTTGTTTTAGTCTTTTGAATACAGACAGTGATACACATTTAATGTACACTTTCACACAGCCATTCATACACAAATGTACAGAAGCACACACACACAGGCAGCCGTGGTTAGCGCTACGGCTGAAGTGCCTTTGAGTAAGGCACCTAACCCCTCACTGCTCCCCGAGCGCCGCTGTTGTTGCAGGCAGCTCACTGCGCCGGGATTAGTGTGTGCTTCACCTCACTGTGTGTTCACTGTGTGCTGAGTGTGTTTCACTAATTCACGGATTGGGATACAGTAAATGCAGAGACCAAATTTCCCTCACAGGATCAAAAGAGTATATATACACTTATACTTATACACACAGACACACACACACAGTAATTCACAAATTACACAAGATTAAGTGTGTCCGGTTTTCTCTTCTTCTCCATCAGACTCCTGTCACTTCACACTGGATCCAAACACAGCACACAGACACCTCCATCTGTCTGAGGGGAACAGGAGGGTGGAGTTGAGAGATGAGCTCCAGTCATATCCTGATCATCCAGAGAGATTTGATGTGTGGCCACAGGTGCTGTGTAGAGAGGGTGTGTCTGGACGCTGCTACTGGGAGGTGGAGTGGAGTGGGAACGGGCTTGAGATAGCAGTCTCATATAAAAGCATCAGCAGGAAAGGAGTGGGTAATGGGTGTAGGTTTGGAGGTAATGATCAGTCCTGGAGGCTGGACCTCTACAGCTTCAGCTCCTATTTCTACTACAATAATAAAGAGACTACACTCCCTCTAGTGGCCAGCTCCAGAATAGGAGTGTATGTGGATCGCAGGGCAGGAACTCTGGCCTTCTACAGCATCTCTGACACAATGACCCTCCTGCACAGAGTCCAGACCACATTCACTCATACACTCTACCCTGGGTTCAGATGTTACAGTACTGGATCATCAGTGAAGCTGTTGTGATCCCAGACCATGTAGGCCCAATCCCCCACACTCTACCCTGGGTTTTATATAGTATGTACTAGATCATCAGTGAAGCTGTTGTGACTCACACCATATACAGCAGGACAGGAATGTAAAGACCCCAGACACATATAGATAGATGCTGTTATCACATCCACACAAACACCCATAAACACATTACATTTCATCAGCACACATATAAGCCACCACTCACATGTAAGGATCTGGCAGCTGCCTCTCAGATTCTCTTTTCTTGGGGAAAACTAAAGACCAAAACCACTCTCTCATCTCTGGACCCAGCAGATATTACAGCGTCTGGACCTCTGGACCTCTGCTGGAACACACATCAGCACACCACACATACACTATTGGGTGGGAAATGTGTTGATGAGCCCAGTGTTTCACCCCCTCTGATCTTCTCCCACAATCCATCTCCTCTCCCTCCTGCTCCCCCTAACCCTCCTTCCCCTCCACCAGGTGTTCAGGCCTTTAGTCCCTCTGTGATTGGACACGTGTCTGATGGAGAGAAAAAAATTAACAACAATTGCGACTACATATTCGTAGTCTTGTGATATGTATTGGGTTTTATGAGGTTTTTTGTGTTAAATTCACATGTTAAATAACTAAATTAATAAATGAAAAAACAAGTTGTTGTAAATACAAGTACAGAATTTGCTTATCATAGGACACGTGGAAATCAAACAAGAAAGATCATATGATGAGAAACAATAAAACACTCTTCAAAACAATCAATTTTGCAGTGTAAGTCTATGAGAAAGAAAACATCAGGGAATATAGCCTTAATGTACAAGTGTATAGTTTACAGTCTATGGTAATGTACCCTACCGTCTCCATAGAATGTTGTCAAACAAAACACTCTAGAACAATCTGAACATAGATCAGAATATTGAAATAATCTGTCTTCTCTGGGAGAGCAAAGACTCACCCTTAGTGGCCTCATGTGTGCAATGAAGCTGATGTGTGTGTCTAAACGTGTGTGGCAGGGGTAGACGTGCAGGTGATAATGAAAATAAATAATTATGCAGATTTATGTTGGTGATGATGTATCGTGTCATTTGTCTTGTCCGGCAGGTTCCAAATTAACATTCATAAACTATTTTGGGAAAGTAACATTCTAGCAAATATATTTCTATATATGTTTTTAAATATATATTGTCTACAGGACATTCATATCTATTAGACTAGGACTTGTATGTGTTCTTGATATTTTAACCTAAACTGCATTGCTTAATGGCCCATTCCCAGTAGGCATCCAGGGAGGCATATCTCCAGTGGGTAAAAGAAGGTGTACAGGGCATCCTAAATGCACCCGAGCGAGCGACTGTTGTGTAGCATTTAATGCTCTCTGTCCACCCTGAAGCCATTAAATAAGCCCTTCTACTGCATCATATTTCTCATTCAAAACAGCAGAGCAACACGAGCAACAGAAATAACATAGACGGTTGCATCACGCTGCACTGCAGCACGTTGTGTACAGTTAGGACATTCACATTGAACACAATGTAATGAAACTGATTTAGTTGCTAACGCTCACTCACATCACATGCAGTTTGATCTGGTGTTAGTCTGATATGGGATCATGGTCAGGTGATCAATCCTGGCAGAGAAACCAGGTTAATGGTTCCATTCAATGGCACTCCATATGACAAACATGTAATATAGACATCATTCATCACACTAGGTGTGTAGAATCACATTACTCATAACAATTATTTTACATCATTCTACTAACAGACACATCACAATCATTTAACAGCCCACAGACACCAGAGTTGTTTTCCAATAATATATAAAAAGGAGAAAGAAAATAAAAAACAAAAAATGGTACAGCCAAAAAAATAAATATATATATATATATATATATAACTTCCATCCATTTCCTTATATTTAAATCCCATACAATCCTTTATATATATATATATATATATATATATATATATATATATATATATATATATATATATATATATATATATATATATATATATATATATATATAAACTCTTTCAGCCTCACAGAGACATGCATTTAAAGAAAGCATACATCCTTATAGCATATTAAAGGAGTTGTCCACATTTGAATGGGTCTCAGATCACCTTGGCAAGTAGCCTAGAAATCTAGACTCCCTAGCGGCAGCAAATGTGATTTGCAGCCAGGGTCGTCTAGTTCAACGTCTAGTTCCCATCCGCTAGTGCCAATCCCTTGCTGCGCTGCAGCCTTCGTGAAGAATTTGTCCCCTTTGGAGGGGACTACCCTATATAACGCAGCGTACCCCACAATCGGCTCCCTTAAAAACTTCAGCTTTGATGAAGAAAGTCTCATACGAAGAAGAACAAAGGAAGTCGCCAGGAATACTCCAGCCACCGCCCCGGTGGTCCCAGTGAGGAAATGTACAGCTTGCCCTGGTTGGATTTTGGACCTGCATGTCCAGTGCTCCATCTGAGTGAGTGCAGCTCTCTCCCTTCTAGACAGACCGGAGGTGGCTGCGCACTTTGATGCTGAAGTCCCTCTGGAGCAGGTGCTCAGTGAGGTACTGGAGGAAGTCTCTGAGGCTGACGTGCTGGAGCTCGAGTGACACTCTCCTCTCTTTACACTGCCAGACTGGGATCCACCAGAGCTGAAGGAGGATTACCCAGCGGCTTTGTAGTTGGCGGCCATCCTTTCTGGTCTACAGCTGCCCTAAGCTACTCCCCAGCCAGCTAGTGACCCACACAAGCCAATGGAGTTTGGAGCTTATGTGAAGGCTCGCCCCTCGACACCATCTGTGGTGGCCCCAGTGTTTCCAGTCCTCCAGGAGTTTGTGCAGAGTTCCTGGACGGCCCCAGCCAAAGCCTCCCTCCCAGCAGTTAGTTTCCTCCCTGCGCAGCCGTTGCAGGCTGGTTGGAAGGATTTGTGAACGGAGCACCTCCAGTAGACAGCCATCTCACTATTCAGCTGCAGCTGGACACGGCCTCACGACCTCTTCTGCCCAGACGTGAGCAGGAGGCTAAGCTGGTGGATCAAATGTTTGTGGGCAGTGCCCAGGCGGCGTCTACCTTGAACATTGTGGCTTAACTGGCAATGCGTTGGCTGAACTCTCCCTCTTCCATGCCCGTCAAGATGGGGGAGTGGCTTGGCAGGTCTTAGACAAATCACACGCTGCCTACATAGCACCATCTTACTGCAAATGCACACAAACACACACAGAGGCAACTCCATCACACTCTGCCTACACAACACCGTCTTACTGCAAACAAACACACACACACACACACACACACACACACACACACACACACGCACACACACACACACACACACAAACACACACACACACTGTTAGGTCGTTTGCTGGTAAAGGTCTGTAGTGGGCATACCATATAAAGGCATTTGTTTGTTCTTACCAGACAGCAAGAGAATCTTTGAAGCACAGATTAGGATTGTCCACTTCATGATGCAGATACTGTGAGGCTCAGCTGGTGTGTCATTGCATGTTCTCCTGCTCAGTATGACCAGCAGTCTGGTCTGAACATCATTTGTGAGGTATTTCAGCTTTTCACCATGTATGCTATGCAAACAGGGGCATCTGGATCAGATACCATAGCCATTGCACTTCCCCAAAATAATGATATTATCCACTCTCTAACCTGTTTTCTGTTGGCAACTGCAGAACCAAGGTCTATTGATTGCTTTGTCTGTTATATTTATACATTTAGCCAATATTTACAGATACATGAATGAATAGCCAATGAGTTAGTAGCAATTAATCCAACTGATCCTGAGGTTGTCTGATGTTGAAGACAATGGCAGGCTGAGTCTGTTCACACACACATCTCTGGAGCCCATGCTGAAACACACACACACACACACACATCTCTGGAGTCCATGCTGAAACACACACACACACACACATCTGGAGCCCATGCTGAAACACACACACACATCTGGAACTCATGCTGAAACCCACACCTCACACCAGCCTCTTGTGTTGAGTCCAGTGTTGAGTCCCCTCTGACCTTCCACTCTCTTCTCTTGTTCCCCCGACACCCTCTTCTGTTCCCTTCATCACACTCACAGCACCTGCCTTCCCTTATTATCAGATACATGTCTGATGGAAGGTCTAATGTGACAGCATTTCACAGAGAGTGTATATATTAAAGAGATTACAATATTTATCCAAATCCTGAGAATGAACAAAAGGTGTCAAATAAATCGCTTTGTCTAACATCAATGGTATTGCAATGCAGCAGGACTATGTTAAACTGTTGATTATTGTGTATAAGTGCTGTGGAGTGTGTTAAAGTGTGATCAAATATGAAATCTCTTCAGGTTGTCTGTCTAATGATATTATGAAAACTGATGAAGAGAAAGAAGTGCAAAAAACATTCAGCATTGGTTCATCACCAGGAGCAATATACAGGTTTGTCTATAATGTCACACTGTAGAACCTGTTTATTCAGTTAGTCATGTGTTGGCCAGACCCCTGTGTGGAGGTCACACAATGACCCTTTGTGTGGGGGATCAGAAGTGGGTATCAGGCAGGTGCCTTTCCTTGCAGGTACATAATGAAAAGTGATTATTACTATACATGTACACATTACCAATATTGGGATTGTCTTCATGTTTCATATAAGTACACATACGTGTGAGCGACCGGGCGGTCAACCCACGTGTTGGGATTGTGAGTTTGGGTGGAAATGGAGAAAAAGGCACTTACAGGAGAGGTTGGATGTAGCTTCTGTTAATTCCAATGATTTATTTATATATATATATATATATATATATCCAAAAATAGCAACACTAATAAACAAAATACTTTTCCCTACCAAAAACAAACAAAAATAGCACAAACAATGCATAGTCCAAAGTATCAGCATAACACATAACTTACTCTGCCTCACAACAGGAGAGTCCACCTACTACGCACACTTTGGGAACTGAGCTACCCCCTTAAATAGCCCCAGCTATTACTCTCAAATGGCCCGTATGAGAATAATTGAGGCACACCATTGAACTAGGGAAACATCAAAATATGGCTCAATAATAGATAGCATAAATCAACATAACAATGATATAGAAAACAACAGAAAAGTATATAATGAACAAAACATATGTCTGTTATAACTATGCACCTAACCACAAGGCATAAAGAAACAAAACCACCAAAAGAATATCCTAAACACCCCTGTAGCATAATGCCCTGCTCCCTACCCCTGCAGAATGTTTAAAATAACCTGTCCCGGCGCGGAGCGCGCTTCCGCAATGGGACAGTGACAGAGGTCGGAGCGTCAGGAAGTGTTGTGAGTAGATGTATGCGTTAACCAGATTATGGGCACTATACAGAAGATATGACCTGGCAAATGGACGACAAGCTAGTGGGTACCACACTATGTAATTGTTATTGACAAGAATGAAGTTGGTAATGACGTTGTAATGAGTGAATGAATGAATGAGCGGAATCGCGGCAAACCAAACAATTGGTTTACAGCGTGAACGAACGCCAAACCGGCGGCAAACACCCGACACCAATAATAAAACCCCCCGTACATCTCTTGTATAACCCAAAGCCCCCCGAACATGCAACAACACTTAACATCACAAACAAAACATTTTACATTCAAAGAGGGACGCAGTGGAGAACTGTGTGCGTGTGTGTACGAACAAATGAGTCTCTTTCTCTCGTGTCTGAACTTGCAGGGCAACGCGGGTGAGGTAGTGAGAACGATAAAGTTCAGTTTCTCACATTTCCCGTCCCCTCTGAAGTCTCACCACCAGGGTGGCGAGACAAAAAGTCTGCGACCACATTTTGTTTCCCAGTACGATAATGTACCTGGAACCGATATGGCTGCAAAGCAAGAAACCACCTGGTTATCCTTGCATTCGAGTCCTTCATACGCCCAAGCCACTGAAGAGCGCGGTGGTCAGTCTCTAACAGAAAATCTCTGCCTAGCAAGTAATACCTAAAGGTATCAAGAGCCCATTTGATGGCTAGGCATTCCAGCTCAATAGCTGCATATCTTGTCTCTCGGGGGAATAGCTTGCGGCTAATATAAGCCACAGGCCTCTGGTCAGTCCCCTCTCCTTGGAGCAAGACTGCCCCTAGTCCAACACCAGAAGCATCAGTCTGGACCGTGAACAGTTTGTCGAAGTCCGGGCTCTGTAACACTGGATCCTGACACAGAGCCCCCTTCAGGTCATTGAAGGCTGACTCCTGCTCTGGCCCCCACTGCACTCGACTGGACCCAGACTTCCGGGTCAAATCCGAAAGTGGTGCAGCTCGGGAGGAAAAGTCTGGCACGAACCTGCGGTACCAGCCAACCAGTCCTAGGAATGACCGGACCTCCTTTTTGGTTTGTGGCTGTGCACAGTCCTGTACAGCCTGCACTTTGTCTTTTTGGGGTCGGATAATCCCTCTTCCCAGTACATGCCCCAAATACCTGACTTCCGGTTTGGCAAAGTCACACTTTTTGGGGTGCACTGTGAGTCCTGCTCTCTTGATGCGCTGTAGCACGTCACCAACATGATGCAGGTGGTCTTTCCACGTGGTACTGTATATCACAATGTCATCAAGATATGCCGCGGCAAAAGACCCCGTGCCCTCAAGAACACGATCCATGAGCCTTTGGAACGTGGCTGGCGCCCCCTGCAGGCCAAAAGGCATCACAATGAACTGAAATAATCCTTGAGGGGTCCTGAAGGCAGTGTACGGCCGGTCCTGCTTGGCCAGGGGTACCTGCCAATAGCCTTTGCACAGGTCCAGGGTGGTGATGAAACTAGCCTTACCCAGGCGTTCAATCAAATCCTCCAACCTGGGCATGGGATAGGCGTCGAATTGTGACTGGGCATTCACTTTGCGAAAGTCAATACAAAACCGGATTGTCCCGTCCTTTTTAGGCACAAGAACAACCGGATTGCTCCATTCACTGTGGGATCTCTCAATGACCCCCAGTGTCTGCATCTCCTCTACCTCGTCTTTGAGCATAGGGAGTAAACGCTCTGGGATGCGATACATTCTCTGACGGACCGGAGTGGGATCCTTCAGAGGAATGGAATGCTCCACTACTGTGGTGAAACCGGGCTTTTCTTGGAACAGTCCAGCTGGAAGGACGGTCTCTAGCTCCCTCTGTTGCTGTGAAGTAAGGTGAGACAGGTCAAGAGCTGAAGGTGGTTGAGTGGCCGGGAAGAACTGCTCTGGGTTGTCCTCGTCCTCTCCAACGGCTCGCACCAGAAGCTGCACACTGGCCTGGGTGTCACGCTCCTTCCATTCCTTTAGCAGGTTAACATGGAAGACCCGCTGGGACTTCCTCCTGCCCGGCACGTCGATCTCATAGGTCGCAGGTCCCACCTTGCGGCTTACCGTGAATGGCCCCTGCCACTGGGCCAACAGCTTGTTCTCAGAGGTGGGTAGGAGTAGAAGGACTTTCTGCCCCGTATGAAGGGTTCTTTGTCTGGCTGTCCGATCATACCAGATTTTCTGGCGACGCTGCACCTGTTCAAGGTTACTCCGGACCAGTTCTGACATTTCCTCCATTTTCTCTCTCATTTGCAGGACATGAGAGAGAACGCTGTTGGTCTCTGGAGCTTTTGGTCCCTCCCAGGCCTCTTTCAACAAATCCAGGGGCCCCCTCACCGGTCTTCCATACAAAAGTTCAAACGGTGAGAAGCCCGTAGAGGCTTGGGGTACCTCACGATACGCAAAAAGCAAATATGGAAGCCAGCGGTCCCAATCTTTTCCGTTGGAAGCCACATACTTCCTGATCATACCCTTCAGAGTCTGGTTGTAACGTTCAACCAGGCCATCAGTTTGTGGGTGATATGGTGTGGTCCTGATCCCTTTGATACCAAGTAAACTATAGACCTGCTTCAACTGTTTGGACAGAAAGGCTGTACCCTGGTCGGTTAAGATTTCTTGGGGTATTCCTACTCTGGAAAACAGCTGAAGGAGAGCTTGTGAGATGGCTGTGGCGGTTACTTTGCGTAGGGGGAAAGCCTCTGGGTAACGGGTAGCATAGTCACAGACTACCAGGATGTATCTGTGGCCATTCTGCGTCCTCTCTAAAGGCCCTACAATATCCATCCCTATTCTTGCAAAGGGAACCTCAATGATGGGGAGTGGCTGAAGTGGAAATGGACTGGTCTTCCTTTTGCTGGTGAGTTGACACACAGTGCAAGACTTGCAATACTCCTGCACTTCTTTGTACATCCCTGGCCAATAAAACCTTGCAGCAACTCTCTCAAAGGTTTTTGTTGTGCTGAGATGTCCTGCCCAGGGGATACTATGGCCGAGGGAAAGCACACGGTCTCTTAACATCTTGGGTACCACTAGCTGCTCTGCCTTATCCCCCTCGGGTTGGTGATACAGCCAGCCTTCTCTCAAAATGTAGCTCTCCCCAGACAAAGTGGCTGAAACCCCAGTTAGCACCCCATCTACACTGCTAACCTTGCTGAGGGCTTCCTGCAATGTAGGGTCCTGCTTCTGCAACTTCTCCATGTCACCGGCTATGTCTTCCCCAGCTCCTCCCCCTAGGGGCGTGCCCTCCCCATTCTGCATTCTCTGGAGTGCTCCCACTAGTTTCTCTCGTCTTCTCTGCTTACGGCTCTTTGTAGCCTTTGACTTAATTTGGGGAATGACCTCACTTTGGAAAAAGGGCAGCTCTCTCAGGGGATCGATCACATTGTGCGCTAAGGAGTCTTTTCCCTGAGATTTTGCCTGGGACCTGGTGATAACCACATTAACGGGCTTATTGGACTGCACTAACTCAGGCAGGACCAAAATATCTTGCCCTAGGACAACAGGATGACTGAGGCGCTCAACAATACCAACAGTCAACCGATAAACCTGTCCTTGCACCTCTATATACACCTTGGCCACTGGGTATTCATGCTCATCTCCATTCACACAGATCACTTTTAGTTTTTTTCCAGCTACATGATCTTGTCTGTCCACTAGGTGGGGTTGAAGTAAAGTCTGGGAGCTTCCTGTATCTATCAGGGCGCTGGCTAACTTCCCACCCACTAACACAGGGACAGTTTGTAGTCTACCCATAACCCCTTGCTCTTCAGACCCAGGGAGACAACAGTGACTAGCTCCTTTGGGCTTTCTAACAGGGCAGTCTGGTTTAATGTGTCCATCTTGTCCACAATAGTGACAAACAATCCTTTCTGCAGGGCGTTCCTTGGGGATAGTAGCATGCCTAGGGGGTTGGTAAGAGCTTCTCTCACCAATTCTACGCTCACTAGGACGGGGACCACTACTACCACCAAACCCATCTGACTTACCCCGGGCCAAGGTTCTGGAAGTCGTGTCACTGCGAAAGTTTTTCGAACCTCTACGAGCCGCCACAAAGTTCTCTACCAGCTCTGCTGCAACCTGGCCTGTCTGCGGGTTGTGTTCCTTAACCCATACTCTGACCTCCGGTGACAGGGTACGCAGGAACTGCTCAAGGATGAGAACTTCCCCAATGTCTTCGACCGTCTTCTCCTCAGGTCTAATCCATTTCCGGAACAGATCCTTTAGTCGGTGGTAGAGTTCTTTTGGAGATTCTCCATGTCTGAAGTCTGGCTCCCGGAATCTTCTCCTGTAGATCTCTTCATTAATTTCATATTTTTCCAGAATTGCCTCCTTCACTTTTCCATAATCCATAGAGTCATTAAAATCCATTGCCACGTATGCACTACGCGCCTTACCACTGAGATACGGCACTAGATACACTGCCCAGTCTTCCCTGGGCCAACGGTACACTGCAGCTAGCCGCTCAAAAGTGGTAAGATACTGCTCTATATCTTCTCCTTCCTCATACCTGGGAACAGCAGCACGTGACCATGCCACTGGAGCCGTTGGATTTGCGGGCTGCAATGGTGGCTGGACTGGCGGCTGAACGGGTGGTGCTTGTGGCTGCACTGGCGGTGCTTGTGGCTGGGCTGGCGGCGCTGCGGGTGCTAGGGGTGGTGCTGGTGCTGGGGGTGCCTGTGGCTGGGCTGGCGGCAGTGCTGGTGGATGTGCTGGCGGCTGACGATTTTCATCAACGTCATCCCGGAGCTGGTTCAACTGGACCTGTACGCTTCGCCATCGCTGCTCCTGCTTAAAGAACTCACGCTCCTGAGACTTCAGCGTTTTCTGCAGCAGCGCATACAGCCCGGCCATGTCCGTCCCTTCTGGCACCTCACCCTCTAGTGCTCCTCCATCGGCCCCTTGTGGCTCTTCCTCTGCCTCCGTGACCTCCCCCTGGTCTGTCCGCTCTAGGCGTCGATATGCCATCCTCCGCCAGGTACGATCTTGCTTTCCACCTCGTCCTCGCTTTCCACCTCTCTTTCCACTTCTCCTCTCCAGTTTGTCAGGAGGCGTCACAATCCCACCGCTGCCACCAAATGTGAGCGACCGGGCGGTCAACCCACGTGTTGGGATTGTGAGTTTGGGTGGAAATGGAGAAAAAGGCACTTACAGGAGAGGTTGGATGTAGCTTCTGTTAATTCCAATGATTTATTTATATATATATATATATATATATATATCCAAAAATAGCAACACTAATAAACAAAATACTTTTCCCTACCAAAAACAAACAAAAATAGCACAAACAATGCATAGTCCAAAGTATCAGCATAACACATAACTTACTCTGCCTCACAACAGGAGAGTCCACCTACTACGCACACTTTGGGAACTGAGCTACCCCCTTAAATAGCCCCAGCTATTACTCTCAAATGGCCCGTATGAGAATAATTGAGGCACACCATTGAACTAGGGAAACATCAAAATATGGCTCAATAATAGATAGCATAAATCAACATAACAATGATATAGAAAACAACAGAAAAGTATATAATGAACAAAACATATGTCTGTTATAACTATGCACCTAACCACAAGGCATAAAGAAACAAAACCACCAAAAGAATATCCTAAACACCCCTGTAGCATAATGCCCTGCTCCCTACCCCTGCAGAATGTTTAAAATAACCTGTCCTGGCGCGGAGCGCGCTTCCGCAATGGGACAGTGACAGAGGTCGGAGCGTCAGGAAGTGTTGTGAGTAGATGTATGCGTTAACCAGATTATGGGCACTATACAGAAGATATGACCTGGCAAATGGACGACAAGCTAGTGGGTACCACACTATGTAATTGTTATTGACAAGAATGAAGTTGGTAATGACGTTGTAATGAGTGAATGAATGAATGAGCGGAATCGCGGCAAACCAAACAATTGGTTTACAGCGTGAACGAACGCCAAACCGGCGGCAAACACCCGACACCAATAATAAAACCCCCCGTACATCTCTTGTATAACCCAAAGCCCCCCGAACATGCAACAACACTTAACATCACAAACAAAACATTTTACATTCAAAGAGGGACGCAGTGGAGAACTGTGTGCGTGTGTGTACGAACAAATGAGTCTCTTTCTCTCGTGTCTGAACTTGCAGGGCAACGCGGGTGAGGTAGTGAGAACGATAAAGTTCAGTTTCTCACAATACGTAATTGGCATTTTACTGTAATTTACTGTGTCAGTGATGAAACTTGCTATCCATGAGTCAGGACATGTTCCGGTGACATCAAATAATCTACATTTTTTGAAACATTTATTCAAATTTCTTTCATATGGAATAACTGATAAGCAATAATGTCTAAATAAATATTGTGTACCTCCTTTTTTATCCACCGTCCCAAGTCTCACCAGCCGTCTGCACACCTGGAAGGTGGGGCTGGAGACGTAGTAGACCACAGGGTCCAGTGTGCTGTTGAGGTAGGTGAGGGTCAGTGTGCTGTTGAGGTAGGTGAGGGTCAGCGTGCTGATGAGGTAGGTGAGGGTCAGTGTGCTGTTGAGGTAGGTGAGGGTCCAGCATGCTGTTGAGGTAGGTAAGGGTCCAGTGTGCTGTTGAGGTAGGTGAGGGTCAGTGTGCTGTGGAAGACCGCGCTTACCACCTCCATGGCTTTGCTCATCCTGTGTGACCACACCCTAACCCACATCAGTGCTTGGGCCATGTTGCTGGGAGGGAAGCAGGTGACCAATACCACCACACCACCACCATAGCCAGGGAGGTGAGGGTCCTTTCTAGTGCCACTGTGGTGATCTAGACATGGGGTTCCCAAACTACTTTTCAGCCCGCGACCCCCAAAATAACAGTGCCATGCAGTGACTTGCGACCCCAACTATCCCCTGAGGTGATAGAAGTATACAAATGTTGCACGCTAATTTTGTTAGTCTGTCATAATCACAGGAGGGGCAAAGAAAATCAAAAGGCTTTTATTTGAAATGTGCTATTATTTTATCTTTTTTGACAATTATGGCTAAAATATGCTTTTTCTAATAGTTTATAATTTATATATTAAAATGATTTAACAACCCCCGCTTGCTGTCTCAGGAAACTCCACTTTGGGAACCACTGATCTAGACGCTATGGTGACTCACACAGTCGACGTTGCACGCGCATTTACCTGTCCAAGGCACTGAGCTCCAGGAAGGAGATGCTCACCTCATGGTTCAAGGACTCCAGGAAGAGGAAGAGCTGGCAGAAGATGTCACCAAACCTCCAGTCCAGGGGCGGAGTGGGGCACTAAAATCCACCGGGAAAATTCTGACACCCCTGCTCCAGTCCATTCTGGAGAGGTAGTAGCCGGCACTGAACGATAGAGTGAGCTGCACCACACTGAGGAGGAAGGAAGTCAGCCAAGGCCAGGGCCAGGTTGAAGAGGCGAGCATGGATCTGCTTTTTCAGGGCCTCATGTAGAAGACCCAGAGGACCAGGCAGTTAGATTTCAATTTAACACAACACAATATCTCCACTAGATGCCACCATTATTCTTCATAAGCGTTTAATTGAATGCTGTTGTGTAATATCTATGCAATTTTGAATTGAGAAAGTTTCTCAGTCAATTTTATGATAGGCTACATGAAGACTGTGGTGCTTCCTCGTGAACAGAAGGCTAAATGAGGTTGTTTTACTCGTAGGTTGGAGCAATGAACCCATACTGTCAATAGTCCACATTAATTGGCCATAGAATTACCTGGCAATCTTTGTCAATAACAAATGTGTTTTGGTCGTGGCAACAAATATGATTTGCTCTGCACTAACACACCCCTAAATGCAACAAGGAAGTCTTTCCCAAGCTGCAGTCTACGCCGAATTCAGAGGAAACGAAACTGAAAGTAAAGAGTGGTTTCAGAGGTTCCTAAAGTGTTTGTCGTGCTCAGGAAGAATGGCAGAGGCGATTTCAATTAACCAGGACCTTTTTATCTGTCCGATTTGTTTGGATCTATTGAAGGATCCAGTGACTATTCTCTGTGGGCACAATTACTGCACGGGCTGCATCAATGGCTGCTGGGATCAGGAAGATCAGAAGGGAGTTTACAGCTGCCCACAATGCAGACAGACGTTTACTCCGAGACCCGTTTTAAACAAAAATAACGTTTTCGCTGAGCTTGTGGAACAACTAAGGAAGACCAGAATTCAAGATACTGCTTCTTCTCAGTGTTTTGCTGGTCCTGGAGATGTGGAGTGTGACAGCTGCACCGCGAGAAAACTAAAAGCGGTAAAGTCCTGCCTGGCGTGTTTGTTGTCGTACTGTGAGACTCATCTCCAGCGCCATGATGAACTCTTCTCAGGGAAAAGACACAACGTGGTTGATGTCACAGGTCAGCTACAAGACAAGATCTGCACTCAACACCAGAGGCTTCTGGAGGTATTTTGTCGCACAGATCAGAGTTGTGTCTGTGTGCTATGTCTAGATGAACACAAAGGCCATGACACGGTGTCAGCTGCAGCTGAGAGATCGGAGAAACAGGTAAGCACCGGGAGGGAGTTAAGGTGTGGATATCTTTAGTGTGACTGTTCACACACCATGGAGCATGTATCCCTTACAATACTTAGCATATAATAATAAATCATTCCTGCAATGCCAAATTCACAAGAGTCAGAGGGACCCAGCACTGATAATTATGTTTATGTTATATCCTATATTATAATCAAATGTGTCTATTATTGTAAATGTGTGAAGTAGTATACCATTGTACATGGGTCCCCCAGTCATATCGGTATATAATACCAATTTTGGCTAATTGACTGGCTTTATTTCTGCCCTCAGTGTGGGAGTCCCTCAGTGTGGGAACCTGCTGTTGGTTGATTTATGTTTTTTTATATGATTCATGTCTTTTTTTGTTGGCAAGGTGCCGGGTTGCATATTTTGGAGCATTGTAAAGAATGCTGCACTACTTTTCACCACAATCCAAGTGTTCCAGCCCACAAGTGGTTATTATTATAAGGAGCCCCAGGGGTTCATATTGTGCTTTTTGAGAGGAAAACCTTTCTAATCATTAGGCTAATAACAATATTTTACATCAGACATACAATGAAAAATATTATTATTCCTACAGATGTTTATTCGTACAACTAGTCATATGTATTGCCTGAAATGATATTACTTATTAAATGTTTCTTTCAGAAGCAGAGCTACACAGAATAATGTGCTGAACTCCCAGATATTACTGATCCCCTCTGCAAACTTTGTACCAATTAAAGATTAACACACGGGGTCATTACTAAATAAGTGGTATCTCTCCCAAGTCCCAATAAAGACACTGTTTGCTCAGATCCTGCAAATAAACAGGCTTCTTAATGACTACATTTATGAATCAAAATTTCATGTGAAGATTAAATTACTATTGACTGTACAGTGTAAGCACTATGCAGTAATGTGTAGTCTGGTATCTTCACTGTGTCATTTAGAAGGAGATGGAGGAGACCAAGAGGAAACTCCATCAGAGACTCCAGGAGAGAGAGAAGGAGCTGCTGGAGCTGAAGAAGGCTGTGGAGACTCTCAAGGTGAGCACTGAGAAAACTATAGACCCTCTCAACTGCATAAACAAACAGGTGCTCTCCTTAGGCATTCCTGGTGGCACAGTTATCAACATTGAGCTGATGGTAATTTGGGGACAAACAAGAATGTTGTACTGACCAGAGTAGAGGACAGCAGCTGGCTGCCATGTCAGAGCTCATCTAACGGTAGCCAGTTGGTACGTAGCTGTGCAGTGTGTAAACCTCCCTCCCAACACCTTAAGAGACGCGCTAGGGTTTTACACTTGTTAGCGTGCTCGACTCCCATTCTGAGGTGCTGCAAGTTGCGGTTCAAGACAGTACGAGTGCAGGCTGAGCCGCTCGGTCAACACAACACAGGTTACACTCAGTCCGGGCTCTCAATCTCAAAGAGGAGTCACTGAGTCACTTTCCAGTTCCTCTGGTCCACACTGTGGGTAACAGGCTGTGTGGAAGAGCTGAGTGAGGGCTGCTTTAGATCAGAGACTTTCTAATGAGGAGACACAGCACTCAAATAATCCTCCATAGAAATGCATGGGGTTAGTTTGTAATGCCAATATGGCCATTGTCTTCACATATCCCACCCATTTCTCGACAAAACGTCGACATGTGAATACATTGAGCCAATCATGTGGTGTGATTTGAATACATTGAGCCATCATATGGTGTGTTGTGAAGACACCGTGCCAATCATTTGTTGTGAACTCGCCGCTGGAGCAAGGTTGGTGTCGTGAAGCCTTTCCCACGCGCATTTCTGCCGAATAGGATGCCCGATGAGTGCCCAAAAAGCGTTGCAATATGGCCACTGAGTGGAGGGACTTGCCTAAAAGGACTTTGTTTAGATGGACCCTCCTCTTTGTGTGTCTCCTAACAGAGCTCTGCACAGACAGCAGTGGAGGACAGTGAGAGGATCTTCACTGAGATGATCCGCTCCATTCAGAGAAGGTGCTCTGAGGTGACAGAGCTGATCAGAGCTCAGGAGAAGGCTGAGGTGAGTCGGGCTGAAGGACTCCTGAAGAAACTGGAACAGGAGATTGCTGAGCTGAAGAGGAGAGATGCTGAGCTGGAGCAGCTTTCACACACAGACGATCACATCCATTTCCTCAAGGTAACTGTAGTGTAAATAGAATATTAGCACACAAAGTATTTAATTTCCAACATCATACAATCCTCGTTGGAACATACTAATTAAATTGACATATACAACAAAATTAAATTGTCTGTTTTCAGTTGAATGTTCTTGCATTCAATCAGTGCCAAAGCTCTGCAATATTGCATTCAGTGCCAAAAGTCTGCAATATGTAACCTTGGATATGCATTAGATCAGACGTCTTCAACATTTCTCAGACCAAGAACACCTATTAGAAACACAAGGGAGGGACCCTCTTGTATTACATCAAATTACGTTGCTTACTAAATCCGACTATATTATATAGGACAACTTATTTTACATGAGACAGCAATGGTGTATACGATGCTAATCCATTAAAATATCAATTTTGCACAGAGATCATATATCTATAGATCAGATTTAATTGTTTCTATCCAGTCATCTCTCTCTCTCTCTCTCTCATTTTAAGAATGTTCAATCAGTCAGCCCTCAACCTCAGTCTGAAGACTCATTCAGCACCTCTGTCAGCCAAAGCTGGTCTTTTGAGACTGTGAAGGGATCTGTCTCCACACTGAAGGGGCAGCTGGAGGATTTCTTCAAGCAGGAAGTCATGAAGATCTCTGCAGCAGGTCAGTTATATTCATTAGAAGAGGAGAAAAGGTCGCATAAAATAATGAAGTGTATGTATACAGTATATGTATGTTATGTATAATTTGGTTATAATGCATTTTTTCTTTCTCAGTGTTTGATGTCAAGGCTGTTTTTACTGAGCCAATAACCAGAGAGGAGTTCTTAAAGTGTAAGTGGGTCTGGTCTACAAACATGAGACAAATATGTAAACACACAGTCATTCATTCAAGTATTTATAGAATCACAAACACAGGCATGTGCACAGGCACACACGCACAGACTGTCAGGGATTGGCGGATAGGACCCAAGTGCAAGACTCCTCCAGGCAGAACTTTGAAAAACACACTTTATTGACTGACAAACTTACTTACTGACAGAACGTACAGGGTAAACAGAGAGACAATCCGACAAGGAACAGAGAAACAGGAGGGTAGAAATACACATACCAATTAACAGAAAGACAGAGGACTGGACGAAACCACACACGCACAAAAACACACACACACACACACACACACACACACACACACACACACAGACACAAACACACAGACAGACAGACAGACAGACACAAACACACACAAACACACACACACACACACACATACACATTTAATCCTTTTCAAAACAGGTAGTGAAACACGCTAACATGTACACACAACCAATAATACAAAAATTTACAGAATCACAAACACACATACACACACACAAAAGCAGACAAATACACACACTCACACACACACACAAGTATTTGTGAAATCACAAACACACATGCACGCAAACACGGACACAGACGCATGCGAACACACACACACACACACACACACACACACATTTAATCCTTTTCAAAACAGGCAGTGACACTCGCTAATATGTACACACAACCAATAATACAAAAATTTACAGAATCACAAACACACATACACACACACACACACACACACACACACACAAAGCCATGCGTAGTTTTGAATAGAGACACCAGACATTTTTGTAAAAAAAACAAATCCGCACCATACACATCATATAAACAACACATACACACACACACACACACACACACTGTAATACGCAACTCTAAGTGTGTCCTGTTCTCTCTTCATCTCCATCAGACTCCTGTCACTTCACACTGGATCCAAACACAGCACACAGACGACTCCATCTGTCTGAGGGGAACAGGAGGGTGGAGTGCAGAGCTGAGCTCCAGTCATATCCTGATCATCCAGAGAGATTTGATGGGTGGCCACAGGTGCTGTGTAGAGAGGGTGTGTCTGGACGCTGCTACTGGGAGGTGGAGTGGAGTAGGAACGGGGTTGAGATAGCAGTCTCATATAAAAGCATCAGCAGGAAAGGAGAGGGTGTTGAGTGTGGGTTTGGACATAATGATCAGTCCTGGAGTCTGGAACCCTACAGCTCCAGCTCCTCTTTCAGGCACAATAATAAACAGACTAATCTCCCTCTACTGACCAGCTCCAGAATAGGAGTGTATGTGGATCACAGGGCAGGAACTCTGGCCTTCTACAGCATTTCTGACACAATGACTCTCCTGCACAAAGTCCAGACCACATTCACTCACACACTCTACCCTGGGTTTTATATACACACGGCATCATTAGTGAAGCTGTTGTGACCCACAGCTGGACAGAAATGTAAAGACCCCAGATACAGATAGATGGTGTTATCACATCCACACACAGACACACATACACACATACACTGATACACATCCCATCTCATCAGCAGGGTTGTGCATAATTCGAATTGCAATTCTGCTTCCTGTTTGCTACCTCAATTGAAATGCAAGTGAAATTCAAGAATTGAATTGGAATTTAAGAGCCAGTTTCAATTCAATTCTGGTATTTTGCACAAGCCTGCTCATCAGCACACATATAAGCCTCCACTCACATGTAAGGATCTTGCAGCTGCCTCTCAGCTGTCTGAGATTCTGTGTTCTTGGGGAAAACAAAACACCAAATCCACTCCCTCCTCTCTGGATCCCAGCAGATATTACAGCATTTGCACCTCTGCTGGAACACACATCAGCACACCACACATAAACTATTGGGTGGGAAATGTGTTGATGATTCCAGTGTTTCACCAATCTGATCCTGACTAGAACCAATTTTTTTTTGAGTCTGTATTCAAAAAAATATTCAAAAAATAATTAACAACAATTGCCTCTTGCTATGTCTTGTGATAAGAATTGGGTTTTATGATGTTTTCTGTTAAATTCACATGAAAAAAGCACAATGAAATGAAATGAAAAATGCACACATGATCACTTTTTAGAAGTTACTACTGAATTTGCTTATCATAGGA